>NW_028321905.1:0-319166 GCF_036245765.1 Copidosoma floridanum | reverse complement strand
ACACAATATTCAGCATTTTTGTAGGAGTAAAAAAAGTTGTTTGATTGTAGTGTTGAAGTCCAACGGAAGTACAGAAGTCTTATGACTTGTTCCACCTTTCGAAAGTAATACTGTTGCTAGGGCAGTCCAAGCCATTGATAATAATTGCTTATGAAGAGTAATAATATAATAAATTATTGACTTACACAAATAAGTTCCTACTATTTTTCCAGTACCAACTAAAAAAAAAATAAAATTTATTATTCTAATCAATATTCAAAGTTGCATACGTTAAATAAGAAATCATCAATAAATTATCCTTAAGTACGCCTGAAGTTAACCCTCCTTCCCCAAAAGCCCTTAACAAATCTATTAAAAGTTCTCGACAAATCCACAAAAAGTTCTCCGCCAGCTTTCGTGAAGCCCTTAACAAGCCCCCAGAAGTTCTTACCAACTTCCTCTGAAGTTCTCCAAAATTCGTGAATAAATCTCCCGAAGACCTTTCGAAGGTCTCATTGAAGTCTTCTAATAGTCATAAATAAGCCTCTAAGTCCTCTGTACGTAGTCTTAAACTTACCCAAAAGTCTTTTGCAAGCTTCCGAAAATTTCTCTATAACTCCACCTAAAGTCTTCAGTAAGTCCTTAAACAAATCCTTACAAAAATTCTCTGTAAGTCTTCTAAAAGTCCTCTACTAGTCTTCTATATATCATTGACAAGTTTCCTGAAAGTCCTTCACTAGCTTAGCAAAAGTCCTCTAGAAGTCATGAACAAGTTTTCCAAAACTTATCTAAAAGTTTAACTGAAGTCTCCTAAATATTCTCAACAAATCCCCTAAAAGTCCTCTGCAAGGTCTAAAAAACTTCTCCACAATTTGACCTTGCGCTCTCTGTTAGTTCTCAATAAATTCCATGGAAATTCTCTGCAAATCCCCCAAAAGTTCCTTACAAGTTCTCGTCAGGGCCCTCGAAAGTTCTCTGCTCCACACTAGGCCCAAACTAGAAGAAAATTCCAAACCAACTACAGCCTTTAATTAATGACCAATTTTTATTTCATCGTAATCTTCAGAGGATTTAGAAGAATTAATCAGAACCCAATTTCGAATTTAGGTATTCAAAAATTGTTAACTAAATATTAGAACCGTAGACATAATTCTTTTTGTAAAAAGTAGTAGGTTATTTATACCATAAGAATCTATAAAAATGTATACCTCATCTTAATGAAATCGTTTATCGCATAAACTAAGCATTCGTAAATCTAATTACTTTCCATGAATTATAAGGTTATAATACACAGAAAAAAAGCTTTTAAAATACTTACAACCAGAAAAATATTTTGAGATTAATGTCTTAAATAACTCTCAGGCCAAATAGAAGAAATGATCAAAAGCAGCTACGTTTTTTATTAATTAAACAGCTTTCTTTTATGTTTATAACACAAATTTAACTTGAACGAATTACTTGGACTCTAATTTCTTATTTTGTACTTGCAATTTTATGCCATAATCTTGTAATGTGGGTAAACTACAATCTCTGATATTTTCCTCACTCATTTCTTTGGAATTTTCCATATTGGTTCGGAAACGTTGAAAGCAGGGATTCACGTTCATCTAAAAAAAGGTAAATCACCTCCAAGTTTGCTTGTAGTTGCAGCACAATGACTAACTATGATTTATGCACAGGTACACTGGCCTATGCTGACCAGAAATGGAAAACCAATATTATTTCGTATACCAATGACTAAATTTTAAAATCCAATAGATGTAAAAGCTTAACTGGGAGTAGCAGCACTGATATGTAATAGTAAATTCTAGAATAACTTAGAATGAATACATATACCAAGATTAAATGATATACTACTTAATAATACAGTAACTTAGAATTAATACATACAGTTGAGATATAAACCCATATGTACCACTCCAGCAGTAAGCAAGAACTATAAATTTAACATACAGAAGTGTTAACTGCATTAAACCTAGCAAAGCAAAATTATTCATTGTCAAGAAATTATCGAATTTTGGCCGTTGATTTTCGCAGATACATGATTTACCGAGTAACTCTCCTTTTATAACCCTCTTTTCATCGCACTAACAATTTGTAAACCATTTGCTATAGCTTAATTTGTAATCTTGTTAAACTTTGTTACTTTTTTAAATGTAAAGGAACATTTACTAACATACTAACATTTCAAAGTTCATTTGCAACCAACAATGAATTAAAAATACTGGTAAATCTAATTAAGTTAATAGTCAGTAGCTCGTGACAAGCATCCCACTACTGTTACTATAGATATAAGCGTTTTAACTACAGACATCGCTGTTGCCAATCAATCTTTCATCATTACCAATTTGTCTAATTGATGGATACATGTACAGGTGTAACCTATGACAAGTCTAGCAACTATTATAAATATTACTGACTAAAAATTACTACTACTAAAATTATTGTTAATACCACAACGCACCGAACGCTTGTTCCATCAAAACTTGAACGAAATATTAAGTGATATTCACCACTCTTTTTAAAACAAGTTCCATTGAAGAAACGAACAGTGTTTAGCATTAGTAAATATTACTAATATTTTATCTCGTTCCTAATCTTAAGCCTCAATAAAAATCTGTAACATTTTGTTGTAAAGGAGAAAGAAAGGGCATGAGTAAGTGTATCACCTTCATTTCTCTTGACACATGCAGGAAAGTGAGCTGGATCTGGGAAGTGCTAATTTCTGAGTGGCTAAACTAGAGCAATTCTAGCCAATTAGATTTTTGGCTATTGTTTTTTTCGTCAAGATTTTTCCCTGGCAAGTTTTCCTGTATCGTTTTCAAGCAAGCGCATTACCGAGATCCGCGACTTCTTATAAAAAGGCCTGCAGGTCTCGAAATGGGCACAGTTTCTAGTGTTTTAATTATGAAGGACATAATTTCTAGTGTTTATATTATTACGCTTTGCGGTATTGATACTCTCTGAACCACGGTAATAAGTAATTATTTGTTTGCACGTAAAATCTAGGACAATCACCTTCACTCGTGGCGGCATTGGTGGCTTCTAGACCAGTCACGAACTAAACCATCGTTTGCGCCTTACGTAAGCTCTAAACAATTTCCTTTACACGTGACGGTGTTAATAGCTTCTAGATAGCGAAACGGGACATCTTCTATACACCGCTCTGGGTAATATAGACAACCCCTAGGTGCGTCGCAAGTAAGTGCACTGTGATACAATAACCGCTCCGAGACATTGAAATTTAGTCCCCTCGCTCGAAGGCATTTTGTCCCTTATTTGAAGGTGTTTTACCACGTATTCACAACTATTCTCTAGCCCCGCGTTCTACCTACGCTCCCAGTGTAAGTACCTAGTTGTTAAGAATAAGCTAAGACTCGAATAATTCGTCGCACTGACGTCACAACCTTAAAAGCTTGTAAAGTAATTTTTTTAACAAAGCCATTATCATGTATGTTTTAAATATTTACAAAAACTTATGTAACGTCCTATCGACATTGTTAAATGCTTCAACTAATTATTAGAATACTTTCCATCATTTCATACACATTTTTCACTTGTGTTGCTAAAATGACACGTTTTTAAATACTAATAACAAGAAATCTAAGAAAAAATTGCATGTTTTTTTATCAAATTGCCTTTAACGAATGAAAGTTTCTTATGTAGTGAGCAAGATTCTTCTGAGATTTTTCTCAGGTTATGTATTTTACCATCCTTTATGACATTAACTTATTATAATTATGTTTCAAATTTATGCTTATACATTCCTAAGTTATAATATGCAACTTCATAGGTTGTACGTATGAAAAATTAGAGAAATTTCTGAAAATCTGAAAAGAAGATTTCTAATTTTTAACACAGCATCTAGCAAATTGCATGTTTTAAGATAATAAGGATGTTTTTCATATGTTTTGAGATTAAAACAAGCAAGTACGGTTATAAAAATAAGGTTGCGACAATGAGGTTGTTGCTTATATTTAACCTTTATTGTATCTCTTGATTTAAAATTACAAGAAGTGGCGTTGGCAGCAAGTTAATCAGATAGAGATACACAAGGCCCTAGAGTGCGGGTAGGCGTTGTGGCTTCTAATTTCTCAAGTTCGTCTTTTTAGGCTCTCCGAGTCAATGGGTCCATGATGGTTGAGGCGAAAGAAACCATCCACGCGTCCCATTGCTCTACGAGCTAGTTCAGGGATTTCAGATGATCGTGGTATTTCTCTAAGGTATTATTAGGCAGTCCTTGTAGATCATCAGCTGACTTTTTGTGTGGGGGGTCTAAGCAACCTCAGTGACATGATTTAGTCCTGCACGAGGAGGCGGTGATGCTCGAACCGTGAAGAGAGGAGACTTCAAGCTGTTAAATAGTTGGAGCCAACGAGCTGAAGTGTATTCAAAACTGCCTTTTCTTTGCCTTGCACATTTGACTTCAAATAATGAAGCCTTTCAACGTCAGTAAGGTGAGTATCTTAAATAAAAATTCTCAAATGAGTTATGGACTGACTGCCAGTCCTCTTGACGACCGGAAAAAAGTGGGATGTTGATACTTGGCAGACGAGGGTTGGTATTAGTTTCAAGGGGGGGAGAGAATTTCTCTATTTCCTGGGAAAGGAGCTAGTCCACTCTTGGCATCGTAAAGACACGCCTTCGCGCTAAAGTAGTTTTTCTCATTAAATACGTAGAATTGTCTGAGGGAGACGATTTTGTTTTTAAATGCACCTTGAATCAGGTCGCGATGATTGGCTTAAAAATCACCCCAATAGTTGTTGAGTAGTTTCACCCTGGCATCTGTGAGCCTCATGCTGCAAACTTTGACGCTCCTAGCAGATAGAGTAAATTAAGCAAGAACCTCAAGGAGAGTGTGTTACGTTACCAAAACGTTAGACCAGCCTTCGTGCGCCCTGTAAATTTATTACATAATGAGCTCAACACTCACTTTCAAGCGGGGCTCTATCACTCGTAATGTATTTGGCATTTATGCGCGTTACAAGAAGCTTGAGGGCTGAGATTTTAAGGAGGAAGTAATGAGAGAGTGCAAGCTGGTCCGTTGACACAAGTCACAAGGCTGACGTGGACCTGGTAGCAGATTGCAGTCTGAGGGTGAGGTTGCGTGTATTCTGCAACACGGTCGCTTCATGACATCTTCTCAAGCTGTGAAATCGTAATTCTAATTCTATCACGTAAAAACTCACATAGTCTTGCTTGATATTCCTGCATGGCGTCACTATGCATGATTGAGTCACGTGCAACACAGGCCCAATATCTCGATACCTTTTTTGACTCAAAGAACTTATTTAACTTACATTGTTTTAAAATAGCGAGCTGTCCTGGACCCGTTAAAGCTTCTGCGGATATCCCAATCACGTTATCCAGCTTAAAGGTCAAATGTTTGTATTTAACCTTTATTGTCTCTCTTGAAAATCTTTTAAAAATTTATAAACCAGTTTTTGAAAGCCCCATAGGATCTCATGTCCCTCCACTATTTGCTGAATTAGTTTCAGATAATATTGAGACAGGAGCCCTGCGTTTAATAAAAAGAAGTCATGATTGTGTTCCCTTCATTGATAAAAGATACGTTGATGACACTCTTATATGGGTGATTCCGCCGTAACTGGCTCAAATCGTGTCCAGAGCTCGTACAACATTTTGAAACTAAAATTAATTATTCTTTCAGTGCCAAGACATGTTACATGTTATGAGTTCTTGATTAGTTACAGATGTAACCGGTTTCTTGTCCCATTTCCGAAGAAAATTGCAAAAATTACCTCAAAGTGTCAGTTCCGACCCCTGTCCAAAACTCAACTTTTCAAACAAAAGACTCTCGCATACCCAAAATAAAGTTTTTTCCGGAGTTTTGGCACCTAGATTATAGACTTTCGTTATAATAAATTGTATTTATACTGAAATTACACATGCTTTTAGCAAATAGTAAGAACGTATAATGCATTATTTTTGTTCCTTGATTTATATAAATATTATGGTAAGCATAGAAATAGATTTGTAAAACGCTCAATTTAGTTCTGTTACGCCCCCTCATGATAATTTTTAGAATAACATACTATCACTTAAAAAGTGTACTGGCCAATTCCGCTAAAAATTAAAATCACCGGGACTGGCGAGTGAATTATTTCTCTTTTTTCGTGTGTATAAATACTTTGGTGGGTTCCGACCCTCCCTTAAAGCAGCTACTAGGTTTACTTGAGTAGATACGTAAACTGTACTTTCTCATACTATTTGGCGATGACAGATACTGTATGAGCGGAAAAGTCAGTGTGTCTCATTCGTGGACAATCCGAGAGCTTTAAAGCTTGAAATGTCAGTTCCGACCCCCTGGAATTGATAACCAATTGTAGGTAAGTTTCTATACATTTTTAGGTCTTGAGTCATTAGAAATTCAACTTCTCATCACTGAATATTTATTCTTCACATAGTTTAGAAACTTTTTTCGTATATGGCTCGGTAACAGTGTTCAAAGAAGAACCAAAAAATCAGGATGATGATACATATTTAAATAAAATAGTCAGTGATTTGAATGCATTGAATCTTAGGTGGAGTAGCAGAGTACCCAAAGCCACTAAAATTGAAGTTGACTATATTTATTAAGTAAATAAGCCTTTTTTTCTAAATATCTTAGCAAACTTGTTTTAAGTCAAACAACAATAATTTAGTATTGCAACAAATTAATAGTTATGAAAAATAATGTGTTTAAAAGTTAAAATACTCATTATTTTTATATAAAATGTTGACTATTACTAGAATTAATGATAAAAAACTATTTTTTTATAAGTTATTGTAAAAAAAATAAATATTTGTGATAGTAAAAATTAAATACTTTGTATGTAGTTGCAGTCTTTACATTTTAATTTAAAACTTTAAAATATCAAGTTTTAATTGTGAAAAAGCCAATAAACCATTCAAAAATAATTTCAATAGTATTAACATGTTAAAATGGATCAATACAAATTTTTTTCGAGATTTTTACAGTTAAAAAACGAATTATAAGTATTTTTTACAAATAGGTCAGTTCCGACACCCACCATAAATTCTGAAAGCTGAATAAGTTTTGACACAAATAGTTTGTAGTGAATTCATTTTAGACAATTGTTTTTAATGTACTGACAAGCAATTATCAGCCATAAAATATTTTTAAAGTTTAATTTAAAAAACCAAAAAATTTAAACTGAATCTGAGACAGTTACGGCGGAATTATCCATACGTGTGTATATAAAGATCAAACACAATTTCTTCTAAAGATCTTTAATAAACAGGGCAATCACTTAAAATTCACTCAAAAAGTAGAAAAATACAATCCGACTCATTTCTTAGACATAAAAATTACACACAAATACTTGAAAACAACCACGAATTGGTACGTTAAGCCAACTTCATCCAAAACGAGTAATAAACTTTAATTCGAACCACCCTCAATCTTTAGGGAGGTTTAAGAGTATTATTTAGAGAGTCGTAAAACATAGAGTCACTCTGCTCGCGCAGATGTATCCCCTTTACGACGCACTCTCCAAACTTTTACACTCTGCAAACTTGAATCTGTACGACCAACTGATTATATTTTTGAAAAATGCCTGTCGAGTCATGATTTTTTTTTGTTTAGCATCTTTTTCTTTTGTACTCAGGTAAATATAAAAATTTTTTTTTAAATCTAACACATTTATAATGTACCCTAATTTTTAATTATAAGACAACCTAACCTTGTTCTTTCATAAGAGACCGTATTAAACTGTAAATGTTTAATAATTCTTTTCTCGAAAATTTCCCTCGTGAAAAGTCTAAAAAAATTCATGTGCACTTCTGATATGCTTAAGTATAGCATACATTTTTTTGGCACAATTTTACATTTTAAACTTTTCTCCCAAACCTCTTTAAAAGTTGATGTGATGTACGGTTTGGTTGATTGAGCTATTCTTCTATCTAAAAAATTCTACCACCGCAAGAATATTCCCATAGCTAAAGTAATTTTACGCGATAATAACTGCAAAAAATGCTTCATACAAGAATACGTCAAGAAAAAACTTGACCAAATAAAAAATACCAACACTTGTAATAATAACTTACTAAATGGCAACCTACGTGCTAAAATAGAAATTTCTATTTTTTACGAACCATTATTTTTTAAATTTTGTTAAAAATTTTGAAAAATCGAACGTACGATTTGACCCTATTATTAAAAATAAATAAGACAGTATCATCATTCTGAGTAGGGATGAAATCAATAAGCTTAATCAAAGTAACATCGTGTATCATTTCATTTGCCATTTTTAATCTCTGCATCATGTATAAGTGAGAGAAAGAAAGAATTAAAAGAACGCTTAAATAAACATGAAAATACAAAAAAAAATTTGTTATTACTTAACACATAAAAAGATTTAATCATAATTTTAAATTTTCTTAAACCAACATTTTAGACCATGAACCAAATAGACAGAAAAGTTTAATTTTAGAAATGTTACATACACACTCTACTAAACACGAAATCAATAGAAAAAAAGACACCTTCTTTTTCAATAATATATATGAAGATTTTATGAGTACTTTTTTTTCATTTGATATTGTAGATATGTACATATGTTATATATATTCATGAAAAGCATACATTTATAGTTCATATTTATACACGTACATACACACTTGCTCAATACTTATGTTAATTGTTACAGATTTAAATTCCTATTTCATATTTGACTACTTGTATATGACGTTTTATTGGATTCATGTGTGTATATATCGATGCTTTGGATGAAGACTATGCCCATATTGGCCATGGACAAAAACTATGCCCTTTCGATGTCTTGGGCAAAGAGTATACCCTTTTTTCTAGTCCAGATAAAAACTATGCTCTTTTTTCGGTCCCAGATAAAGAATATGCTCTTTTTTTGAGCTGGGACGAAGACTATGCCCTTTTTCGGGGTTCAGACAAAAACTATGTCTTTTTTTCTGATCTTGACGAAAACTATGCCCTTTTTTGGTCCTGAACAAAGACAATGCCTTTTTTTCTAGTCTGGACAAAAACTATGCCATTTTTTTCGAGTCTGGGCTAAAACTGTATGCCCGTGTCTGGACAAAAACAAAGTTAAAAAACATCCAAGTATTACTTACTAACCCCTCTTGTGTTGTACTTCCCCTAAAATAAAAAAAAACACTCCAGATTTGCTGATTCATGCTTTTGACGGCTAACTGCCACTAGTACGCTGTAAGAAGTTTACGAAAACGAAGCTTTTGAAAACGATTAAACATTTTATGTTAAGATTTTGTGATACTTGTATCCAAGTATCTACGGATGCCTTAGTAAAAAAAAACAACACGTATTCATTATTATTAGAAGGTCTAGTGGCTTCAGTATTTGGAGTTTAAATAAGTGTTTGAAAAAAAAAGAGAATGAGCTTTTTTAAGAAATTTCGTGGAGTAAATATTATAAAAACTGTGAGCAACAACCACAATTTAAATATATTTGACTATATATCTAACTACAAACCCAAATGTAAGGTGAGCTTAAATAAATTTTACTTTACCCAGGCTCCAGAAAAGGTCAACATCTTCGTTCAGACTCGAAGAAAATGGAATAGTATCTTCCCGGACTAGAAAAAAGGCATAGTTTTCGTCCGGGCTACACAAAAGGGTATAGTCTTCATCCGAATGCGATTAAAGGACATAGTCTCCCTCTGACATCCCAAATGGGCATAGTTTTTGTCTGGACTAAACAAGAGGGCATAGTTTTTGTCCAAACTCTGGAAAAGGGCACAGTCTTTCTCCAGAATCCCAAATAGGCATAGTTCTCATTTGAACTAGAGAAAAAGGCATAGTTTTCGTCGAGACTTAGGAAAAGGGCATAGTTTTCATCCAGACTTCGAAGTAGGACATAGTCTCCATCCGGGGCGTCGATATGTAGTAGTGGGGTTCTCCCCTTTACGTGCTGCACGCGCCAACCCTCCAACTTTCGAATCAGTTAAATATTTCATTTTTTCAGTTTACTTTTTGAAGTTAAAAAATTAAATATCTTTGGAAAGTAGCTTAAGAGTCAAAACGAAAGTAGTGTAAATATACTAAATACCATGTAGGGATTTTCGTTGAAGGATCTTGGGTAAGCATATTCAAATATACAAACTGTTGTAGTGTGTATGAATTATTTTATTTTTGCTACGTTTCGTCCGAGTTTCTCGGACCTCATCAGGCAACTAAAAATTAACACATATGCACGTATAGAATCATAAATCAAAAAAAGGAGGGTTTTACAGAGAACGGACGCTCAACTAAGAATAACCTGATGAAGATTAAACTTAAAACATTAAATAGTAGCCGAATGTAACTCGTGTGAAACAGACGGCAGTCAGCACCCTACTGATCTAGTATACGCACTATGTAGAATGAACGAACGCAAAAATAATACGAATACGAAGCAGTAAGGAAGAGAGAGTTATGTGTACAATACACTATTGAGAAGACGGTTTGAATATTTGTATACCGAAAATATATTTATATATATATATATAATAAAAAGGTAGTATAACTAAAATTGTTTGTACTGATCAAAATTATTTTTCTGAGTTTCTTATTTTCGAGAAAATCGTATTGTATATTTTACTGAGGTATTGGATATCTTCGCGTTTGTTGATAGTATTTTTTGTTAAATTGATGTGAATCATTTCTGAATAAATACGTTTTTTGTAAATAGATTCTTTGTCAAGAATTTTAACATTTTTCCAATCAAACTTGTGCTTATGACACTGCATGTGCTTATTTATTACGGATTCTGGATTAGATCCACGTTTATGTTCATTCAATCTCTCTCCTGCTTCCCTTTTGGTCTCTCCAACATATTTTGCAGGACAATTTTCGCAACTTATTTGATACACAACGCCCGTATTTTTGAGGGTCGGCGTGGAATCTTTACCCAACTTTATAAATTTATTGAAACTTCTCGACACTTTTGGTATTGTTATCAAATTATAATTTTTATACAAATGACTAAATTTTGAAAATATTTTTGGTCGATGAAAGGAATGGTTATTGTATTATAGTTTATTTGTGGTGTGTGATTTGTCTGTGATTTGTCTAAGATCCTTCAACGAAAATCCCTACATTATTTTACGTGAGCGGATTAAGATAATTTCTATACCAATTAATTTTCGACTTGGATTGAAATATGGTCGACCAGCGAAGAGCACGTCAACACAGCACATTTACTATCATCAGGGAGAGATTCATAGTCCGTGCGCATCAAGTTTTGAAACAATGGATGAACTACAACATGTCGCTAACCATTTCGTCGGCTCGGAGAAGATTTTTGATTAGATGTAAGTCTCATAACATCGTCTCCAACCACATTTCATGTCGACGCTACAAACTCACGTTCCATAGTCTATCTAGCAGAAATAAATCATATGAATTTTAAAACAGAACATACTTCAAAATTTTAAAATTTGGAATCAAGGACATCAACATACACATAGCATTTCTTATAAAAAATCTGAATCAATTAAAATCTTTATCATATAAAATGGTCTTCGACCAAAAATTCTTAAACACATTTTTTCAAATAGCTTTCGAGAATACAAAAAAACTTACTAACAAAATAAACAATATATATAAAGCTAAATTTCAAACACTATACATGCATATTATTAACACAAGTACACATCGTAATAGCGCTAAATTCGTGGAAAATTTAACTAACAAATCAATACCCCATGAAGTATTAGAAGTTGTTGGCTTCGGACCAAATTTTAGCTTACAACAGAATTCTGTCGATGAATATTCAATAATAGATGTCATTAAAAATTTGGAACATAGTCTAAATTCACCAAATATAACTGACAACCTAAAAAATGAAATACTTTCAAAAACTACTAATATATTATCATGTAACACTTGTAAACAGACGCATGTTACGCATGAAAACAGGCTTTTTGCTAAGAAGATTAAAACAACCCGTGACTTTATTAATAACAATCCCAATATTTTGATAACTAATTCAGACAAGAGCGATCAGACTGTAATTATTGATAAAAATATTTATTTGGAAAAAATGCAACAAATTCTTGAAGACAAAAAAACATATAAACTGTTGACAAAAAATCCTATTAAAAAATTACGCACCGGTGTAAAATTAATTCTTTCCAACCTCAACAATAATAACTTTTTATACAGGAAATTTCATAATAACGAGCTCACACAAACCAACACGACTTTGCCTAAATGTTATGGTCTCTAAAAATGTAATAATACCAGATAATTACACCTTAATCTCACTTGACGTTACATCCCTGTTTACGTGCGTGCCATGCGATCTGGTTTTGAAAAGCTTGAACAAACGGGTAGTTGGTTTGCGACAGCGGTGTGGTGTGCCCTTTGATGAGATAAGAGACTGTGTCAAATTCCTCTTTAACAATACATTCTTTTCTTTCAACTACAAATTCTATCAGCAAACGTTTGGCACACCGATGGGCTCTCCTGTGTCACCAATGTTTGCTGATATGGTCATAAACAACCTGGAGGTCGACTGCTTGGATTTATTGAAAAAAGATTTCAACATTGAACCACTTTTCTATTACAGATATGTGGATGACACTATGATGTGTTTAAAGTCCGACCAAATAGATAAAGTACTACAGGTTTTTTAATAACTACAATCAAGTTATGAATTTCACACATGAACTTTCTATGAACAGTAGCATTGATTTTTTAGACATTACATTAACAATATAAGACAACAAAATCATTACAAATTGGTTTTCCAAAGCCTTCGGCCTTGGGTCGTTTCTTAAATTTTAAATCTAATCACCCAATATCCTTAAGGAGAAACATGGTTTATAACTTAGTAGACAGAGCCGTTCTCTTGTCTCATCGTAGATTTCACACATCTAACCTTAATGTTGTAAGAGGACTATTGCGTAAGAATTCTTATCCTCCAAAATTTTTCGAAAAGTTAATAAAATCTCGATACTTTAAACTTGAGAACAACAACATCCACAACAACAATATCAACAGTAACAACGCCAACAATAACAATAATAACTCACAGATAAATCACACACCACAAATAAACTATAATACAATAACCATTCCTTTCATCGACCAAAAATATTTTCAAAATTTAGTCATTTGTATAAAAATTATAATTTGATAACAATACCAAAAGTGTCGAGAAGTTTCAATAAATTTATAAAGTTGGGTAAGAATTCCACGCCGACCCTAAAAAATACGGGCGTTGTGTATCAAATAAGTTGCGAAAATTGTCCTGCAAAATATGTTGGAGAGACCAAAAGGGAAGCAGAAGAGAGAATAAATGAACATAAACGTGGATCTGATCCAGAATCCGTAATAAATAAGCACATGCAGTGTCATAAGCACAAGTTTGATTGGAAAAATGTTAAAATTCTTGACAAAGAATCTATTTACAAAAAACGTATTTATTCAGAAATGATTCACATCAATTTAACAAAAAATACTATCAACAAACGCGAAGATATCCAATATCTCAGTAAAATATACAATCCGATTTTCTCGAAAATAAGAAACTCAGAAAAATAATTTTGATCAGTACAAACAATTTTAGTTATACTACCTTTTCATCATATATATATATATATATATTTTTTTTCGGTATACAAATATTCATAACGTCTTCTCAATAATGTATTGTACACATAACTCTCTCTTCCTTACTGCTTCGTATTCGTATTATTTTTGCGTTCGTTTATTCTACATAGTGCGTATACTAGATCAGTAGGGTGCTGACTGCCGTCTGTTTCACACGAGTTACATTCGGCTTCTATTTAATGTTTTAAGTTTAATCTCCATCAGGTTATTTTAAGTTGTGCGTCCGTTCTCTGTAAAACCCTCCTTTTTTTGATTTATGATTCTCTATGTGCATATGTATTAATTTTTAGTTGCCTGATGAGGTCCGAGAAACTCGGACGAAACGTAGCAAAAATAAAATAATATATGCACACTGCAACAGTTTGTATATTTAAATATGCTCACCCAAGATCCTTTAACGAAAATCCCTACATAATTTTACGTGAGCGAATTAAGATAATTTCTATACCTATACTAAATACCTTTTTATAAATTTATAAGACAATTTTTTGCCTCGTTTCTACTCGCAAAAAGTATCCAAGGAGATAACAAGTGAAGAAATAACATTTACAAAAATTATATTAACCAAACAACAAGTAAAAAATAAAATCTAGTTGATAATTCAATGGTTGTGCCATATGATCAATTTTTATTGATAAAATATAAATGCCATAATAATGTTGAATATTGTGCATCTAAACAGAGTATTAAGTACATTTATAACTATATTCGCAAAGGTAAAAATAGAGCATTTGCAGAAATAAAGAATGGTAATATGATGAGAGTAAAGAAATTTTAGATGAAACTGAAAATTATGTTAATGGTAGATATTTAAGAACAATGGAAGCTGCCTAAATATTGCAAGGATTCCTAATTTGTGGTAGAAGTCACAAAGTATTTAATTTATAAAACTTTTTCAGAAAATAAACAAAAAAAAAACAAATAAAAACAGAAAACATCAAAGGAGATAAAATTTGGAAAACATACAAAAATCATTTTATGTAAGATTTTAATGACAATAATTAAAATCGTGCACTTTTACATATAAATGAATTTTACAATTAAAAGACAAATCACGTAGAAATTTTGATCTACCCACGACAACAAAAATTTATATAAAAGAAAACAGTACCAGAAGAGAAATTGTTTTTTGTACTCAAAAGTTTAATTCAATGTATTTTGAGTTCTTAATATTCTAAAAAAACATAACATTCATTATTTCTTATATGTATATATATACATATACATATATATATATAAAACTACATATACAAATTAAAACGTTACATAATTATTAAATAATAATAAGGACAGAACTCCCTGCACCCAATCGTGAATTCGGATATTGATGATGATACACATGTATACTTGTTTTGTGTAAATTATAAATTTATACATGTTTTAAATGCATCAATATTTTATGTGCATATTTATACATGTAATTTATCTCAATTTAAAATGCTGTCTCTTACCTATTACTTCAACATATACGTGTTATAAAATAATTATTGTTGTATTTTTATTTTGTAAATCAATATATCATAAATTAACATAAAGTAATACAAACTGCCATTTAAAATATTAATGATAGTAAAATTTACTAAATCTTTTGAAAATAGCTGTAATAATTTTCTTAAGCACGAATACTAAGCTATTATATTTTAATAAATTTTGTAAATAAAATAAGAGATTTTTTATGCTGAAAAATCCAAATTTAAATTTTTTTAACAAAAATTATCATCATTAAAAAAATACATCGTGTCGTGTACACTTATTAAATGATGATATATTTATAAGCAACTTTCAATTAATTGCCATAAATATTGCCGATTTATCTATGAAAATCATTAGATAAAGTCTAAAAATTATGTAAAATCTCTTTCCAAACAAAATTTTCTATTTCTGTATTCATTTGCCTTTCTAGTTGAACAAATAAATTATTTTTATCTTTGCATCTTAATAAAGCCACATATAATTGACCATGAAAAAATAAGGGTTTTTTAAAACACAAACCTATACTATCGTAACTTTTACCTTGGGATTTGTTTATTGTCATAGCAATTGCCACAACGATTGAAAATTGTTAACAATACCAAATAAAAGTTAATATTGAGGAGTTTTCTGTGTCTAAAGTTATTCTTGGAATGAAGATTCTATTTCCAATTTTTTCTCTAATTATTACTATTTTTCCTTCAATATTATACTGTGATAATTTTGTGATTTGTAAACGTGTTCCATTACAGAGTTTATTTGTTATACGTTAATTTCTCAGTAACATCACTATTATACCAATTTTAAGATTAAGTTCGTAAGGTGGTAATCCTTCACTAATATTGTTTAACATTTTCATCGATAAATTTAAATAAATATTATCATCCGATTTATCAACCCCTTTTTAAATTGCGTTATCTGAACTATAGTAAGTTTTAATTTCCCTAGATAATTTTCTCAGAATTATATTATTTTAATAAGAGGTGTACTTGTTATGCCATGTAAGTATAACACTATTCATCAAACAATTGTAGGTATTAGAAAATATTTGAGAACATACATTATTTAAGATCTAATTTTTAGGAATTTGAAAAATTTACATTTCCCCGTCTCCTATTTCTAATAATAATTTTGAAAATTTTTTATCGTTAGAACGAATATTAATTTCTAATTTAAAAATTTGGAATGAGTTCCATAAAAATGAATATTTAATAGTTTGTTCAAGTAAAATTTCTCTATTCACATGCTTTATGGATTTTGCAAAGTCATTATGCTTATTTAACTTGAACCAAGCTGTTAACTATGTTTCATAGTTTTCTATAACAGTTTTAATATTATTTTCTTCAAGAAACAGGTTTTTCTTGTTTTTAAAGTAAACCACTAAATTTACAACTGTATGATGTCTACCGCAAATTGGGAATTCTAGTTGTTTCCATGCTGCTTACATTGGACCTACACATCCAGCATCAACATAACTATTAATTTCATCAAATATTTTTTTATCTTGGTCTTTTAATTTTTGAATTTTAATGTATGCTCTGTCACTACCTTTATGTATTTAGTCGTAAATATTTCTTATGTTCTGAATAGAAGCACAGAATTCGACGTTAATATGACATTTATGTTTCATCAACAAAAATTTATTATACGGTACGACCATTGAACTATCTACTAAAATTTCATTTTTTCTCCAAATTTTATAACACATGTTGTTCGGAAGTACTGTCTCTTCTTCTATATTCAGAGTAACTATTTATTTGAGATGAAGTTACATTTGTTTAAGATTTGGGGAAATTCATTGTAAATTTTTATTTATCATACAAGAAATTTGTTCTGTATGAGCTCCAATGAAGCATGTGTTTAATCATGAATTTTGTGAGCTTCGTGTTACCAGAAGGAATTTCAGCTGAAATAATGGCATCAATATTTTCAGGTGTAACAATTTTTTTATCAGGATGCAAAGTAATTAAAATATGTGCACGAGGTAGACCACGTTTTTGAAATTTGATGGTATGCTAATACATTACCGAATATATCATTTTTAATGATGTTATATAAAACTAACATGAATTTTAAACGAAATAGTCTAACTGTTGAGTTTGGAATATCATTTTGTGTTGTATTTTTAGAAAATTTTGATAAAATTTAGACTTTATAGACATTGCATCTTAATAATGTTTCTGCATATATCTTGGACTTCTAGATAATTTATGGTGATGGGAGTATGAAAAGATTTTTAATTTTTCTCTTTGTCTCGAAATTTTTAGAAATGTTGGATGCACTATTAACAATTGCATCTCAAAAATTTTGATAACATTATGTTTTTAAATTTTTTTGATTGTACTCTAAATAATTTACACGGTTATGTTTAATTCTAATGTAAAAATAAACAAAAAATTGTTGTGTCAGCTGTCCCTCGTATAATAATGGATTAAAATTTATTGCAGTTAGTCTGTTAGTCAGTCTGTAGAAATAATGTTGTAACATAGTTAGTTTTTTGCTTTTATTCAAGTAAGTTTTAGAATAACCGGTACTTAATCCTAAATCTTCTAAGGGAAAAAATAATGGAAATACCATGGAATCTATAAAATGAGACAGTTTATTTTAAAATGTTTCGTTAGGATAATTATCGGATAATTCTTTCGGGTATACACAAACATCGAAACTTTCTGGCAGTCCAGAGTCTTAAACTATAATATCACCGTATTCTTCTGTCAATGGTTTATTGTATGTATGTTTTTGCTGGCCGGTTTTTCTTAAAAAAAACATTTTATAATTTGGTAGTTTTTCTACCTTCGTGATTTGATGTAAATGTTTGTACTTTTTTGCTATTGGATTTTGTTTAATAATTTCTGTCAAAGTTTCAATATGTTTTTTAAGATTTTTACTATAATTTGTAGATTTTAACCTAAGATCAATAATAATTTTGTCATCATCATGTATTATATCCGTAGCTGACTATTTTTTGGTTTTTCATTCAGATCAGAATTCAATGTGTTTTGCAACATGAAAAATTTGTCCTTGAGTTTTAAAATAATATGTACCTTTTTCTTTTTGTTCTATTTCTCTAGTTATCAAATATGCAAAACTAACCATTTATATCAATTGATAAAATATAGAATGCATAACAGTAACAAATACAATATAAAGCTTATGTTGTATAAAATTTAAATAATTTATACGTCATTAAAGTAATTAAAACTTTTCGTTGTTTAAAATCCAATCAATAAGCAAATAATGTAGGAAAGATAAACTTCCTCTGGAACTGATTGATAACCTGTAGCAGGATAAGTACAAGTGTCTTACATTAAATGACACAAATACTTTATAGTAATGAATACTAAGATCCTATATTTATTATACAGGTATAAATAGCAATGGCTTCACCACCAGAGTTAACAAACATTCATGAAATTTATTATTCACACTTTAAAAAGGATAAAGCATTATACAGTGTAACATTAAATAGATTACTCCCAGAACAGTTTTCTGAGGAGATCTAAATGAGTTATAATCAAGATTTAAAGCAGAGAAGGCTTAAAACTATATTATTTTATTCTAACCTTACACGAACCAAAATGTAGAAGACTTAAATTTAAATTAGTTTTTATGATCGAGTTATAGGTTTTCTTCTCAATTCTACAATTTTATCGAGGTATTACTGCGTACTCTTTCGATTAATTGAGAGTTGATAAAGGACTTAAATCAAAAGAGTCTCAGACTTTGACCATATTCAGCAACGTTTTGTTTGAACTGAATAACAGCATCGTTTTCTCATGCACTCATAACACGGGAAAGACGCGAAGCTGCTCTTTGTCTAAAAAGTACAATCTCATTAAAAAAAAAAACCTAGCATAGTTTTCGCTAATATTCATTACACAAAGGTACAATGGAAAAGTTTTTCTCAAAGCTCAGCAGTCTACCCCATTGTCTCCACGATTTATTGATTTATAAGTTTTAATAAATAATATAAGTTTGAGATTAAAGAAACGCATAAAGGCTGAACGTATTTGTAAGTGTATTATCAATCTAAATAAATTGTGCCTAATAAAAATAAAAATAGATAAATTTTTTTGTAATACTTCATTACTAGAATTGCTGTTGCAATTTGACAATGAGCTTGACCTTTCAAAAACTTCCAAACTTTTACGCCGGGGGTTGGTGCGTAAAGCGCGCAGAAGGGTGGTGCCCCACTTGTATATATATATATATATATATATATATATATATATATATATATATATACGCGTGTGTGTATATCTTATTAGGAATTATTTATGAACAATGCCCCTACACTTTTACAAAAACGGTTGTGCTTTTCTGTTAATAAGGTAAGACTGATCAGGTTAGTGTCAAGACTAACGAAATATTTTTTAAATGTCTGACATTTTTAGAGTTTTCATTTTTAATTTTTGATGAGCTTTTCCTGATCGTGTGCTAATTCTCTGACCCTCAAGTAACTATAAAAACAACTGAGAGCAGAACAACATGTTCAACATGCAACATAATAAAACTTATTTTTACGCGTTTTCTAGAAAGAAAAAAAATACTGTGAAGCACAAATAGAAAAGTATTGAGTAATGCGAAAACAAATTTTGTAAATATTTAAGAATTTTGGATACTGTCTTTCAAAATTGACTTGGGAAATTTTAAGAAAAATTAGAGCACATTTGTATCTTCATTAAAATTGTGAAGAATGTATTTTTCGTTATTTTTATTATGCGTAACTCTTATGGTTATTTAAAAAATGCCGATTTGCTAACGAAAAAGAGATAATAAATCAATCGTACGGGGTCTTGGGACCTCTGAAAAAATCGAAGCTGCCTCTTGTTTGTGGCAGCGAAACATTATCTGACATTTATTGTACGAATAAAGTCTGTATACATACACATACATACACATGCCAAAGCATACGCACGTGCCCACACACTCACCCACCCAAAAACTCACACACTCACACTTACACACACACACACACACACACACACATACATACACACACACATGTTTCTGGGAAAAACATCAAACAATTTACTGTCAAGTACTTCAGTATACATTGTTTACAAAAAAAAAAAAAAATTATAAAAACAAAATAAAGAAAAATGTACAGCTAATAGGAGATACATGGAGAAAAATCTGTATAGCAGACGTTCTATAAGGTAAATGTCCCTATTATGATCACAAATTTCGCATCACCTGTTTCTTTAATTTTTTTTTTCTCTTAATTTTGGTCTTTACTGGTTCGCCAGAAATTTACCATTATTATTATTTTTTTTAATTATGATTCTTAACGTTGAATTACTCTTTTCATGAAAAGATCATAAGACCTAACTATACATAATTATGAGACATTGTACGTATTGTTTCATAATTTTGTTTTTATTTATAAAACTTTTATGAAAACCCAAATTTAGTAAAATATTTCAAGACAATTAAAGTTTTTTTACTTGTATAACAGTATTGTTTTTCACAGAAATAATTTTAACGCTTATTTATTTATTAAAATTGTATGAACAAGTTGTTGAAGTTTGGTACCATAATATGTACAGTTCTAAAGATAGGTTATGTTCGACTTTGTCCCTATTTATGGAATTACCTTCAAAATTTGTCATTTATCGTTTGTTTAATGAAACTTTTGTTGTGAATTCAGAAAGATATATACAACCACCACAATTCTTGTTTCTTCAATATGTTGCATAAGAAATACATGAATTTTTATGTACCGTGAATAGGGACGCGTTCTACGAATAGGGGTATTTATCGTATGTGCAGTGAGGAGCAACCACTGTAGGTAGACATAGTAATATAGCTGAGCTGAGCTCTGTCTGCTCCCGTGTGGTCGAGCAGACGCTGTACGTAGACATACGATTGTACAGGTACTACAGTGACATGTGATTGTTCGTGCACAATGCACGCATTTGACGACACATCAGGATATTTTCTTCAGTATTTCTGCTCCGGATTCCTCTCCATCTAGGTGTAGACTTATTACCAGTAAAAATAAGCAATAGCTGCAGTAGCTTTTGTTGCATGCATTGAAACATCTTTATTAAAATATCATAGTAAAAAAAAAGTTTACATAATGTAATTAAACTTTTGTAAGTGATGAAATCAACAAAAAACAGTTAATTTTATAAACATTATCCTTAATCTATATTACAATTATTGAAACACTTAGTACGGTAAGCATTTTGTTACAGAGAAAAACATGTCAATATTTTCAAAACTTATTTAATTTGTATAACTTTAAATTGTTTATGTAGGCCAGCTCTCTGTTGTTTTTTAGTGAACAATTGAAGATAAATTTAGAAAAAGGATCTGTGTTTAAAGTTTTCACGTTAGCTAAATCAGAAACTTATTCACGTGCTTTTTTAAATTTATTTACTTAGCTTTCTTAGTACAAATTTCTTTTTAGTATGTAATGCTTTTTTGTATATCTACAGCGTTCAACTATTTTTTTACGTCTGTATGAATCGTTTGTGCTTCAGAAAACATACAGTGCATACTTTTTTTATTCTAACGAACCAAGGTCATAAGTACATACAATTATCACTATAAATTTAAACAAGTCATTTAAATCTTTAACGCTTATAATTGACCTATAAAATTCAAATTGTAGCATATGTTATAGCTGATGTAACAATTGCTATTATTTTATGAAACGAATAATTTAAAATGTTTCAGCTTGTACAATAAAACTATCCATTAACTTTTTTTAAGAAAGTAAAGGTGATTTGTACTATTTGTATTACTTGTCAAAAACAGTTCAATATAGATGTAGGATAATGTTGAAAAACTTGACTTTTTTTCATCTCATTACTTTAGAAATAATTTAATTTTGTTATCTACAATTTTTTATAAACTAAGATATCTTAATAGAGGTATTTCTTTTAATACTGAATCGTTTTTGGAGGGTAAGATTTTTTTGATGTAGCAACAAACTTGCCTATCTTTAGTTCATCTTATTACTTTTGAAATCTTTCATTTCATGGAATTCTTTTGAATAAGTAATATTAGAAATATTATACATCTTAAAATAGGCACTTGATATAATCATGGTTTCTGATATTAAAATGACTACTGTATTACATACTACTAAATTAGGTTATTATTTTTGTAGTCTTTGTTTTTTTTTTTTCATCAATGCCAGACACATCAAACTTGCCTAATCTTTTACTTTAAAATAAAGTTCATTTTTTTTAAGATTAGAGCTTACTTTGTAGTTATTTATCTCAAATGGTTTTACTTCACATACATTGCACAATACTTATCGTTAGTTTTTAAAAAGGATACCAGGAATCTTCAGTAATCAAGAGCACGTGTGATTTAAAAACGATCGAAGGGTGACTTAGGTTAATTTTTTTTGTAGAAGAAAGAACAGATAATTGTTTTCTTAATTTTCTAGTGATTAGCATTTTAAAAACTTTTTTTGTGTTGTACAACCTCAACATTTATCAAAAATAATTAGTTATGCTCATGCTTAGCTTGTACAATAAACACTGTTGCTAAGATGAGATATAAATTTTATTTTTGCTTTTTAAAATATAAAGAACCTAGTACTTCTTACAGAAACTCTTTATAAGTCCTCATTAAGTTCTCCGTGAGTTCGTCATCAGCTTACTTGAAGTCCTCTGACGTTCCACCTAAAGTCCTTTTCCTGTCCCCTTGAAGTCCCCCAGAAGTCCTTGACAAGTTCCTAAAAGGTCCTCCTGCAAGCTTGGAAGGCATGGTAATGGACACTACTGTGATTAAAGGAATATAGTTTTGGTGGGTCTACGTGAACTTATTTGTGAATTTTTATTTCAGCATGCATAACAGTAAATCTCGAGTTTGTACACAAAAAAATTTTTTCTTACTAAATTTTTGTCTTAACGAACGCTTAATTCAAATTTTAGTCATCAAAAAAATTCGAATTGGTTTGTATTAGCTTCTGATTTTCTTTGTTTTTTAATGCATTTGCAACTGCTGGGGGGATAAAGCCCCCGTGTTTTCTCACCACGAGTGCTGACGTAAGTTCGATTATCCACTTAATTTTCACTTACCTAGTGAACAGATAGCTACCAGCAGAGTAAATTAGTAAATAAAAAATCATTATACATTAGGGTGGTCGTTGAAAATTAAATTTTTTCAGGCGTCAAAAAAAAACTTTCCTTTTGTCGAAAAACTACGGGGAAAATTTTCTTTTTTGAAAAAAAAAAAATAAATAACACGTGCCGCCGACCAATTGAAATCTATTTTTCGATAAAATTGCAGTTTTTTTCAATACATTCTGAAGATTCAAATATTAATTTAAAATGATGAAAACGTGTTGTAGGATATTAAATTCTCTACATGATAGTGTCTTTCGATTTTTAATGAAGTTAATGTGATATATTTTATTTTTCATAATTTAGGAAAAATACGTTTTTTAGTCTTCAAAATGTTGATTGAAAAGTGGTTATGAATTTATTCATGAGATTACTCGGATCAATATTAACTTTATTAAAAATTGAAAGACACTATTATGTAGAGAATTGAATATCCTACAAGCACGTTTTCATCATTTTTAATTAAAATTTGAATCTTCAGAATATATTTAAAAAAACTGCAATTTTATCGAAAAATAAACTTTAATTGGCCGATGGCACGTGTTATTTATTTTGTTTTTTTTCAAAAAAGAAACTTTTCCCCGTAGTTTTTCGTCAAAAGGAAGGTTTTTTTTGGGCGCCTGAAAAAATTTAATTTTCAACGACCACCCTACTATACATTTGTACCTAATATGAAACTTTATGTTTGGCGAATACATTTAACTGAATCTAAACCTTTGAGCACTTTTGTATACTAATACTTTGCTCTAGATATCGCTCTAATTATTTATTAAGGGTGTTAAGTTCGGGTGTATCATTCAAAGGGTCAAGAAAGGAGGATCTGCCCACGCAGTTTGGCCTTCTTTACTGCATAACCCCTCTTGCACCTAAAAAATTCAACGTTTTACTTCCGCTTGACATTGGAATTATTTGAAATGCACCATAACATACTTTAAAATATTTCTCACTGAACTGTTAACCAATTATTAGATCGTAAGTAGATTTTTTCAAAATCTTTGCATTTATTGAACATTTTTCTCTATATAAGTGTAACAAAAAAAATACGCCCATAAGAACCTACGTTAACCATATGATTATTATTTGTGTAACTCTTTCGAAAATAACCTATCATAAATATTAAATGGATTCATATAAGTTCTACGTAATGTAGAGTCTGAAAAAATCTATTATTATTGTGATCTTTGCATCATATTATTACCCTCGAACGTTCTTTACTAGTGTAAGTGTCACAATAAAATCCAAGCCTTGGATAGAATATTATTTACACCTCTACACCGAAGCTTATTTCTACATTTGAAGTTTTACTATGTAAGCGCAGTTAGTATACCACTTTCAGAAGGTTGAACCCTTGCTCTCACAAGGACCCTCGAGATCTTCAATAAAATTAAATACGATCATGAGGTATTTTTTTGTCATTAATAAAACTTTTATCTAACGTTCATTGTTAATAAGCGAGGTAAATACAATAGAAGTGCTTAAAAGGACGACAGCCCATAAGCCTCGGTGTAAAAATTAGCTAAATATGAATATTAATCACTCGGCTCCTAGGAATCCTTGTGCCTTCAAATTTCGATAGCATCATTGTCATGACTTTATAAATTTGTCAATAGATTTGCATCGATTTCTCGTTGTTAATTATGTAACCGATAGAACTTCCTTCAGTCATTAGTATGCTGCTCTTGTCAATGGACATATTTCTAATGATAAACCAAATTTTTTAATATTTAGGCTCAAAGCTCCATACAAACGTCTGACTCACAGAAAAAAAAAAGAAAAAAAAATAAAAACGATGAAAAAATAAAAGAAGCATGTGCAGCAAATAGTTAGTAAATAAAAGCATAAAAAGTGTATTGATGAGATGCTACATGAATCTGGAAGAAAAGAGTAGAAAATTTTTTTGAGAAAATGCATAAAACATGGCAAGATAAGAGTTATCAGAAAGAATACCCTTGCAACCACATTAAAATTAATTAGATTTGATTATAACTAATTAGTGTCTTTCAATTAACTGAGGTATAATCAGAAAGTAAAACGTATTTTAACAACGTCAAACAGTGTAAATCAAGAAATCAATACGTATTTGTCATACAATAAGACATGACTACTGAACTTGATCGTACTGTATCAACCTAATCAGTAAAAAAATTTGATAAATACGGCAACTACAACTTCAGAAATTTGCATAGTGAGTGCTCCTTTTACTGAAATGGTGATATAGTATGTATGAACTTTACAGAAGATTTTGATGCTAACAAATAAAACTGAGCTCTTATAGAATTAAACAATTCTGTTAATTGAGATAAAGCTCGTAACAGTTTTAAATTATCATAACGAACTTTAATTTATACAGACGATGTTTAAAAAGATAGAAAAGAAATTTTTTTGTAGTGAAATATTTTTTGTCTTCATTCAACTGTGAATCAGCACTAGATAACATTTTGCCAAAAAAACAAATTTTCTTTTGATTATTTTTAATGCTGTTCGTATAAATTAAAGATCCATTTTTAAAACTTGAGATGAAGCTGAAACAATTCCTAATATGCTCTAATATTTTCTTGGAATTGTTCTAGTAATTAGAAACAGTAATAGAAGGGTAAAATTATTCAACCTACAATAGAATTATTAAGAATTGATATGAGTATTTGTCTTACAAATCGATTATTTTAAGAATGACTGTGAGAAATAGACGAAGGAAAAATTAAGTTTTTCGAAATTCCAAATAAATGGAAATCCAAAGATGTCACTTCGAACATTTTTAAAAGCTTAAACCAGTAGACAGTGGGTGCTTAGATACCCAAGTAAGGAGTTATAGTTCTATAAAATTATATGGCTGATAATTTAATTATAAATATAAATATACATTCCATGAAACGATATTGTATACAAAGATGGTGCAATAATCGTTGGAACGAGTATACCTATGTTAATTGTGTGTGATTTTAATAAATATTTTAATATTTAATAACTAAAATATAATAAATAATATACTATGGCACAAAACAATGTAAACAATATCCCTTCAGAAAGTTCATCACGCATGGGTTTTTTTGACAGATATTATTCAAGCTTAAAAAATGTACTAAAAATACCATAAGAAATACCCAAAAAAAATTGCAGATTATTTAACTCTACTCTCTTTCACATGTTTAATTTTAAAAATTTGCAATTTAACATGTAACCGTATGAAAAAATCACTTAAAATTACATTTATAAGATCTGTATGAACCCCCACACCCAATTTTTTTCGTATGAAAAATTACTGTTAGGATAAACCTGTCTCATTTTTAAATAAATCTACATTTTTTGTTTTGTTTAATAACACAAGAAATTTTATGAAAAAAGAAAACACAATAAAAATTAATTAATTTATTTATACACCACCGAAAATTTTTTTTTTTTTAAGTATGGAAATTATGAAAAAATGTAAAAGTTTTACAAACAATTATTTACTTATTTTAAAAGAAACAAATTAATGATGAGTGAATAAATATTTATTAATACACATGAAATCTGCTCTGCTAATATAAACTGATTTGGTAAGGAATTTGGTAAGAAGAGTGGGTAAGGAGGTTACCCAGTGTGCAAGAGGACGGGGGCTCAAATCTCTTTGAAAACCTGTTTTTTTTTTTTTTTTTTTTTTTTTTTTCCAAATTGGTCAAAAGAAAAAATAAGGAAAAATCAAAACAAAATGTGTATTGAAAGTACGTGAAAAGGCGGGGTGATGGGGAAGAATAAAGGCAAAATCCACTTCCGTTAGTTTTTTTCAAGGTCACCAATCACAAATCGTTAATTTACTCTGTAGGGCAGAACGCGCCTATAGAAGTATAACTTCTAAAATTATTTGAACATAAAAGCGTAAGTCTAATATCACGTAACAATAACACTTATTATTGTAATAATTAAATACTAAATTGGCTTATTATAAAGTTAGTACTTAAATAAAGTTAAACACTTATCAGAGAAAATAATAGTTTTCTTTAATTTTGCCATTTGTAATAAACGTAAATAACAAGATCAATTCTTTGATAAAGTAAGTTTAAATGCACAAAAATCACTACTTTCTTATCATTAATTTTACGTATTTATGTAAGAATTCAAAAACATTAATTTTAATGGAATATAAAAAAATAAAAAAATTTAAAACATTGTACAGGAACAAATACGTAAGAAATGATAAATTTTTTTTATATATCATTTTGAATCAATAAAACAAGTATGATACACACAATGTTAGAGAACAATTCTGTTTCGTAAGTATGATTGTGAGTAATTCAATTTACTTAAATTACCTATCCCATACGAGTTTGACTCGCTTATTTTTCAGTTAAATAACTTGTTTGTAGAAAAACTGTCGTACGCAGCAATTGAAAAACAGTACTACCTCGACCAGGTCTTAAATTTGGACCTCTTTCTCGCCAGGAAAGCGCATTACCAATGTCACCATGGAGGTTGTAGTGACTTCCTCCTCTCAATTGCTACATTTAAACTTTTCGGCGATTATTCAGTTAACGCCTAATCACATGATTCACACACTGATCAAGATGGCACTGTTTCTTAATTACTGCGTACGACAATTTTTCTATCAGTAACTGGAAATAATTGAAAAATGAGTTGCCTAGGAAAATTCGTATTAGATGGGTAGTCTTAACAAGTTAAATTGCTCGCATTAACGAAAAAAAGTTTTTTAAATAATTAAATATATACTGCGGACCATGTTTCTACTACAATATTTACTATTACTCTGTTTTAATATAATCTTTAGAGTCCATTCTTTTTTTTAGGGAAATTAATAAACATAAAAAATATCAAAAGTTTCAAGTTGGGTTTTTAAATTTTATTTTGCAATGCAATAGTCAAAATTAAAAAATTTTCTTAAGACGGACAATAGTTTCAATCATTAAAACAAAGTCTTCTGTGCAATAGCTTGGATTATGATAAAATAACATTTTATACGTACGTTTTAGAATTAATATTGTAGTCTTAGAGCTCTTTTTTGTAAAGGACCACACAAACCAGTCGTTTGTGTGGGGTTTTTTATAAATCAGTTATATTTAATGACAATATTATTAATAATAAAAGTAATATTACTTTGTAAGACTGACTTATAACTGTCACAACCGTCTGCAAAAGGTTCCAAAAGTTTTAGAAACCTAATTGGCCATGCTTTATGGAAAGTGTGAAAATATTCTTAAGAAAAACAAATTTTTAATAATTTATGAACACATTAGCTCACATAAATGAATATGACTTTTTTTTAAATATTTTATAAATACATTAGTTTTACTTCAAAAGTTTTAATTTTCTTTTTATGAAATTTATGATGGGAGCAGATGAGACATAAAGAGGATGGTAGGAAGTGTAGGATAAAAACCGCAGACCACACACAGTACAACTACATTGAAAAGTAGACATAGTATTTAAACTTTATAGGTTTTTGGACTGTTTTGTACAAAAAGCCATGTAGGGACGACGATGAGAAAGAGAAATAAATCTGGTGAGGTACACGAAGAAAAAAAAGGATCCGAATAATAACACATGATGAAACAAAAAAAATTCACATGCATTAAAATAATTTTCCCTTGCCTTTCGACGGAATTGTGGGGGAGCAATTTTTGGTGTGAAGTAGGTCTAGGAAGGGCAGAGGAGCGTGGGAAAGAAATTAACAGCTATACACAACACAACTGTATAATATAGAAGGATGAATAGCTCTTTCTATATGGTATAGATACTTTATAAAGGGCTACAAAATATCTTCCCACTACCTCTCACGTTGCCTGACCCTTTTTTACAGCTTACCACGTCTTTTCACAAATAACGGTAAAAATATACTTGTTGATAAATAAAGCGTAATGAATCCCTTTCACCAATCATGGTGCCCTATTATTTACAAGCCCTTCTCACCTTCCACGAATTTTATTTCAATTCCCAACAGTTTTCTTACAACCCCTGTACGACCCCTGTCCCCAAAACACAGAGTCATTCAATAATTTCTTCTTTTTCTTGGAAAATGTTTGTCTACTCGTGGCTCTTCTACAGCCTCTTACGATGTCCTATATTTTCTAAGTGTTTCTTCACAACTCTCCTCGCCCTCTGATACTGTTTCTGGCATATAAAAACAAAAATTACAGAAATTTCTTTACTCAAGACTCTTATTTAGTTTATTGTCATGATGTGGCTGGGTTAACTAATCAACTAAAACCAGCCACATATAAAGTTGAAGAGTGGCGGTTATTCATATACTTCTTTATAAGGAGTCTCAACGGTGTCTTATTTCACAGTACCAATAAATTGGTTCCAGTCCCAGTTGCTGATTTTACTGTATTAAGCAAAAAATATACGAACATAGAAATGGTATTAAGAAAACTTAGTCATGAAAAGCACAAATGGTTAATTTGCGGGGATTTGAAAGTTTTATCAATGATTCTGGGTCGATGGTCAGGTTATACAAAGCATCCATGTTTCTTGTGTGAATAGGATACCCGAGATCAAAAAAACCATTACGTTAGAAAGGAATAGATACCTAGATTATCTTTGCAGCCTGGTTTAAAGAATGTTATAAAACAGCTGTTAGTTGAGCCAAGTAGAATTCTTGTACCTCCTTTGAATATTAAATCAGGATTAATGAAACAGTTTGTTAAGGCTTTGGACACGGAAGTGCAGTGATTTAGATATATCAAGCGTGCTTTCCCTAAGTTTTCCGATGCTTAAGTCCAATAAGGTGTATTCAATGGACTACAGATCCGTACTTTGTCGAGGGATGAAACTTCTGTGACTACTCTGACCGTAACCTAAAAAGTAGCATGGCTTGATTTCATAAAAGTTGTAAAGAACATGATAAAGAGTAACTGAGAATTAGAATGTAACGTAAATCTGATACGACATTTTCTTGACTCTCACCTCGACTCTTTGCCAGGAAATTTTAGAGATTTTAGTAAAGAGACAATGTAATGTGTATATATAAATATATATATATATATATATATATATATATATATATATAAACGCTTTGTTCTAATTTTTCGAACTATCACGTTGCAGATAATTTAGATTAGTATGACAAAAACATCAATAATTTATAAAAAAAAAAAATTTGAGATGATAAAAACAAAGGTATGATACTTTATTCAAAATTATAAAAAAAAGCAATAAAAAAAGTAACTCAGCATTCAAATAGTTAACATAAGTATGACTGAATATGAAAAAAATTTGACATTTATTTATTGAACATAAGGAAGTAAAATACTTTGTTTACAAATGATGTATTGTAGTTCCAGTACTAGAATAAAATAAAATAAAAACAGTAAAAAAAAAGATAATGAAACGGAAGAGGAACTGACATACTGAAATACTAGGAAAAAATTGTATATGTACGTATATCTTGCAATATTAAACAGTTGTTTTGACGAGGTCTTCTACACTACCCCTAAAACCTCCCTTCACCCCCATAACCCCCTGTTTAATGATATACAGTTCGATTACTACCAATTTTTTTCAAACCCAATAAAAAATATCTAGGTACTGTCAAGCTCCTGCTGTCCTCTTCTTTGCAATAAAACTATTTTTTATTTTTCCTAGTTCCAGTTAAGAATAAGGCAGCGTATTAATCCTTTTAAATGATGTTTTTTGCGATTTTTTAAATGCTTTAAAATGAGAGTAGTACATATTTATTGAAAGAAAACTAAATCTAGACAAGTTTTCGTGGGCTAAGAAAATTGTAGAAGAATGAGAATCCATTTTATGATACTATTTATGGTGTATCTTTTTTTTGGTGCTGAATCCGAATCCAAAGTGAGAATCAAGGTTTGCGCGGGAAAATTTTGAGTCAATTGCTATTAAAAGTTAAAAAGTTTAGAAAGTCAGTCTTAAGAACTTCAGTTCATTCTGAAGATTCAACAGTTTTAAGAGCTATACTTGCATCAGAGTAAAGTTGTAGTCTCACAACTGAAAAGCTTGTTAGCAATATGAAAGAATAAAATGTTAAAAATTTTAAAAAGAGCTAGGGCTCACATGACGATGTTGATTAAAAAATGGAAAAGATACAGAAAGTGAGAAAGAAAAAGATTCTGACCCCGAGTGCGTTACGTATAACCAAAAACCTAGAAAAGTAAAGAAGTACTCTTAAAAAAGCTCGAGGTGCCATTAATTAATTACGTAAGGGTCTCAAGGGGGAGGGGGGTTCAAAAACTCTCTACGTAACCGTACTTGAGTGGGGGGAGTAAAAGCCAGTCTTATGTAATAATTATGAGCTTATTAAACTTAATCACTGAGTTTTGAACATTTGAACGACGCACATACTGCTCCGTCAATTAGCGTTACTTATGCAGTACTGCGTTCGCAAGTTCTCAGTCACGATGACAATTCTGCTTCTCATGCGAATGTGACTTTATGATGTCTACCAGCCATAAACACGTAGCGACAGGTTATATGCCACGTCTATATTGACAGCTTGTCCTAGTATTTTTTTTTTTTTATTTCCATACACTTTTATATTTGAAATGGCTACGTATTGAAATTTGTACGACGCGTTTGTAAAACATTACGCAAGTGAATTGTGTTTACAGTGCATTCAAGATAATTGCAATGCATACTGGAAGGATCTTAAACAGTAATTTAGTGGCAAAGAGTTAAATGTTGCTATTGGCCGGAAAATTTTAGAGCTGCAGGCTGGGATAAAATCAACACAGTCCAACCTGCTCATTTTTTAGTTCAGGTAATAAAATTATATACTTATTTGCAATGTCATTTTAAGAAGATTGATTCCGGTAAATGTGCATTGAGTCTCTTAGTGTTTTTATAATAACTTTCGTATGCAAACATACAGGTTTATCCTTATTTTATTACGCAAGTATGCATAACTTACGTGTAAGAAATGTGCTTTGTTATAATCCTTTTTTCTTTTATATAAATTGAAGTTTCTTTGTAGCCGCTTACTTCTGTTAAAAGAGCTAGTTGTGATAGCCTAAGTACTTCTACCGCATTGACGAAAGAAATTTTTGACGACGTGGAGAAGAATTCGGTGGATGCTCATTCAAAAAATGTACTCAAATGACAGTACAAGACCCTTGCATGAAACGGTAAGCGACAAAAGATAAATGCATTACAAGGCCAACTATCATCTGCTTTGTTAACAAGAGATGTTTAGTTAGATTTAAATGTTGAAACTGAATTAAAGAAAACATACAAAGAGCCCTTAAAATAGCAGCAGGCTCTCAAAAACAAAGAGAAAAATGCTATGTACTCGGCAAATTATCTAAAAAAAAGTTAAAGATAAACTCAAAAAAACTGCTACTTTTAATTCTTGAATTGGTGTGCGGCCTGTATGTGCCTGCTCGGAAGGAAATTAGCAAAGTTTACTTCATACCATTGAAATGGTGACCATATATGGAAGCCCAGCTTATGACTGTCGTCAGACTGACGAATTAAATGTTGTAGTATTTTAGATGAGTTGCAGTCTAAGGTGCAAGAAATAGGCTATACTGTTTCAAGGAGTGTACTTTATACTAGGCTTATTCCAAAGAATTTTCGAACGAGACAAAGGTCACGCTATGTAGTGATAATACCAGTTGGTCTTTTCAAACCTAGGAATAATCTGCCCAAACAACACTCCAATGGAAAGTTTTGCACAGTGACATTAAGAAATTAAGGATTGCTTCCATCGATACTGGGACCGAAGCAAAGCTTCTTTTTGTCCCAAGATGACAAAAGGCGTGGGTGCCACTCTTTTAAGCTTTGGTTATTCCGTCAACCTTCATTACTACCTGTAAGATCCTACTTTATGATTATGCTTGTTCTTCAGTATAGGGTGACATCGAGTCTGGCCGCAGAATATACAAAGTGTATTTAATTAACACAGTAAATGTTGAGCATTTAAATAGTAATATCTGACCTTAAAATTACTTCTGTTACATTTTATTTTATCGCAGATGTGTGGGCCTTACTTTGCATCAATTACAGCTTCGTACAGCCACTACCATGCTGTTTATTCTCGCCACTTATGAGCTTGTGAAAAACAAGACTTTACCGACAACAGTTGTAGACACTCCCAGCGTATTCCAGCCAAAATAGCAATACGTGGTAAGAAAATTGTATGCCACATGATACATCCTCTGATCGAAGGAGAGGATATTGAATGGTTACAGGAATATGAAGTATCGACGGATGTGCCAGACAAAGTTCCATCTACTGCTGCTGCTGCTACAAACGATGTGCGGCTAGTAGTCACTAACTGGAAAGGATAGGTTGCCAGTCTGTTCAGCCCTGATCATTGATACTCTTGACAAATTTTTTCAGATTGTTTTGAATCTAGTCGCTTGTAACATGACAATAAGTATCCCTTACTCATAAATTCCGACTTATTATATTAATATATTCTTTAAAGTACTTTGAATCTTAGCTAAGATTTAAGTATGTATTGTTCATACATTAAATAATTGTTTTAAGAATAATAATCTTAGATTCACTTCAATTTAGTTATTTTACTGTATCAGAACATTTAAACCTTTTATGAACAATATTCATTTATTTTAAAGCTTTTTAAGGAAATTCCTGAAAAAATCTTATGTAAGAAGAATGATCAGGGTTCAGGAGATCTTATGTATCCTCACATGCGAGTAGAAGGGGTCAAAAACGGCTTAAATCGTCCTTAGGTACTTAATGAGTCGCTCCCAATGGTTTAAAAAAGAATTAAGGTTTATCCAATGGATGAATTGAATTACTGGCTTTAAATTGAAAATCAAACTAATATGATGACCCTAACAACTAAAGTGACGTTGTATCGAGACATAAATAAGGAGTACATGAATTCTCTCACCCAGGACTCCCATTCAGTTAACTGGAACAATATATCAATAAATCAAGACCAGCTGCATTAGAGTTGGATTAGTGGCGGTTATTTATAGACTCCTCCAGAAAAAGTCTAATAGAAATGGTATTGAGAAAACTTTATTACATCAAATACAAATAGTTGGTTTGTGGGATTATAAAAATTTTGTGAATGATTCTAGGGCAGCAGTTAAAATTTATGGAGCATCCATATTTCTTGTGTAAAAGGAATAGCCGAGATCTACTGTACCATGATGTTAGAAGGGAATGTATACTTAGTACGTCTTTACAGCCTGGTACAAAAAATGTTGTACAGTAGCCATTAATAAAGTAAAGCAGAATTTTTTCTGACTTTTTTACATATTAAGCAAAGATTGATAAAATAGTTTGATAAAGCTCTAGACATAAAAAAACAGTGTTTCAGATGTACGAGCGTGCATTTTCTGAGTTGTTGGATGACAAAGTCCAACAAGGAGTGTTTTATGGGTTTCGGTACATTACTTTATATTAGTACCTTACTGTATATTAGTAACAATTAAAACAACCACAAAAACTTATTATCGAATTATGTTAAGTTGACAATAAAATAGGTTTATTTGCTTAATCCTATAGAACTAATTTCATTGCTACAACGAACTGTCTGTATTTTAAAAACATATTTTTTTTTGTTATGAATGAGATGATGTTACTTTTTATTATGTTTACTATTTATTCTTAAAACTTGTCTTAATGTGGATGAAACTAATTTTTTTTTTATACTTTACATGCTTGTAAATAAACAATACCGTATCTGCAATTTTTAAGTTTTCAAGGACTCATAGCAAACGAATGCTCTCTTAGCAGCTTTTAGAGAGTTTTGAACTTTTAGTATAATTTTTTATTAAGTACCTTGAAATAATATTTATTAGAAAAAATAGAGCACGCATTTGGCCAGGGACAAAGCCTTTGTTGTACGCACATATTCATATATACTAGTTACTACACTTAAAAAATCTAAAGGATAGAACGATGTTACGAGAATTATTATAAAATATTAGAATTATACATACATAAATGGTAAAAATTTTTGGAGCAAATGTTTGACCATGCAGTATTTAGTACATATTACTTGTACTAAATTTTTTAAAGGTAACAAATCATGTTCCAATTAAAAACAACGTAATTTCCCTAAGCATATTACTGAAATGAAATATAAATATAGTCGTGATTAAAAGTCTTGTTTTGTTCGAAAAACTATGATCAGCACAGTTAGTCATATTTGTATGAAACAAAAAAATTTATTGATTTTATGGATAATCAATTTTAAATTTTAGTGAATAAATAGTAAAAAATAGAGTTAAACAAGATATTTTGCTTAATCAGTAAACTTACTTATCGTACCTAATGTTGTAGTTACATAATTGTATTTTCTCATTTACCTTATAAACCTTGTAAGAGTTCTGGCTTACCAAATATGTTTTGTACTCGCGTTCTTGATTATAAATTAAAATCTGTGTCTCTTTTTTTCCTTCACTTCCGTCATTTTTCTTCTTTTCAACTTTTTTTTCTTAATTTCTGTGCTCAAGCCTTTCTTCTCATGTGAGTTTATTTTTGTCTTTGTTTTACATTCAGTTCTTGTACCTCCGGGTTTAGGTTGCTTGTTTTCCACTTTTATTATGCTTTTGCATTTCTGTGTACCACTAACAGTATATTCAAATCCAAGCACTTTTAAGCTTTAGTGTCTTTTTGGTTGAGATACCATGACTACAAGCATAAATAATTGTGTCATGGTATGTTTTCTTTCATTCTTGGCACTTTTTTCAAATAAATTTTTACATATCTAGTTGAGTTTTGATATTTTTATTTTTTCTCCTGGTTGAATTTCTCGAAATAATTTTTTACTTTAATTCTGTTTCTAGAGGATCAGCATTCCACTTTATTTAATAGGATGTGTATTTTCTTCGTTATAAGTCTATAATTTGCAAAATTTTTGAAAAGTATTCTCAAATGCCTATTGTTAAAAATGTAAAAAAAAATATTTCTGTTGTGTAAATTTCATAGATCAAATAAACTTTACTCTTAATAGTTAGATCGACTTCCATCGATCTCGCCTAACTTATAATTTAGTTGATTTTCTTCCCCTAAATTTTAAATAGTATTTTGTTGTCCGGTAAATAGAAGATAGCTTGTTTCAAGTTCATTTAAAAATTCTTCATAGTTTCTTGAAAAAATTAATGATTGTTAATCAATATTATAAATAATTTATTATTATTTATTTCTAGAGAAAAATACAGATATTAATCGTTGAGAGATATCTGTGTACATCTACTTTAATTAATTGCATGTATAAAATAATATAAATAATCTGCTAGATTGTATCATGTTTAAGTCATTGTTAATATTGTCATTTATACCTCATTTATTAAGCATGTGAAAATTTTTTGTGTGGCATAATACTACAACATTGTCATTATACTTGAAAGATCTAAATTTTTTTTTATACAACAATGAACAAAACACTGATAAAACAATGGAAATTTACAGCGTACATTCAAGTGAATTAATGTTCATGAAAATTAAGTCATGTTTAAAAATTGGAGATCAATTAATTAAATATACGTTAATCATTTAGTTAATATACAGGAACTGACTTAACGATTTCATGACAAATAATACATCGTAAGCTCAGATTAATGTATGCGTGTAGAGAAAGTATATCCGTCAATAACATAAGTCTTAAGTTATTTATAAATTCACTGTATGACTAGCAAACGTTACAGTTTACTTTACCGTAACAATTCAGAAAACGAGCAAGTTTAAATATTACAGATGCTTAGTAAGATTTACTTTTCTTATATATTCTTTTGTGTACATTTTTAAATACCATACAGTATGAGTTTCACTACTATTTTTGATACACTTAACGTACATAAGAAATTGCAGATGTATAAATATTCAACATCGCCTGCTTTTCTTTTACTCCGCTTTGATGACATGTATCGGTGGCATTTTCCGGGAACAGCGTGTAGAGCAATTTTTTTCGAAGCGAACCCCGTTGGAATTAATTTTTTTGCGCTAGTAGCTTTTAAATGGGAGGCGATTAAAAAAATGTTCAAAACTACCCCTAAATGGGGTTGGAAGGGTATGGCGCGCCCGCATGAACTCGCGACGTTGCCACATTGTCATTAAGCTTATTTGGTAAGCAGTGAGAACTGTATACATAAGTATATCCATGTGCGCACGCACGAGCGTCTGCTATACTATACTGCTGGTAATTTGAAGGTTGGATGTTCCGAAATAAATATTATCTGCTCCTTATGCTGTCATGTTTTGAAGCCATGCATCAGATATAATTGCATGAATATTTCAAGGATAACATGTCAAATCATGTAACACCAAGAGTGTAGTGGGATAAACGAATCACCCACTAATAATCATAACAGTTACTAAAATTACATTGCAAATATCAGAACGATAATATTTTAAATGAGATAATTTCAATTCAGTATTAGTATCCTTTTTTAGCTAAATAAACTCATATCTTATACATTTTATCACAAACAGAAGTTTTATGAACTGATCAAGTCGAGACTAACACAAATTTTAAGATGATTAGTAAAAGTAAACGCACATCCTCATGTACATGTGTACTTAAACATATTAATATTTGTTTGTCCACGCGCTTTCTGTCTTACTCACTCTCATCTTAATTATATTTTTAGACTTATAATTAGTGCTACCTCGAATTAAATTTGAACACCAAATCGGTAGGGAATTTTCCGCTCTACACGATAGTATTTTTATTTTCATTCTATCTCTCACCATTTACAAGATATTACTGAAATAATTTTCTATAAGCTCTTTTGACGGTGCTGATGAATTTTAATTTTTCAACGGTTTTTCTTGTAATTTGCGAGTTGTATTGCATGTAGCAATTGTGGCATTAAAAACGGCCCTTAAGATGTCACTTGTGAGGTTTAACGAATTTAATACAGAAAACTGGGTGTCGAATAAATAAGTTTTCTATGCGTAGAAAACACGTCAAATACTGCAAAAACTGTAGATAATTTTAAGGCTTTTCTACATAGTAATCGACATAGAGCTCTCAACATTTCACGTAATCTTAATTTCAAGTAAACCGTACATGCAGTCTCCTGTAAACTTTATAAGAGAGTGTAAGATATGTAATTTCGTTGTTGAATTGAATTTTACGTGCTTTACAAGTATTTTCTTACCCTCTTCGATTCATTTTTCTTTGTACTTTTGAAATATTTACATACTCAACGATAAAAGTTAGTTATAACACAATAAATAAACTCATAATTTTATACACAGTTTAAAAGAGAAGCTTTACGTCCATTTTCATATCGTTTTGATTTTTACAATACGTTTAATTAGGTTTTCTACGTTGTCTACGACTTTCTTACGTTTCTGATAGTTTCTTACGAATATACAATAGAATACTGAAAATTTTGTAGAAAACCCATCCCTGAATACTATCATTGATAGATTTGTAAGAAACTGCCAAAAACGTAGATAAATTGTAGAAACCGTAGAAAACATAGAAAACTAAATGAAATTTTTTGTAAACTTAATAATATATCAATGAACATAAAGCTTCTTTTTTAAACTGTGTATTAAATGATAAGTTTATTTATCGTGTTACAATTAATTCAAATCGTTGAGTATGTAAATCTTTTTAAAGCACAAAAAAGTGAATCGAAATAGGTTACGGTAAACACTTGTAAAGAATGTAAAATTCTATTTAACTACGAAAGTACGTATCTTATAATTTCTTATACAATTTACAGTAGACTGAATTAACAGTTTACTTGAAATTAAGGTTATGTGAAGTGTCACATACATGCGTTTACAGTACCAAAAAAATATGAATTAAGAGCCCATGATAGATTATGTACTCGTGTTATTCGCTCCATGAAATACTTTGAAACAGCGCCACCAACGGAAAAAAAGGTACCCGCCAAGTGCCTAGAAAGTTCACATCAAGTGCCTGGCAAGTTCCCACCAAGTGCCCGGCAAGTACCCGCCAAGTATCCACCAAGTGCCCGGCTAGTACCCGGCTAGTATCCGCCAAGTGCCCGCTAAGTACCCGCTATGTCCCCGGCAAGTACCTGTAAAGTATCCGCCAAGTGCCCTGCAATTATCCGTAAAGTGCCTGGCAAGTTCCCGCCAAGTTCCCGCCAAGTGCCTGCTAAGTACCCGCCAAGTATCCGCCACGTACCCACCAAGTAACCGCCAAGTGCCCGGCAAGTACCCGCCAAGTGCTCGGCTAGTACCCGCCAAGTGCACGCTAAGTACCTGCCAAGAGCCAGCCAAGTGCCTGCTATGTACCCGCCAAGTGCCTGGCAAGTATCCGCCAAGTACCCGCCAAGTACCACTGACAATCCCGTGCAATGCCTACCGTTCAAAGTATTGGCATAGAAAGTGCTCCCTCATAAGACGTTTGAAGCACGGACGAGACATCAGCGCTCGCAGATCAGAGGGCAATCCATTCTACAGTCGTGCCGCATGTATTTGGAAGGAGAATCTACAAAAGTCCGTCCTTGCCTACGGAATGTGGAGATCACTCTCGGCGCTTTAAATGATGAGAGTAAGTAGGACAGAAAGCGCGTGGACAAACAAATATCAATATGTATAAGTACACATGTACATGAGAATGTGTGTTTACTTTTACTAATTCTCTTAAAGTTTGTGTTAGTCTCGACTTGATCAGCTCATAAAACTTCTGTTTAAGATAAAATGTATGAGATATGAGTTTATTTAGCTAAAAAAGGATACTAATACTGAATTGAAATTATCTCCTTTAAAATATTATCGTTCTGATATTTTCAATTTAATTTTAGTAACTGTTATGATTATTAGTAGGTGATACGTCTATCCCATTACACTATTGTTGTTACACGATTTGACATGTTATCCTTGAAATATTCATGCAATTACATCTGATGCATGGCTTCAAAACATGACAGCAGAAGAAGCAGACAATATTTATCTTGTAACATCCAACCTTTAAATTACCAGCAGTATAGTATAGCAGCCGCTCGTGCGTGCGCGCATGGATATACCCATGTATACAGTTCTCACTGCTTACCAAATAAGCTCAATGATAATGTGGCAACGTAGTTTGGAACGTATTTCCAATCGCCTCCCATTTAAAAGCTATTTGCGCAAAAAAATTAATTCCAACGGGGTTCACTTCAGATAAAATTGCTCTACACGCTGTTTCTGGGAAATGCCACCGATACATATCATCCTGGTTAGAGGGTGGTTAATGAATGTAAAAACACAACGTTTAATTTTTTTGCTTTATTTTTTTGTAATTTAGAGAAGAAGTTTTATTAAAATATATGTTGTTGGTAAAATTCTTACAAACGTAGATAAACTGTTCTTGAACATTTTAGCCTCGTTATTTAAAGAAAATTAGTACGTAAAAATAATAACGTTACTAATTTAAAAAAAAAAAAAAAGAAAGCAGGTAGTTGTAAACATACTAAGGTGTAAGTCAAAATAGAAAAAAAGCTTTGATTTTTTGTATGTTAGCGCGTCTTCGTGAAAAAGACGTAAAATTTATTCTTAATTGTAGCGTGTTTAAGTATGTACGCATATATGTATGGACTATTTTTTAATACATTTATTATATTATCAGTATCAAAAACAAATACATAATTATTCCTAAAATAAAAATATAAAACTGTCTTTGTATTCTTTTAATTACTTGTTTTTAATATCTTACATAATTTTATATTTAACTACTTAACTTCTATTACATTTAGTTCAGTAACACTCTGTTTCAAAGATTTTCTTGTGATAAAGATCTAAAAACCCACACTTTAACATATACGTGTGAATATAAATATATTATTATCTTAAAAAGGATAAATCATCAATTTTTTTTTCAAGTTTTAAGTGAAATTAAAAACGAACCGTTAAGTAGTAACTACTAAAGAAAGTTACTGAAGTAAGTTGCGTATGAAATATAAATTGGTACTAAGACTCTATTAATACGATTTTTAAAGATTTAAACTGAAATTGTGGAATAGAAAATCCTTATATTTTTGATCAGATGAGTTTTTTATTCAGCATTTGCATTGTTTTTTGTTATTCGCCCTTCTTTTTATTTACTTTTTCATAATTATAAATATCGGGATCATGTGCATGGATTACACTCCACGCTAGACAATACTTAAAACAGTAATGGTATTAATAACAATGACGATGATAATTATAATGATGATAAATAATTATATGGACCACGACATGGACAATAACTATAATGAATTATTATAGTTACGATGAAGTTCTTTGCAGTCGGATGAAGTTGACCGAGTGGATGGATTTTTTAATTTTTGTAATATGATATAACTAACGACATTTGTTCCAGATTTCATGTACACGTGTCTCAGTGTAGAACACTTGTGCATTTGATAAAAGGCTATTATAATTTTATATTTGACACATTCATTTTATCAGATAACACTGTGAAGTTTGACTTTTGTCAATTTGTAAAAGTCAATCTTACATCTCTCAAGAAAACGAACCAATTTGTATTGAATTTTTATACAACTAAAAATAATGTATCCTGAGTTTATATTTTATTTGTTTTGTGACCTTTTTTGTATGCTAATGCAATGTATAGTTATTTTTTATTGATAAGCAAGACTGTTCCGAGGGTATTTTTGTATCAGACGATTAAATGCGCTATTCTCTGAGCGTATAAATTATTCACAGTAATAATGCATATAGTATGTTTTTTAGTATAAATCTTAGTTGACAGTCCCAAAATACTTCATGAATTTTGTTTCTTATAAGTGTCGAATCATTGACAAGGTAACGTAAATGCTACATGTTTTGTACTATACACTTCCGCCAACTTATAAGTATTTTTTTTTCGTACGAGCTTAATAACTTAGCTTTTAAAAAAAATTTTCTTAGTTTTTGTTATTCCATCTCAAACCAAAAATTTTATTTTTTTCTTGTTAGATCTGGGGAAAATAAACGAGAGGTTAAATGGATTTAAGAATGACAGAAAGTTGGGATCGCTCAAAAAAATGATGTTGACGATGAAATTGTAAGTAACTTCTAAAAATTAATTAACTGGAAATTGTTCATTAACAATAGTTATGAGAAAAAAATACGAAAATGATGAGAATGTAACACTGATTGTAAAAAATTATAATTTATGGTTTATTAATATGCCAACGGGCATAAGTAACTGAATTAAACAGATATTAGCGTTAAATCGAGCAATATTAAAATGTTAATTTATTTGTTCACTAAACTTACGAAGGACTTACACTTATATCCCTTGATAGATGATTCTAAGAGCTGTCACGATGTCTTATGGGGTATTTACTTACTCATGAATTGCTTCTTTTTTCTTCGTTTCACTTTGTTGAGACTTTCAACTCTTTTTGTCAATTTTTTGGCTTACCTTCTACCCATCTACCACTTTCCCTTCTCTTTTTTCGGCGTACTGAGCCTGTCATGGTACCTAAGGTGATATATCATACATTCATGTTTCAATGTGCATGCCGGCCGTAGGAACCCATAATGTACCCAGCAAATATACCCACTCTCGAACAAGTGTAGTAATTTGCCATCACTATGCCACTATAAGGTTTTCTTGTAAAGGGTGTTGAGTCAAACAAATATAGAGCCGATGACACAAAAAAATTAAATGTTAATTTCCAAATTAGTAACATTAAGGGCCACTCAAGTTTTTCTAAATGAAATCAGAATATTGTGTTTTAATAGGTTTAGCATTGTATTAAATCTTTTAAAATGACATAAGAAATATTAAGTATGTTTATACTAATAGCAAAGTAAAATTGATATCAAATTACCAATAAAAAAACAATATTAAACAATCATATAGTGAAACATGTATTAAAACATCTTCGTTTTAGAATTATGACAGTTTAGTATGTATGACATAAAATATTCCATTTTCTTGAACTATTTGTTTATAGCGCTCTCTAAAGAAGATACTGGCAATGCTGACAATGCAATATTAGAAACGCCCAACACACCATCAAATATTAAGTTGACAGGCAATACATTTTTTGGGCCTGATTTTAATATTGAAGAATATCAGCTACAATCAGAAATTGTTGAAGATGTTGGGTCACCGCGAACTCCAAAAACACCGTGTAGTGCGGTTGTTAGTACTGGAAAAGAAGGTGATCGTGGTCATAGAAAGATACTAGAACAAAGAAGGCTTTTAGTCATGCAATTATTCCAAGAACATGGGTATTTTCCATCAACTCAAGCTACAACCTTATTTCAATCAAAACATTCAGATATTTTTCCAAGTAAAACAAGTTTGCAACTAAAAATTCGTGAAGTTAGACAAAAACTGAAAGCTACATCCACACCTGTTAGTGCAAGTAGCCTAATGAGTCCACAGCTTCCTTGCGAAACCTCATTAAAAACAAATAGTATGTATCAAGCTCTGTTACTTGTTTATGTTAATTGCTCAAAAAAAATTTTTTTTTAAATTTATTTACGCTTAGTAAAACCACAACTGGATTAGATCATGCACGTATATACACACATTGCCAATTTAGCAAGTACTTTTTTACTAGAATTAGTCTGGAAGCGGAGTACAGCAGTACGAAACAAGTATATTTGTATATACGCACAACTATATACATAATAAAATCGGCAATACACCACACTTCTTAAAAAAAATTGCAGTATGTTGTTTAAAAGCTTCTTTGTTTTTTTATAAATATACTCTGATTTTAGTGCATGTTATTATGGATGAATGAAATATCAGTATCACAATTCTTATTCGTGTAAAGGTTGTATTTTTATCAAAACCCTTTCTTACTTTTCATTTGAAGAATTGCTTGTACTTTAAAAAAATTTGTCAGCACAAATGATAAATGCTAATACGTTAACATGAAATGTAAAGCGAACTTACTACTCAAAAATTTTAGGAAATTTAAATTGTACATGATGTAAAAAGATTTTGTTACATTTAGGCGAATAAACAAGTAAGATAATTGATATTCGCGTTGAAGATTGATGATTATTTTTCTTCATCTTAGTTAAACTGTTGTATAATACAATATTATTATAGAATAATGAAAAAAAAATTAATATTATTTACAGAAAATGATTCTTTTAAATAAAAAAAAAAAAAACCTTTACCTAAATAAATGGCTTAGGAAACAGAAATTCATAATTATTAATCATAATCATAATCTGTAAGAGAGAAAGCACACGATAAAAAAGAAAAATCATTTAAAATGCTATTGCTGGTAATTAATGCCGACATGAAGAATCTTATTAAGACTTCCCTAACGCCCAGATAACCAAAAAAAAATTATAAATCTTTAAGATCTAAAAAGGACAATGTTCGGAATCCTAAATAACAAAACAGTTTTAATTTACTCTCCATGTTTCTATTACCTTTAATTTAGTTCGTAGCCTTATTTATAATAAAATATTGTTACATTCTTAACGATTTTCATCCAAAAAATTATTTCATCTTTTTAACTATTACTTCTTTTTAATTTCATCAGATTAAAAAAGTGTGAGCACTGTAAATATAGCTTATTAGACAACAAAGGATCAGGTAAGAAGCCTTCTTAGGTGAGGTATTGCTCAGAAGATAAATGATAAATTAATAAAAACGAAATGGTTGCAGTTAATATTTTTTAAAAATATTTTTACAGCCATAATGTCGAACCGTGCGTATGGCGGCTCTACAATACTAAGTTACTCTTCATGTATATGCTGTTGTCATTGGCATGCTGAAAAACCGTCTCAGATTTATAATAGTAAATCACTTAAAAAGCAATGAGAATTTTTTTAGGGATTGTACAAAATATTTGCACACTTAAAGAAAGATGGGGAGTAAAAAAAAAAGAGGTGGTAATGATGCGGATAAAATGCGTGAAAATTTGACAATGCGTATACGTAGAATCTAATAGAATACTATGTATCATTACCATAAACGCAGTCACTTCTTACTATACCTTTCTTATTTACTTTAGAACCAAGTTAAAAAAATTTAACTTAAAGTCATTATTAGGCAATCCATTACTAAATCATGAATTATTTTCTCAATTATTTGGATTTGATCCATTAAGATCAGAAAACTTGAAACTACAAAAGAGTATTCATTCACACATTAAAAATTCTCTATCCTTATTGTCAAACTACTCTTAAAAAAGTATATCAAAAAATTGCTTACTGGCGAATAGAAAAAAGGCCAGCCTGGTCCTAGAACCATAAAATTATTATTTTAGTCTCTGGAGCACAAAAATGCGTTTTTTACGGTTTTGTTTTTTTCTCGAGTTCTAAGAATCAAATCTACTTAAAAATTCAAAGATATACTAAAAGTAATTACCTATTTGTCAAATTTTTTACAAATCAATCAAGGGTCAACATAACCTCAAAAAAATGTTTAATTTTTATATGCAGTTTTAACTATGTAACAATTATTCAACGGTCAATTTTATTATTTTATCTTGAAGAATGGAAAAAAAATATGGAAAACATATTTTTTTAAATATTTGTTAACTGTGGGCCGAGTCGAAAAATACCAAAAACTGATAAATAGCATATTTTAGCATATTTCTAGTTTTTTGACTATTTTAATATTTTTAACTATAAATTTTATTGATGCAATTTGTATAACAAAAGAAAATACTTGATGAACGTATTTTTCAAAATTTTTTCTGATGGTGGGCCGAGTCGAAAAATGCAAAAAATCGATAAATAGCCTATTTTTAGCTGTTTAGACCATCTTAAAAGTTTCTAACAGTCAATATGATTTCTGTAATGTATTAAACAAGAAAAAATTTATCGAAAATGTATTTTTTTTAGTTTTCTCGTGATTGCGGTACGAGCTGAAAAAATGCGAAAAGTCAATGAAAAGCACATCTTAGCATATTTTTAGTTGTTTTGACCACGTTCAAATTTTTCAAAGATCAATGTTATTAGAGCATTTTATAGAACGAGAAAAAAATTTTTGAAATAAATAAATTTTATTCAAGCTTTTCTAAATAAAGGCCGGTCCGAAATATAGGTTTAATAATTTTCAAAATCATTACAGTTTTCAAACGCAATTTTGACCATGTTCTAATTATTATTTAGTCAATATGTGACGTGGCAAAATTTTCTTCTAAATTTTGTTTGCCACGCCACAGTCGATGCCCCTGCTCTAGAGCTAAATAATCATGCTGATGTATATCCGTAGCCTTTTCTGTGTGCTCTGTTGTAGCGAATTTTTCCCAAGGAGAAGAAAGGATGAGACTTGAAGGGCCAATGGGTCAAGGTAGTATGAAGAGTGCGTGTGGAGATTTTTGTAAGTGCCGCGATGGCGACACAAATGAGAAAGATCGGTGGATAAGGTAGGGACAGGGTAGGTGGGTCAAAAGATAGTTAGATGACTTACCGAGCGATGAGTTGGGGACTGACGCGATTGATGAATTCAGTGGGTATGAGACCACCGAGGGCGAAGTGTAGGAGAGAGTACGTGGAGCCAGAGAGCAGAGAGTAAGCGAATATTAAGTGCGAGAGAGAGAGAGAGAGAGAGCGGGAAGAAAGACCCGGAAAAATAAGCCTGATCCCAACCCATCCGACTTTGAACGGCAGCTATCCTGCAGACAAGGCGTCCTCCCATGACGACCCTATCCGAGCCCGAGGAGAGAGGTGTACGGGACAGCAGGCGAGAGAGGCTCAGGTATCACGCAGCGTCGACTTCCCGGACTGCGACCCTCGACGCTCATGGTGGACTTGTCTTACAGTGAGGAAGCACGGGATACGCCAAGGTGCAATGCGTAGGTTACGAGGGGACACAGGTGAAATCGTCGGCTATAGCGATAGACGTGAGAGCAGGAGCGGAAGGATCGGGGAATAAGGCAGTGATTTTTGCGTGCCACGGCCGGGCCTCCGTCGAGACGTGAGGACGGACGCGTCGAGCAAAGTGTGTGAAGGAGGGAAGGGGACCGAGAGAGAGAGAGAGAGAGAGGAAATAGAGTGTGCATGGGCGTGAGAATAAAGTAGAGGAGTACAGGACACGTGTACAGGTGGAGGCATAGACGGGAAGCAAATGCCAGAGCACCTCTTGGGGGACGTCACTGTGACCTTTGCGGGCTGCGACGGCGACCCACTCCGTGGGCTACACATCGGGCCAAGTATGGGTGTGTGTGTGCATGTACAGCCAGCCGCGTTGAGGAGGCCTGGCCCCGACCGAGAGTCGTGTGGAAAAGAAAGAGAGTGTAAGAGTGCGTGTGTGTGGGTGTGCGTAAGCGAACATCGTGTCTCTGTGAGCGCACCACTGGTGTCGTGGTTGCGATCGAGGGATAACGGAAGTGTAATTGGGACCACAGAGAGGTATTTTAGTTATTATAATAAATACGCGAAGTAAAGTCAAAGTCATTCTATGTTGTTCATTTGACCCAGACGCGAATCCCCTTTTCAGATAGATCCAGTGAAGGGAGAGTCGAGAGCGCGAATCATCGAGTAGAGACGTACGAGAGTGAATTTTCACGGTATTTCCTCTCCAACGGTAAGTCGCTGTGGGGACGAAGAAATACACGTTATAAATATTATTATTTCATCTCGTGAGGCTGAAAAATCACATTTAAAACGTAATCTTTAAATTTTTTTCTATTGGTTAATGCACACGGAAAAAGGCAAAAAAGTTATAAAATACCAAGTTTTAAAATATAATTTTTTTATAACAATTTTAAACTATTTTTTATAAGAATTATGCATCATATTTCAATCAGTCAACACTTATTTCCCATTGAATTTTACGATACTATCAAGGTTTTATAAAGGACATCTTAGAATCTTTGCCAGTAGCCACATGAACAATATTAGGACGTAATACTTTTGTTAATTACCAATCGAGTTTTTTTACCAGTAATTAATTTTCTTAATATTTTTTAACAAATTGATACAAGTAACTTCTAAGCAATTAGGTTCGTGCTTACCTATTTTCCTACTAGTATCTTTAGTCTTCGTCGCTTTCTTCGTTTATTACAGGATGTTCGCTTTTAATGTCAAAAAGGTTTGTGAGAAGGTCGAATTACGTTTGATAAGTATCTGCCATGGAATAAGTGGTACAAAAGCGCTGCAACATGAGGACAACTGCTAATTCGTAGACTTTTAGCACAATTGCAACAGTACCCTCTAATAGCATCAATCCGTTTACCGTTAAGAAAGTAATGAATGTTACACTTATGCATTTTATTGTTAGTATGCCTTGATTTTACTTCAAACCCAATAATGTCTGGATCTTCTTTCAAAACCGTATTGGAAGCGTTTTTTAATTATCTACCATTTCTCCTAGGTACGAAATAGACTGCTGTAGTTGGTATGTATCAGTAAAGAAGAGTGTTAATTCTTGTAAACTTAATTCTGGAGAATCTAACAGATAAGCTGATGATGTTTTTTTAAATGGTCCTGTTTTTTTATTGTAATTTACATCCACAACTTACTAAGTAAAATAATTTTCAACGTGTTTGCGTAATTTCATTTTTTTAATTATAAGTTCTAACTCAAATCCGTCAGAAGTAAGCCGTTTTCCAGTCAAATTATGAATTTAATAAGCAATTCTACAGTGTGTGCGAGCTTTGGTTAGAGCTTGATTTCTAAACTGATGGTGCAAGAGTTTATATTTTCGTGCTATTATTACGGTAATGATTCGACAACCCAACGAAGTTTGGTAATGTACCTTTATGCATTACAGTTTTTTGTAGAAAGGTGTGTATGTTTTCCCTTTTAAAGCTGGCATAAGAACTATAAGGCCCTTTTCTTCTAAAAAATTTTTAACGTCTCGAAATCCTCAGTCTAAAATAAAAACATGTCCTTTTTTAAAATACTTTTAAGTCCATATTTACTTTGTAATACACGTTTAAAAATCGTTAGATTGTTGACGGTTCCTTTAAATGGTCCAACAAGATCGATGACTTAGCCATTTGTAATACAAATGACAAAGAGTTTACATAATGAAACTTTTTTTTGTCCAGAATAAGACTTGCGTTGATACATGTTATTCGAACTTTTTTCATGTCTCAGGTATGTTCCATCCTAAATTACAAACAAAATACCTTCAATGTTATACAACAGTTCGACAGCTTTATCTTAATACTGTAAATAAAACTTTCTTTTATTAGCAGCAATTCAAAAGTTTTCTGGAAGGATTTGTTCTTGGAAGCATTTGAGAATGGATTCTATTGAGCTTTCTTCGTATCTTTCTGCAACCTCAAAAATAGCAGCTATTGGGGTATTTGAATTCCCTGACTTTGATTAAAATTAAAATATCACTACAGCTTGAGTAATATTTCTATGACAAAACTGTCTCATTGATGATAACATGGTCTGAACCATAGTGATTGTATCCCATGAAAGTCCAGTAAAAGTCCTTATACGTTCTTCTGATATTGAATAGTAGCCAATTTTTTCGTGTAATCAAGTATCAATTTGGCCTGTTAGTTTATTAATGAACTTTTTTACTTCACCCAGTTCAATATCAGATTTAATTGTGTGTACTGTCATCATGGATACATGATTTTTATGAAATCGGTTTTTTATTAAATGGCTAGAGCAACAACGATTTCTTTTTGGTATGAATAATCTTCTTTTCGTGAAAACTTGACGACGGACTTCAATTGGTACATCCATGATATCATGTCTTTATCCACACTAAAAAACAAAACTACTCTCTAAAATGGCAAAGTAATCATTTCTATTTCATTAGCTTGAGATTCATCAGTAAGGTGAGTAGATGAGCTTCCAGTTAATTCTTGTGTTAAATAACTTGATGTTGATGTTACCTCTGTTTTATGTTATTCTACAGAAACGTTAGATGAAGCTTGAGATAAGTTTGTTTCCTTATTAGGTTGTGAATCATGTGAAAAATTAGCGGTACAAGGCAATCAAGATTTAAATTCTGTTTTAATCTGGTTTTTGTTTTGATACGACTTTTTCCGCCTGAGTTTTGAATAACATTTTTTACATATCATATCAGTTTGTTGGACGAAGAATTCAAAATTTTCATAAAATTTTTTAGCTTTTTAGTTCGAATGAACTATACTGCCAATTTTATATTTACGTAACATTTAACTACAAGAACAACATTTATCATCACTTATCTTTGATTTAATGTTTGGTGGCTCACTTAAAAAATCCATTTTAATCACTGTAATATTTTTATGCTGTCGTATATACGAACTAGATCATGTATTCCTTACTAAAAACTCTCTCTTAAGACTTCACTTGAGATCTAACCTAAGAAAATACCTGAGATATTAGGTAAGATGTTTTCAGCAAAGGTTTTCTTCAAATAAGCTTCAATTAGGCACGTTTCTTAATATCAAAATATGTAAACAATCACTGTATTTCAAATAATAAAAATTATACAATAAATCTTAAAAAATAAAAGAAAATCTTCTATTGAGTTTGCAAAAATGAGATTTATGACCAACCAACTATAAAATCATTTTGCTTTAATCTAGTGTTTTTATTTAAACTTTCTGAACCCAACATATTGTCACTAGCATGGTGGTAGTTTCGGTACGTGGTTGTTCGACTAAGAAAAATTTTTTAATCAAAAAACCATTAATTGATGTATTAAAGTTGTAAAACTATTTTTGTTGCTCTTAAATTTATTTATACGATTACAAAATTTTGCGAATATTCATTTTTCAAAATTATTTTAATGCATTGTTAGTCGCACAAGGTTACTTACTTAAAAATGTTGCACACGTGATCATAGGCAAGACAATTCGTCAAGAAAATGAGTAAAGTAAAGTTTCGACACCCAATGCAATAAGTTAATTTTATTTTAACAAGTGATATTTTAGAAGTTCAAAAATTTTATTTAATAATCTAGCAAATAATGTAATAAGATATTATAAGCTGTAAAAATAAATTCCGTAAAAGACAAGAAACTTTTTTTGATGACAACTTTTCAGCTTGCTTTGATTCTTAAAACATGTATGTCAGAGTCTTGGTGAGGTGTTTTTAAAATAGACTAATCGTAAAATGTTATTACTATTGTTTATACAAACACTACACAAAGTCGGGTGATGAAAATTTCCATGAAAAAAATAAAGCCAACTTTTTACTCGTCAAATACTTGAGGAATTTATTTTGATTACTGTGAGTGGAAACGTTCGAGGAATAAATCAAGCTTTAAAAACTAGAGCCACATAGAAAACAAAATTATTTCTGGCCTTTGATAGCATTTGTTTTATGTATTATGGTAAAAAATATTTTGATACGCAGTATGCAAAACTGCAAACGAATGATGTAGTGGATTAGTGCAGAAGCATACGATCTATTGAGGGTGGCCAAGATTTTTTTTCATTGGGCATCAGCATTACACTTTACTATTTAATTTATAGTTAGGCTTACATTAAGGTATAAACTTCCTAAATAATTTTCATTACAATTTACTACAATTAAAACAGTTCACTAAGTTTACCTTTAATATACGCAATGGAACAGTGAAAATAAGTATGAACTGACTAACGCATGATTTACAATATTTTAACCATAATGGGTTTTAAAATATTATGAAGAAATAGCATATTCAAAATTATTATTTCATTAGTTTTTTGCACTTTTCCATGGACCTTAAAAGTAATGTTTGGTCTCACAATATGCAATAATAATATCGGCTATTTAAAAATTATAATACAACCAAAATGGCGTTTTGACTCTATAACGTTTTTCTAGGCTATCTTGACCTAATTTTTTAAAATTTTACTAGTAGGCAAGCATCTAAAGTATACTGATAAATCGTTCTGCATCCATACGACAGTTAAAATGCGACAAAAACAAAGGTCACTATGATAAAAATATGTCACTTGTATGTTAGTAACACTTTTTTATTTGCCCTGCATTTATAAAAACTTGAATATAATTTATTTATTCTAAAGTTTTCTTCCGTTCAACAAAGTTGGAAAATTTAAACATGGTAAAAACACCTAAAAATATGTTAAAATATGCTTTTTTTTTGGCTTCTTGTGTTTTTTGATTCGTCCCACAATCAGAAAATATTTTAAAAAATACGTTTTTGATGTACTTGTTTTTGTTTAACAATATGCAGTAATAAAATGGCTTTTAGAAACTTTTAACATGGTCAAAACAACTATAAATAGGCTATTCATTAGTTTTTTGCATTTTTTGACTCGGCCTACCTTAAAAAAAAATTGGTAAAATACGTTTTCTTTTTTTTCTGTTCTACAAGATAAAATAATAAAGTTGACCGTTTAATAATCGTATTATAGTTGAAATCCCGTTTGAAAATTAAAATTTTTTTTTTTTGTTACGTTGACCCTTGATATATATTCAAAAAATCTCACAAATAGGCAATTACTCATGATTTATCTATGGATTTTTATTAATAGATTTTATTTTTAGAACGCGAGAAAAAAATACAATTGTAAAAAACGGATTTTTATGCCCCACAGGCCAAAAAAAAATTTTGTGCTCTAGGACCAGGTTGGCTTCCTTTTCAGCCATTAGCAAACACTTCGGTACCTTATGAAGAAATAAATAAAAATGAGGGCATTTCACCATTATTAATGGAGGCTACCCTTTACAGATATTTTTAATAAATTATTTCAAGCCACAAAACGATTCTTTTATATATTTTACAATATTTTACGTCATTGTGTCGCCTATCAAGTTATTGCTTTTTATTCTTATAACTCTTAATAGTAGATCGAGGAAGACCTAATTTTTAAAACATACACAAAATGTACGTATAGTGTGACAACTGTAGTTACAGAAAGATCTCGCAAAAGAAGGATAGAAAGTTCCATCGATATTTAATAATAAGCAAGGTATGCCTGGTTTTTTTGTCTGGTTTTATTTATTTATTTGTTTTTATGTCTGTTGATCTGTAGTTGTTCTATAAAATATTGTATAGTGAAATAGTTATATAAGAGGATACAATGAACTACTGAAGGCTTAAGAAATTTTCAACTGACTCAGTCTAGTTGAAAAAAAAAAAAAATAAAAAAATAAAACAAAAAGTAAAATTGAATAAAAATATAAACAAGTGGTTTCCATTATGTACGCGGTACATAGAATATTTAGAAGATTTGAAAAATGTGAATATCCCTACTGAACCTACTACTTTATTTACAAAGACTCTATGTTCTGTGTAAGTTGCAAGTACGCATAATCTGTTGTAACCTTTCAATTCTACGTTATTAACTTAAGATTTTATCCTAGAACTTTTTAACTTTAATACCAAAACCTATATATTTGATTTTAAAAATATTTGATTTTAAAAAATATAAACAGTTTTAGGCAAAGTAATGTTTACGTAGCTTTTTAGCCATTTTAAAGGCGTTTTTTCTTATGGTGTACAAGATAATATCACAACAACTTTAAATTTCATACACGAAAAATTCTATATGTAGTTGAATTTATGTAACCTTATAAGGAAAGTCCTTCTAAGTGATTATAACTCAAATTTTCTGTTTAAGTAATAAGTTTAGTACTGTGCTTGAACAATGACAACTTTCTTTTTTGTCAACCAGACCACTAATTAGTTAAACTCTAATCTACAATGTAAAGTATGTATAAAAGAGACAAATTAATCTTTTGATCTACATTACTATGTTTAAAATGGCCATGATACCTAGAACTTGTAACTACGATTTATTATAGATGCACTGTGAGAGGCGTAAACTACGGAAGTGCTATCAGTGCACACATATTAATAGCGCGAGAAAGAAAGGCCGAAGGGAAACTATAGAATAAAACAGAATAGTAGTTTGTGAAAGATAAGAACTTGTGATCTGTCATAGCCAATTTTTTATACAATGCATAAACAGAGGACTCACTAGCACATTAACACTCATTATACCTACGAACTTGCTACATTGTATGTCAGTTACGAGTTTTTTTATCGTGCTTTTGCTGGAAATGACAGAAATGGTGAAAGAGTTGTTTACACTGGAGCTAGGATAAGGCTGTTAGGTGATCGCAGTATAATATTGATAGAGGAGTGAGCCTAGTAGTAGCATGCACTGGTATATACACATCTTCAATCATACTTTACAATCCTAGTATTTACTGACACTTATAGCTCTATTGCGCACTGATGTTAATCTCTTCCAATACTGGTCATATTCAAATTAATTACGCACAGTATTTAACTTGTATTACTTTAATCACAGTGCAATGTACAATAACTTAAGAAAGTACACCCTGCGCTAAACGTCAGCTATTTCCGGCTGGCTAGAATTAGTGGCGAACATACAGTCATAGAAAGTCTATCTTGACTTTTGTTGGTTTCAGCTTTAAAGACGGGGTATTCAAGCGATAACTGCTTGGAACTTAGCACTATGCATACATATTGCAAGTACCTACTATTATTCACAAACTCTAGTTAGGCACTGGCTCTAGCAGACCTTCTATGCTAGACACTGGGAGAGTAGCTGCTCACAGAATGGTGGGTAAGTTGTTGTTAGATATCTCTGCAGACGGTAATAGAGAGAAAATGGGTAAAAAGTTAAAGTTGGGGAAGAAGAATCTCTGTTTTGGGGCTATCATAAGGAATACAAATTAATCAAATGTGCGAAACATGAACGAGGAGCGAACAGTAACAATAAGAGCGTAAGAAATATGAATGGAGCTAGTATCGCGAACGATAAAAAATGGTAAGTTTAAAAGAGAAGGGAAATAAAAGCATTAACAAGGAAGGATTGCAAAAGTAAGGTTAGAAAGATTTTATAAGGAGGCTCTTGAATAGTTTTGTATGGGAGGCATGTAGTCAGAAGTTGGTAAAACGTAATGTGAGTGGTAGATTTATTTTAAAGATAAAAATAACTTGTATAAATAAAACAGTGAAATACTGTCTCATTTAATTGATTTTCTAGAGTATACAAATTGTTTAGAGGTAGGCTATAAAGTAATGATAATTTTGATATAAGAGTGAGCAGTAAAGAGAAATATGTAACCTGAAAAGTATGATAGTAAAATTAATTTATCAAAAGATTGATTTTTGTTGTATGGTATGAAGATATAAGAGATAAGTAGCAGTATTTTACAGATAAGGGAAAGAAAAAAAGCAATCATAGACAACGAGATTATTAACAGGAAAATATTTACGTACGTTAAAAAGTTCCATATTAAGTCATGTTACATGCCTTCATAGGGGTCTGTAGTTTGGAGTGACAAGAAAGCAATGAATAATTTTGAAACAAGTGAAGAGAATAGTTAAACTAAGAAAGAAAAGTGTTTGTAGTTTGAAAAAAGCTGCATAATTTAAAAAAGTAGAACAAAAGCTGAATTAGAATCCAAGAAGGCTGAGTAAGAAGACCTGTAAAAGAACTGAGATCAATGTATTTTAAATAAAATAGTAAATAAAGTAAGTCAAATAAATGTAAAAAAATCGGTTAAAGAAATAAGTGGTGTATAGAGTGTACAAATAAAAAGAAAAAAGATAAGAAGAGTTCATACGTAAGTAGTTTGATAATTCTAGTAAATATGAGTACGTACAAACTAAAAATTACTAGAGAGAATTTTATTTCGATAAAAAAGAAGAAATTGAAGATAGAGACAGGCATGTATTAAAGAGTTTAAGAGGATAGACTTATGTAAGGAGGTGCTTACATAGAAACAGAAGAAAAAAGTTTACGTATATAATACCATAATCATAAAAATATGGGACAAACATTTTTTTAGTTTGTTAGAAAGTGGAAATAAAGAATTTAGTAGACAAAAATGAAAAAGAGTAAGGAAAGACAGAGGTGGTTGAATGACGGGAAGTTAAACAGCTTCAGCGATTAGAACAAGAATACCAAGAAGGCTGTAGTTGTAATGACGTACCAAATAAGGCATGGTTATAAATTGGTATGAGATTTATAGGGGTTAAGTAATATCAGAGAGTTAAAATACAGTTGCCGTTATTTTTTTGTACAAAAAAAAAGACAGAAATACTTTTAAAAATAATGTAGGGCTTACATTTTGTCGACAAAATCAGGTATAAGTATGGAGAATAGAAGAAATATAAGAAATGAATAATTTAAATGTGCTATCAAAGGGAAAATTTGAAAAAATGAAGCGACAATCGATGATACTTCTATTTTAAACTATGTTGTGCAAGGTTATAGGTCTTAAATAGTAAACAGTAAACAGTAAATTTATGCTCTGGATGTGAACTTCGAGCTGGCGTTTAATACCGTGAATAAGGTACTGTAAGAAGTTATGAAAAAACATGGAATGAGTAATAAGCTCATTAATAACAGTAATTAATTAATTTCTCATTTCTCAGTGGAATGGAGAAATTTGTTTTCTAACCCATTAACAAAAATTAGCCTCATCAAAAATTATACTAACAACAATAAGCGAAATAAAACCAATTACTTGAAATGAAAAAAATAATTGTCAAACGTGTACTAATATCGATTATATCTACATATGTTTATGTGTAGAAAATATATAGGTACAATAAATAGAAGAACGAAATGACATATGTTACAGTACTTTTCTGCAAACGATCTTTTTGAAGATTATGCACAAGACTAATTAGCGATGACTTCCGCAGTTGCTATCATTACATCATTGTACGAATTTTAAATTTCTTAACATATGTGTATATCATGTTGCATACTTATATGTATTAAATAGAAAAATTCATATACCAATGTATAAATTATCACAATAAAAAAAGTTAGTGCCCCTGTCTATTTGCCTCATAGGTACTGTGAAAAAAGAAGATAAAGTAGTTGTTCAGATTTTTTTCTTTTAATTCAATAAAAATTACTATAAATAATGATATTACAAGTAATTATATATATACATATGTATGAAAGCATAAAATTTGGAAAGACGTCAGGTGATAACAAAATAAAGGTATTGTTATGGTGAAATGGCAGAGAACAGCCGCGTGAGGGAAAATATGCAACGAAAAGTCTGGTCCGCTCCTCAGTTGCTGTTCAACCCACCACTGGGGCCTCGTTCTCTCTCTCTCTCTCTCTCTCTCTCTCTCTCTCTATGTATATACACGCAATAGAACACGTATACTAGACGGACAGATATTCTCGACCCCTACAGCATGAGGACCTTCTGTTGTAGGGGTCGCGAATATCTGTCCGTCTAGTGTACATCTATATATCGTGTGTGTGGTACCTATAACTATATTTTCGTGTACATTTATATAGCTTTTTTTTGTAAAGTACGATGTATTATCCGTCTATATTGCTATATATAAGTGTACGTGCACATGTATATTTAAATATCTTACATGCACTGCATGTATAGCATATACATTACATAATGTACACATATATTATATATGTGTAAGTATACATTGTATTTAATGTATGTATATATATCGTACATAACGTATGTGTTTATATTATATATAATATATGTGTAAGGAAAATTTCAAAATCCACATCCTTCGGATTGCTAGACGGAGACCTTATCGCAAAATATTGAGAAAAATAACTTCCAAAATGACAAAGACATTTTGGTAGTACCTATTTTAAGAGTAAGTGAGATAGAGAGAAAGCTATTGATTGTCTGCTGTCGCGCTCGCTCTCTTTTTATTGTACTCATACAGGTAAGCCTTTTTTATTGCTTTTCTTAATATTTTGCGATTGTAGAAAATGATGAATAAATATTAAAATAAGTATTATTTTTTCATCATTTTCTACAAATTTCTTCTTAGTGCACAGGGTTATTTTAAACTATAAATATTTTACCATAATGCTAAGTTTTCCCGGGGTATTCCAATGGTGTTTATTCAAACCCCATTTAAACCCTTTTTTAGTAAAGAGCCAACAAAATTTGCACACTTGCGCAACTACGCACAGGTATCTAAAAAAGGGAGGGAGACATAGAAAGTAATATACACAAACGTATTGCTAAACATGTATGTACCTATGTAGGTGGGTAATATAGATACTCTTTACCGCTTGTTATTGTTCTCTCTCGTTCTCGTTGTTTGTATCTTAATTAACAAAAAAAATGTAAACATAATTTAATATTAAGTTTTTCCTAATCTATAATATTCACTGATAAAAATACATATTCGTAAATTAGTAAGGTCTTCGCAGGTCCCTCGGCCCGCAAAGTAGCCCCGGAGACAAAGACATTTATCCGACGAATACAACAATTTTCATCATAGACAATCAAATAACACTGAGTTAAATAACATATTCTTAATGTTTCCCGTCTGTCAGGGGTCCCGAGACCCACACCTGATATTTTTTTTTATTTTATTTTTTTCAAGTTTTTATTTATAATTAAATTTCTCGTTATTTAGACAGATACCAATAAATCAGCAGAAATACAAATTAAAGTTACTAAACAGTGGAGGTGAGGTGTATATAAATATAAAAATAACACTTATCTAAAAACAATCTTTTTTTTGATACAGGAAGTAGAATAAATTAACTTCTCTTGACCCTATCATGAACTAATTTCACAAAAAATTCTAAGTGAATGTGAGGGTTGTGGGAGTTTGTAAGGGTGAAAAACTTATATTGATCCTATGATAAAGTATCTTTACAATACATTTTCAGTTTTCGCGAGGGGGTGAGGGGCTGTGAGGTGGGTAAAATACCCTGTTTGTACCCTTCTATAACATATTTTCACAAAAATTATAATTTTCCGAGGAGGTACTCTGGAAGAGCTGTTGAAAAGGCACCTAAAATTTGGAGAGGGATGTGGGGGGCTTACACATTTGTTGCTGGGTACAAATCATAAGTGATAAACCCACCAAAATAACTATGTAATCAACGAATGAATGTACACATGTGTGCCGATTTAGGCTAGTACTCTACTAAACAAAAGCTTGGTAATGCATACTTCTACTGACTTATGCTGACTGACAGCATAATTTTTTAATGACACGGGTTCATATTTTGAAAGAACATAGTGTCTACATGAGTCAGTTTTCACACGTATGTATACATGCGTGTATATACTAGCGGTCTCCCCGTCTCGACTTCGCTCGAGCCTCACTAAATGGAACATCGTAGTGTGATGACATGTAATGTAAAATGTTTTCAGCTAAAAATTTTACATCTATTCCTGACACTTTTCAGAACAAAAATATTTCATTAAAAAACACATTTGTTTGAAATTCATTTAGTTTATTTGGTCAAATAATAAGGTATCAGAAGTGAAAAAAAAATTATGCTGAAAAGTACCGTGCGTTCCTTATGACATAAAGTAATGGTTGACCCTAAAGGGCCGTTGATTTGCAGTTTCTCCTGGATATTCTACAAAAAGAGCTATTTTTTGAAGCTGTATGGATTTACACCTTACAAAGAATATACAACCAAAAAATTTTTTTATCTTATCTCACAAGTTTCTTACTAGAGCAATGAAGTCTTGAAGCTTTATCGGTACATTTCTTATCGCTACAAAGATACAAGTACATTTTACTTATATTTTACCTATTTAACGAACTGTAAGATTTAAGATATTACTGTTACGATTATGATAAAAAGCTGATCCCTTACTTAATAAATTTTTTATTTCTTGATTTTAATGCTGCTGCTTCAATCTCGATAAATGTTCTGCGTCAGTTTCTTGGCGCCGAAAATTGCATACAGTAGATGCATTAGGAGTTTTACTTTTAATTCTCCCTCTTGCGACTTTTGGCATGTTTAAGACTTTTGTGATCCCTAAAGGCTGTTTTGTCAATTTTGTTAAGTACTTATATATTTATTGGCAAGGTAGTTCGACGTCCGATGCCAAACTGATCAAGAGGAAAATTTTAACGTCTCAAGCGTTTAAGCTAGTTGTAGAGTTATTTCCTAATGTCCCTAGGTAGTACGTCGAAGACGTTGGTGACGTAAGGCTCCTTTTTTGCAGACTCAGTTGTTTTGGTCATCTAAGGTGGAGAGATTGATTTGCGATACTTGCCCGTTGCAGACTGTCCCGTTTGCTAAAGCTTATCTTTCCTTCATAGCTGTTAGGTTTGCCCAGCGTAGACCTTGGAGACGATCGGTGAATTCTGGTTAAATGCTTAGAGTCAAGAGGGTTACATAGAGTGGTTGGTCGCCAGGATTTCTAGCCTTGTGACGAACAACTCTGCTTGTTACGTCTGCCTGTGAATGACTAATTCGGTTTAGTAGTGGCCGGCTTTATATAGTCTTTTAGACAACAAATCGTTGCCGGAAATGGTAGTAATCATGCATTTGTTGGCATAGTAGTTTAACGTTAGCTGGCCCTTAAAAGAACCGATGATATTGACGGTCAAGTTGGGAATGTAAATACTAATGATGGCTCTGAAAAGAACCAGTCGTGATTCTCCAGCTATTCTTATTATTATTCTTGATGACGGTGAGCTGGCTATTCGGGTAGCTTAACTCGATGCCTTGGAGTCTCTGCGTATGGAGACCGTGCTGGAGGAAGGTAAGAGTATCTCGTCTTCGGGTCGTTCCCTGTATAACCAACCGCTCATCGGTAGTCGGGAAAGTGGCCTAGACAATATCTTCTCTGTGGACATGCCGTTCCTACGAACCACTGAGGAGACTGTTATTGCTGCTTAAACTCCTTAGGGTTATTTTAGCTGGCTTGCAGTTATGATATAATTTGCTCTGGTAGTCCCAGGACGGTTGAAAGAATGGCCACGAAACCCCAAAATGCTAAAGCAAATTGTGCTCTGGCTAGACACATCTCCTGGTATTTTGCCGAAGACGTTAGCGTTTAGACCACTTATTTGTCGTTTGCACTCGTCCATCTTAGTGTTTCCAGATGGAGTTTGACGTAAGTCACTTGTCCATTCGAGAACAGTGTTGTCGGTAGCCGGGATACCCAGCTGCACGACTCTCAGCTCTAGACTTCACCGCTAAATCAACACAGGCCTATTAAATTGTTTTTGTCGACCAATAGTCTTATATCACTGAATGCAAGAATATTTACCAGAAAATACTAAAAAATAATTCACGCTTGAAAAATAATAAAAATCAATAATTATTTCAAAACCCCACTTTCAATCAAAGCAATTTAAATCTAATTATTCGTAAAACTATGTAATAGTTATATACCATTAATGTTTAGTATTCTTTTTACTGAAACTATCAATGGGTTAAAAGGAATTAAAAATATCTTATTTTTACCAAAATTACTTTGATTTGAATAGAGTTTACAGAAAATTAATTAACTTTTAACCTTTGTAATTTTTCAATACTTTCTGAATAATTTTTCTTTATTCTCAGAAACTACCATTCCCCTTGGAAAGTAATTGGCATTATAGGGTATATCGTTCGAGTTCACAATAAGTTGATTGCTTACAAGAAAAAATTAAATATCTGCCACTGAGCTTCGCACGTCAGCCCCCCAGGAAAAAATAAGGACTTTAGGTTTTCTCAAATTTTTTGATAATATATCCTTTATTGGATTTTAATAAACTTACTCAGTACTATTTTCGTGTTTAAAGGTTATTTATTATAAAATATTCATCAATAAATTGAATAATAAAAGCAAAAAAAAATTAGAAGTATAAAAATAAAAGATTTAATATGAGTTATTTTTTTCTAATTATTACAAAATAGAAGCATGAAACAACATCATTAAACAAATTAAGAAGGCTTGGGCGTTTCATGTCGTATTTATTGCAGGGTACTTATCAATATTATTATTTGTATTCTTTCTTTCATAATTATAATTCTTATATACGTGTGTCAACAAAATATCAATAATATACGAAAAGGTTACCGGAAAAAAGGTATTAAAAAAAATTATTAGTTTCCCCGAGGTATCTTGTGTAAAAATCACGGCCCTGCCACGATAAAACTGACAAGGTCGTACTCTCTTGTTCTCTTCTGCTGTTATATACCTATCCTTGTGTATCTGAATGCTTGTATGTTTACGTATGCACAGCGCATGTACACTTACATTACCTGAACAAAACAATTCTCACGTTCGACGTTTTCCTCACTGTTTACTAAAAATTTAACGTGTTAACCCATTTTTTTTTTTTAAGTAATAGATTTTTTATAATTATAAGTAGACGTACTACTCCGATTTCTGAGCCCACAGCTTCTTATTCCAGTACAATAGTCAATTCAATTTCGGGTTCTGTAAAGTTACGTGTTGGAATGACGAATTTTTACAAGCGATTTTCTCAAAAATGCATGTGTTGACCTATCTATTTTATTTTTTTATTTTATTTTATTTTTTTTAATAAATATGAAACGTTTAAAGAAACTACAATCACTATGGTTTGAATTAATTATGATACTAAAATTGATAGAACTTTCAAGAAAAGCTAGCACAGTCATTCTCTTTTTTTAATTCTGATAGTTTTTTGCGTGCTTCAAATTCCAGAACGTACATGGCATATAAAATATGTACAAAAGTCAATATCCAGAAGATTTGGTATATGATAAAAAAAAAATCGAGCTTTCTGACCCATAAATTAAATTATTTAAGCTAGAGGTACATCGTGCATGTCGTTTAATTTACTTATCCAAAAAAAAATTACCAAAACTAAAATAGTAGTACTAAAGAAATCGATCCGATAACTTAAAATAGTGCCTTCATGATTTCAAGAAAACTTTTAGAAATAGTAGACAAGAATTTTCGTGATTTACGTAATACAATCATACATTCAAATAACAAATAAATTGTTCGAAGTGCAGATTTTTGTCGAGTTCTTCTTTTGTATCAAAAACAGTATTAGAAGTATTGTTATATTAAAAGATTTTTTAAATGTCTAGTGTAAGACTATTAAATTATTATTTATAAAATTTTTTTTACATTTTAATATTAATATTCAATCTTTGCTCAATAGATGTAAATTTTTGTAACCTATTATTACCTATTGAAAAAAGAATTAAAACATTAAAAAATTTTACACTTTTGAAAACTTATGAAAATATCTAGTCGTGAAAGAGGTCATACTGACTTAACATAATAAATACACTTATTTTCTAAAAACTTCAAATTAAATGCACAGAAGTATATCACCTTACTAAAGTATAGATCGTGCATGTATTATATGTGAGGCAGGGTTCAATAAATGACGTGTACACTCAAGGAGCTGTGAGGATAGACTGCCTTTATTTCAGGCGCTGTAATACATATATATATATATATATATATATATATATATATATATATATATATATATATATATATAGCAAAGCGTTCAAAGCGAGGCTAACATATCCGCAGGATCACATACACTACATCCTCTTCCTTTTATTTAACTTTTAATGCTTAGAAAGATTTCAAACTTTATTTAGATATGTACATTATTTACAGATCTAACGTTAGCGCAGTAACGTTGAACAGCTTTAGACTGACGCGTTGAACGTCGTACATATAAAGGGTTTTGCTCGTTGCTCAAGTCACAGTTTTCAGTCGAGCTTTTGTCGATCACCGCTTTTACATTTTCTTGTGATTTTTGTTCGCCCCAAGCCCTTAACTGATTACCATGACGCTTATGCACACCTTCCCCCTCTTTGAATTTTATTAAATAGTTATGTGGTGATAAAACTTTTACAACTACTGCTTCCGACATTTTATCGTGGTATTTACGAAAATCTCTCGCTATTATTATGTCACCAACGTTGAATTTATCAGTTCTGTTACCAATATAATTTTTAATTTGCATTTCTTGCTTGGCAGTGACAATGTCGTTTATATCTGGACGCAATAATTGGAGAGGTGCTCGTAATTCGCGATTGAATAGTAATTTTGCCGGTGACTCACCAGTAATAGTATGCTTTGAGCTTCTGTATGCAAATAAAAATCTTTCAATCGCCGTTTCAACACTAACGTTTTCGCTGTTGACCATCGCTTTAATTTTGCGTTTAAATGTTTTTACTAGATTTTCTGCGGCTCCGTTCGTTGCCGGCTGATATGGTGCTGTGAATATGTGTTTAATTCCTAATTGTTTGAAAAAAGTTTGGCATTCTTCGCTATCGAATTGTCTGCCGTTGTCAGTAACTATAGTTTTAGGTAATTCGTGAGTTGCGAATATATTTTTAAATATTCTTATTGTTGCGTTTGCTGATGTCTTTGTCATTGTATAAATTTCCGGCCATTTTGAAAATGCGTCTATTAATAAGAAATAATTGTAACCTAAAAAAAGTCTTGCGAAGTCTACATGAAGTCTCTGCCAAGGCCGATCAGGTCGCGGCCACAGAGTTAATGTCATTTTTTTAGGGTTATCTGCTACTTGAGCGCAGTGCCTACATAACTTTGCTTTTTCTTCTAACATTTTATCGATGTTAGGCCACCACACGACCGACCTTGCCAAAGCTTTCATTCTTACAATACCAGAGTGAGTCTCGTGTAATTTATCTATTACTTAGTTTTGTAACTTAGAGGGAATTACAACTCGTCTTTACGTAAAGCAAAAGGTTTGAGTTCATCGCTCCGGTTTTTATTTTTGGTTTCAATCCAACCTTCTTTGACAAATCGCTTCACAATAGACAGAAGTTTATCATTTACCGTTTCGCGCGCTACTGTTTTATAATTAAAATTTACAATATTAGTGTGTACAGCATAGTGTAGATAAGTGCATTCATGATTTAAATCAGAAAATTTATTAATGTTTTTATCATCGGCGATATTTTCACTGGGCAATCTTGAGAGGACATCAGCAACTACATTATCGTTTGTGCGTATACATTCAATTTTGTAATTGAATGCGCCTAGAAAATATGCCCAATTTTGCAATCGGCTTGCCGCCATACGAGGAATACCTTTTTCTGGGCCAAAAATTCTGGACAAAGGTTGGTTATCCGTTCTCAATGTAAATTCTCTCGCGTATAAGTAATCATAAAACCTATTTACACCAAATATAATTGCTGCTGCCTCCCGATCAATTTGTGAGTAATTTTCTTGAGCTTTTGTTAAGCGCCTCGAAGCAAATGCAATCGGTTTGTCACCATCGCTATATGGTTGACTGATGAAAGCTGCTAGACCTTGTGGTGACGCGTCGCAGGTTAATATGAGTGGTAAATTTGGGTCGTAATTTACAACACTTTGTTTCAATGCCAGTTTTACTTGTTCAAAAGCTATTTTACACGCTTCATTCCAAACAAATTCATCGTTATTATTGCAGTCGTATAATGGCGCTAAAATTTCTGCACGTTTTTTAAATAATCTATTGTAATAGTTAATTTTTCCTAGTAATAATTGTACGTTTTTTTTACATGTAGGTGTTTTCATTTCGACAATAGCTTGATATTTCTTTGAATCGATTCCAATTCTTTTTTGACTAATTTCGTATCCTAGATACGTTACTTTATCTTTACAGAAATCACATTTTTCCGCGCGAGCTTTAAGACCGCATTTTGTTAAAATCGTTAATACTCTATCAAGAATTTCTAAGTGTTCTTTCGGCATATCGCCGGTGACTACTATATCGTCTGCTACTATCGCTACTTCAGGTATATTTTTTAGTGCTTCTTCCATAAATTTTTGAAAAATACCTGGGGCTGAGCTAATGCCAAAAACTAAATATTTATAACGGTACAGGCCTTTGTGTGTGTTAATTGTTAACAATTTTCGCGATTCTTCGTTGACCGGTACCTGCAAATATGCGTCTGCACAATCAATTTTCGTATATTTAGCCCCACCTTGCAATTTAGCAATGGCATGATCAAAGTTAGGTGCTGGATATCGCATAGTTACTAGTTGGGGATTTACGGTTACTTTAAAGTCCGCGCACATTCGTAATTTGCCATTTGGTTTCAAAATGGGTACGATAGGCGTAGCCCACTCGCTATTATCCACCGGAACTAATTTCCCAAGTCCAACTAATCTATCTATTTCATTTTCTACATCCTTTTTCAATGCTAATGGGATAGTGCGCGGAAGCATATATATTGGCTTACTACCTTCTTTTAATTCGAGTTTAGTAGTACCTTTCGTAAATGAACCGTGCCCGGGTGAGAAAAATGCTTCATGTTTACGTAAAATTGCCTTTAATTTTTCCGTAGTACTTGCTTCTGTTTCCATTGAATTTATTTTTAAATTTTTGTATAACGGCCACATTACCAAAGCTTTTAACCATGGGTGACCTATGATAGCTGGGCCTTTTGATTTAGTAACGTAAACATCAGTCCAAATTGTATTGCCGTTTGCTTCTACTTTAACGCGCTTTAGCATACCTACGGGTTCGTACAGAGACTCATCGTGATTCATCAAAGTGATATCAGCTTTAAACATTTCAATATTAGCAAAATATTTATCTTTAAAATCTAACGTGATAATTGAAATTGCCGCTTCCGAATCAATTTCCATCGAAATGACTTTATCCATAATCCTAACTTGTAAATATTGCGGCTCATCACGGGTTTTACCGGGAATATAAAGGTTCGAATAATGGAACATTCGCGACTCTGCTGGAGTATGTAATTTTAAGTAATGTGCGTCGCGCTTTTCGGAAGAAAACATTTTAGGTATCTCTGAGTTGACGCTGCTATCACTATCTCTATTTTCCTCATTCGCACTAAGAAAACCTACACGCGTGCTTTTGCGATCGTTTGATTTGTGTGGTCTTTGCTCGAAACATACGCGGCTCAGATGACCCGTTCGTTTACAAATTTTACATGTAGCCTTTCTATAATCACATTCTCGCGCGTAATGACCTGGCTTACCACAACAATAGCAATCCGTCGTATACCATGGATGTGTAGCTGGTTTCGACGCAGGCCTCTGCATTGCTCCTGATAATGTTTGTCCGCTCTGATGTTGATATTGCTGTCCTTGTTATCTACTCCCGCCTCGATACTGTCTGTTATCTCTGCCTCGCCCGCGTCCGCCTCTGTTGCCACGGGAATTTTTCGACGCCATATTTAACTTGTGGAATTCATCATTAAATTTCTTGCTGCTGGCTTCTTGCAATTTTGCGGCTCCTTTGTTTGCTGCTTCTGTGGCTAATGCTTTTTTTAGAGCTACTTCTAGTGTTGGTTCATATATTTTTAGCAGCTCGGCTACTACACTTTTATTCTTCAAACCACTTATTAATTGATCTAATACTTGATCTTCAAATTATCGAATTTGCAATCGTTCGCTAAATCTTTTAACTCAGCCACGTAATCACTTATACTTTCGTTATCTTTTTGCACTCGTTGGCGGAAATTGGAGTGGTATACCAGATGATGCTTGCGGCTTGAAATGTTTCTTTACCAGTTTAATAATTTCGTCGTAACTTTTAGCACCTGGCTTATGTGGCTTATATACATGCTCCAACTTTACTTAAAAGGATTGCCCGTTGCTTACTCGTGTCTGTTACGTCGTTTGCTATAAAAAATTGTTCCATTCTATCTACGTACTGCTCCCAATCGTCTTTTTTGATATCAAAATCCAAGTTGCCGGTTACTTCCATTTTCTTTATTACACTTATCGCACCGTTTTCACTTTGTACCTCACTTGTATTTGTTCCGGTTATATTTTCATTACCTTGAGTCGTTTTTAATCCTTTTGTTGTAGCGGTATTCTTTTGATCTAATTTATTTTTAACGAATTCGCGTAATAATGCTCGTAACTCGTCTACTTTATCTGATGACGATTCGATATCGTTTTCTATGCAGAGTGCGACAAGTTGGTCTTTATTTAAACCTTGTATCCACGTCGTTCCTTTTACTTGAATTTCTTGACTCATATGCCCGAAAAATCGATTGCGACGTTTGAAATTACGTGGCGCTTTTCATGCGTATACCCGTGTACTTTAAGAAAAAAATTACCGTATACTTAAATTTTGGTTGAGCAATTTTAACTATTTACTGCTTTTTACTGCTTTACTTGTTGCCTGCACGTGTTTCTGTTCCTATATCCTCGTCGCCATTGTATTATATGTGAGGCAGGGTTCAATAAATGACGTGTACACTCAAGGAGCTGTGAGGATAGACTGCCTTTATTTCAGGCGCTGTAATACATATATATATATATATATATATATATATATATATATATATCAAAGCGTTCAAAGCGAGGCTAACAAATACGCAGGATCACATACACTACAGTGTATCTTATAGAAGTCATGATATTAATGACAATCATTTCACGTAAACTTTGTTATTTGAAGTGTAAGGTAGTATTTGTTAAAGTCTTCTACCCTGGTGTGTTTTATTTAAAAGTTGGAGCCACACTTAGGTTGAACAGTTTTAAGTACTCGTATATGTGAAGATTTATGCAATGCAACACCACTGCAAAAACAAATTGTTTCAGTTTAATGCTCAAGCAGAATCAAGAAGTAAATAAAAAATAGAAAATGAAGTTTTCATACCCAAAAAAACTTAAAATACAAGTAATTAACCATCTTATTTTACCACGGAAAATTTCATGTATCGTTATCATAATGTGTTAGGTTTTGAATTAGGAGCCGGAGCTTTAAACTGTTACCTTGGTGACGGTCATCTTCCTGGGGCTCTTCTCCCCTCTTTCCACAACAATGGACCAAGTCGTTAGCTCACAAACCCAGCTTTTTTCTCTCATCTTCTTCGATCTGGCAACACGCTTCGTGTTGCCTTACGTACCTGCATCCTCTTTCACTGAGACGACTTTTAAGCCTAGAAAACAATGCCAAATTAAAAATATTAAATTTACATAAATTAAGAGTTATCATAGTTATATAATAGAAAATGTTGTGCAGAACAGCATTTTACATTGAAACATTAATAAAAAATATTTATTATAGGTAAACGTTTGATATAAAAACCATTTTAGAAATGTACTAATAAAACAAAATTAAATTATGAATTTTTTTGTTTGACTAAAAGATAGTGCATGAAAGACCCTACAAGGTAAATTTACGTAATTTGGAACACTTTCAATGGTGTGAAATTACTATCCTTAGTTTTTAAAAAACTGTATCACAATAGTACGTAAAATTATTTTCAACCGATAGCGCACATTTTTTCTATCAATTAAAAAAAAAATTATTGATTTGTTTCTTTATAAGTGTTGAAAAAAAAAATTTTTTAACTTATGTCTAATTCAGCTGTAACAGGACACACTTAGTTTGTATTAAGATAATTCGGGACATGGATTAAGCTAATTCTGGACAAGCACCTAATTTCCAATTCAATTACATGTAATCCATTCCATATTGATATTACAGTAATTGTTCCTAGATAAATTAATTATTTATAGATAAAACAATAAGAACTGGAGCCTATTTTAGCCTACAAACTGATAAAAATTGTTTGAAATGGAGAGAGTGTATCCTCACTTATGTAATGTATTGTCACGTTCTGAATCCAAATTTTAGTGATGAGTAGTTGAAAAATGTGAGATTCAATTTTTGACATAGTTTTTATGTTACAAATCTATATTTTCTCTGCCACTGCAGACGAAAATCGTGCATGAAAAATTTGAGGTTATGATTTAAATTCCAAGTATTATAGATAACTTGGATTGACAATTCTACCATACTTTAATGTTTGCGATATCTCTAACTCCAGGAGCATTCGAAAGTACGAAAAAGCGTTCGAATTTGTGGAATTATTTGAAAAAAAGTACGTACTTAATTCTGTCCCGCTAAAGCTGAAGTGATTAAACTTTTACGGTTAAGTGGGACGCAAATGATTTGATCACCACATAAGAAAAATTAATTTTTGTTAATTTATTACTTCAACTCATAAATTTTTTTTTTGTTCTTCTTATAAAAAGTCTAGTAGAATAAAGAAAAATTTTTTGTTTCAAATAATGATTTGTTTAACACCGTTTTCGACACTGTTCCGAGTTATCTTAAACATTTTTCGTGTCCCGAATTACCTGAATTTACCTTAATTAAAAATACTGTGAGAATTCAATTTTTAGAACAATTTTTATAGTTAATGAGCTTTGAATATATGTATTTAATTCATAGTAATTTATAATCAGTTATAACTACAAGGTTAAATTATTTGCCTCATGGGCAGCGTTGAAATAACATATGTTATTCCAGTAGGGGCCACTGATAAGGGTCGCGGGCGAAAGAGCTACAAAAAGTCGAGTGGAGTAATTGTAGGGGTCTTGAGATTGTGGAGGCTATGGAGTCGGCTGAAAGCGAAACTGAGCCTATATAAATAAGAAGATCAAGCTTATTTTCTATATTTTGTGGGGACTGCAGAGAGGTACGTGACAAGCTGTGGAAGGGGGGGAGCAGTCTGTTGGGGATTGTGGTAAGCCACACATAAATTAATTACTATATAATATGATTTTATATTATTTACTAGTGGAACTCTGTTTCCCAGTGCGCTTCGCTTGCCAAACTTAACACTTATTTGTTATTCTGTGCTTTTCCTGATGATAAAAAATATTTTTCGAAAGAAAATGCATTTGTGCTATGTGACTCAGTTCTTGCTAAGTAACATGTAATAATTATAATAAGTATAATTATAAAGTAACAGTTATAATTAATGTCCACTAACACATATGAATGTTTGTATTAGTTTATTTTTGAAGCTAATGCCCCATCGTAGTTTGCAAAAAATAGATTTCAAAATAAAATAACATGATTTCGTGTATGAACGTGGGTTGGTATCAGGGTCCGTGAAGGTTAAAAGAGTGTCACTAAAACTATAAAAAAATGGAGTGGGGTGTTTGGAAGGACGGTGTGTGGTTCAGAAAAGTTCTGCGTGGGGGACGGTTGCGGGTGTGTGGGGGGGGCATTAGATTGTGATGGGGGGTTGGAGGGCTGTAGGAGGTGGGTCTGGATAATAAGTAAGCTAAGTCAAAGTAAGGAAAATAATTCAAAATTTACCTTATTTGCGAGGAGTCACTAAGGGTTTGTGGTGAGCTGCAGGAGTTTTGTGTAACATGCCCCACACAAACATTTTTATAGTAGTTTTATAAAATGTGACTTATACAGACCTTACTTAATTTTATAATATATTTGCAATATATATGCGTATATTTTTACTAATAATATTTAAAAAATATGCAGACTTTTCGTATATTTATGATATTGTCTTTTTAATAACCCTTGGCATCCTTCTCCGATAATGTTCGCATAAGTCACCTTAGGGCACTTCGTCCTCCTGGAGATAACCTATCACTCACAGATTATGCTGTAACTATTATCTTTTATGTTTTTATTGAACGAAGCCTTGAGAAATTATGCGATTGATTGACTGCTTTCAAATACAGGTGGTAATGCTTACATCAAAAAATAGATCCACCCTCTACTCAGTTTCGTTTTAGGTAACCCTGCCTGGTATTAGCAGTCTATCCTTTACATATCAATGGACATTTCTTAAATTTATTTATTAAAAGAGCACCCCTTCTTTCTTTTAACCTTGTTTTATGTTATATCAATCGTCAAATTATGTAACAATATATTCACGTAAATAGTGCCTTATGGTATGTTATACACAGTGATACAATTTTGTAAAGTAGACTGCTTTCGTAGGATTACTTATTTTTACACTGCATAAAATATTTTTTAAGTTTTAGGATAAGAAATTTTAATAATTGAAGTTAGTTAGTTGTCTATACTTTTTTTTTCTTTCTTTTATTTCACTAAGTTTGTTTTAACTGTAGTATATTGATTTATTTTATTTTTTTCTTGTAACTTTGAATCAATTTTCATAATTTAAAATAGTGCTAGCAGCAAAGTTTCCTGTTAAAGATGCTACTGTTTCTACTCACTAATTTTAGCTGGCTTCTATTAATATAAATAATCATACCAAAATAATGAAAATATAAGAAAAGTACTTTGGATATCAATAAATTATGGGACTCGACGCTTTCTTTGATAGTTAAATCTGATTTTTTTTTCAACTTTTAGACTTATAAATGAGCTGCTGGTTGTGTTAGCAAAATAGTACCTTTACAGATCTCCTCTGTACCTCAACTCTGTAAGAATATGGAAGAACTGAGTAGTTGTTTGCCTTAGAATTGTCTCCCTTTTTAATGGAACTATGGTATCAGGTGCTCCTACTTTTTATCTACAGTCTATATTCTATGTCTTTATAGATACTCCAAAAATAAATTCATTAAATGAGCACACCTCGTTTCTTTTTACGGTAGTTTCCAGCTGTCTGTGAGTTGAGGGGGTTGGGGTGTTTTTTGGGGATGACAAAGGAGTTAGCTATATAAAATACTATTTTTCTGCTAATATCCACTGTAAAAGAATACAGTAGAGGGAGTAGAGGTTAATCTACTTAATTTTTATTAGGTTGAATTTTATGGGTAAAACAAAAGAAATTCACCTTATTTAATGATGAGCTGGGAAAGTTAGAAGAAAGGAGGGGTAGGCGGGAGGCTAGGTTTTGCCTCCAAACTATACAACTATATAATATAGAAAGTGAACTAGTAGCAATGACGAAGGCTGAAAAAAGTGGAGAAAGAGTTAAAGGTGGAAATAAAGTATTGAAACCAATTTAAATAATACAGAAGTGAAAAGAATATAACCTTATTTTAAAGAAGGTAAAGCAAAGGTGTGTGCAGTTCTCCTAAAAAATCAGTATACAACGAAAGCTTATTGTATACGCTCTATTTCCCTTTGCAATCCACACGCCAACTCTCCAATTTCGAATTATGCTATAACTATAACTTTTTCTACGCAAGTTCTTGCGTTTTTATTTTACTAAGCTTCAAACAATTACATAACTGACTTTTGAGTTGCCAAAAAAGTATATTAAGGTTGACCTGACCAAAATTTAAAATCTATGAAACATTTCAGAAATATTGGGAATATATGGTCTGCATGAGGGGCTTAGAAAAGATTACGATACTGCTTTTAGAGACATACAAGGGATAGACTTTTTATTTTAAGTAAAGGTGGTTAAGCTCACGTAGGAAGAGAGATATGACTAATTCTCATCAACTCAAAAATTCACTCTTGGTCATGCTTTTCATATGCCAACAAAACTCTTCCTGAAAACAAAATGTAAGGAAAATACTCTGGAATTCCTGTGACCGTTGAAACTGGTATTTTTTTGTAGAAGAGTTAAGTTTATTTAATTAAATTCTTATTGGGTTAAGTTGCACTAGTTAAATGAAGAAAGATTATCGTATTTAGGGTGGAGAATAACGACCAGTGGAGATTTGTTGGGTAGCAAGAGGAGTGAAAGCGAGCTAGTTGTTGCCTTGAAACCATATAAGCACATGAGTGAGGACTATACATGATTATACTAGTAGGGCTTTACCCTCTTGCGTACTCTGTAGTTATTCCGAAGTGTTAATTAGAATATATTAAAATTAGCTTTTATAAAAATGAAATAAATTTAGTTTCATTATATACATATTTTTTGCTTTGCTACTATTTACTAACTTCTCCTGTATTTTTTTATTGTCCTGTTTATTATGTTAAATAAAGTAGATAAAAATATGTAAAGAAAGTAAGAAAAACTATGCAAGATTAATGAAAATGCATTATCATTAGTAGTTTTATTTATTATTGAAAACATATAAATAACCTAATTCTAATATTTTGTGACGCTCAAAATAACGCCCAACATGCTAGAAAAAAAAACTTGTTTTTGCAACAGGGTAAGTGAGACGAAAAAATACTTTGTATACACAAGTAAAAGGAAAACACAATTGCTTATTTAGATAGAGAGTTAGTGTTCATGGTTTATTTTTCGTTATACTTCTTCCTCATAGTAATAATCTTGTTCCATTGGAAAAAATTAATGCAATTGGAGAAATAAGTACACATACATTGGAAAACACTTGAAAAGACACAAAAGTTACACTTTTTTATTTTTTGTTATTTTTTGTTAACTGATAAATGTAAAGAAATTCCGTAACCATTTAGAAAGCTGAATGATTGCATTCAGTTATAAATCCATGGTTAAATAAGACTCAACGAAAAAAGCGCTATAATATCAATGCATGTTGCTTACAAGGTTATTGAAATCTCCATTACAATTTAAAATTTTTTATATAGGTCTCATAAGGCATTTTCTAATCGCTACAAAAAATTATAGATATTTCGGCTGATATTGCCTCACATGTGACAAAAAATAATGATACATAGTATGAATAGTTCGACTTTTAACGAAATCATGGAAATCTAAAGTTATTTGGCAAAAAAAAAAAACAAGATAAAAAAAGTATTAAGAGTCTAAACCGTAGCTGAATCGCATTTGAGGGTTATTGCTTTTTAGAAGTTTCAAAAGTTTTTGGAAGTTTTTTCGCGTATGCATCATAAACCAGACGTAATATTATGCACTATCTGCGTATTTACTCTGAAATATCTTGTAATTCTAGAATTTATAAAAATTTTCCATAGTGCCCCCGCTCAATACGTAGATTTTATTAAAGCTTTCTCAAGAAATAACTTTGTTTATAAGTTAATGATTTATTTTTGATGTTAGTTTTTCAAAATCATGTTATACAGAGATATATCAGAGATACATAAAAATGTATTTTTATTATGCAAACTGTCAGTTGTGTTCTGAAATACATAAATTAATAAACCTTTAATCATATTTGTGCGACAAATTTATATATATTAAGATGAATTTTTGCCCAATGCACTTATACTACATACGTACACGTATATCAATATACGTGAATATATAATACATAATATATTATATAACAAATTAAATATCTTTTTAATATTATTTTCACATCTTAAAAACATTTATATTTTAAGAACCATAAGTAATTACTACTTATTAGTTGTGCTAAAAAAATATTTAAAGAGTTTTTTAAACTTGTATCAAGCGAAGGGTTAAATAAAGACTTGCTGGCTTTTGGAATGACAAATCCAATAATTAATGTGTGTGTCCACTTATTGCTTAAATGTAGGTTTTTGAAACCAATTGGTTTTTATTAGGCCATTCTCATCCTAACGGATTGTGATATCTAAAAAATTGATAGTTCTATCGCATGGTTTTTCCAACGTGAATTAGATATTTTCGTCTATTTCATGTAAAAATTTTAAAATGTCCACCTTATGTCCAATTAGTATGCAAGCTATTACATCATCTTACTAATATATGAAGCAAAGTCGCTAAAACCGTTGTAATCGGTAACCGCGAAAACTACTAAACCGATTTTGCTGAAATTTTGCATACAGATTTTTCATAATTCTGAGATGATTTCCGCATAGTTTTTTTCTTTCAAAATATAATAACAATAGTGATAAACATGCTCAAGGTTTGGCTAAAATAAGCTCGCTTTGCGTTTTAGTTCAGTAGGATCCGCTAGGTGGCATCGAGGTAAAATTGAAGCCACCCGCAACCAAAGATAGTGAAGAGTGGTTATAAGATGTCTCATCGAATAGACAATCATCGCAGTCGATCATCGGCACTACACCAAGAACAGAGGAGTCCATCATGCAGCTGGGCATCTCGGCTACCGATGACACTTTTCTTCAATTGGCAAGCGAAATAAATCGGTGCTTATCCCGGATCCCGAAATAAAAGACTGCCACAGAAAAACAGGCGTTCGGAACGTGAACTTCTCCAGTAAAATACCAGGAAATGTTTCAAGCCAGTGCACAACCTGCTCCAGCACTTCAGAGCTTTGTTGCCGTTTACCATCGGACCTGGTGCCGTCAGAGAATTTTCTACTTCAAATGCGAGCCTGGGAAGACAGCCCTGAAGAGTACGGGCAGCCACAACGGCCTCCTTAGAGGTCGTCCCTACGGTATATCTACAGAGAAGGTATTCTCCAGGCCCACTTTCCTTACTACCGATGAACGGTTGGTTATCCAGGGAATGATCTTAAGACGAGATATTCTTTGGTCAGCTGCGTACTTTCCTTCCTGTACGGTCTCCGTACACAGAGACTCAAAAGATAAGCGCCAAGCTACCTGCAGCTGGCTCTTTATCATCAAAAATAATAATAAGGAATAACTGCAAGTCTCACCACTGGCCCTTTTCAGGGCCATTATAAGTATTTACGTTCCCTACTTAACCATCGATCTCATCGGTTCTTTTAAGGGCCACCTAAGTTTAAGTTACCTTGCCAACAAATACATTTTAATACCATTTCCGGAAACGTTATTCGTCGACTAAAATACTATGTAAAGCCGACCATTATTTAACCAAGTCAGTCATTTACTGGCAGATGTCACGAGCAGAGTTGTTCGTCGCAAGGCTGGGAACTCTGATGACCGACTACCCTATATTACCCTCTCAACTTCAAGCATTCAACCAGGTATCACCAATCCTCTCCAAGGTCTGCGCTGGGAGAACCTAACAGCTATAAAGAAAAAATAATAAACTTGAGATAACGGGGCAGTTTCTAACGGGCAAGCATCACGAACCAACCTCTCCACCTCAGATCACCAAAACAACTGAGTCCGCAAACAAAGAAGGTGCTTTAAACACCAAAGTCTTCGACGTTATACCAGGACACGTTGGAAAAGAGCTCTAAAACTATCTCCAAAGCTTCAAACATTGTAGTTTTCTTCCCAATCAGTGTGGTGCTGCAATAATAGGCCAGAGGAAATCACCCTGAGGTATAGAGGCAATCACGTTTGCTGGAAACTTTATTTAAGAAAGAGTTTACTTAAGAAGCTCACCGGTCCTTTTCAGGTTCATCGGACGGCAAACTACCTTGCCAACAAATATATTACAACCTAATGAAGTTGAAAAAAGTAGCCTTTAGGGCTCACAGGAGTCTTAACGATCCCAAAAGTCACAAGAAGTCGAATTAGAAGGAAAACTTTAAATGCATCTTATAAATACAATTTTAGGCGCCAAGAAAAAGACGAAAGAATTTATTAAGTAAGAGATCAGCTTTTCACTATAACCCTCATAGTAATCGCTTGAATTTTTTAGATTTTTAAATAAGTAGAATATGTATTTGTATTTTTGTTACAATAAATAACGTAGAGATTGAGCTCGAGGACTTTGTTGCTCTGATAATAAAGTTGTGAGATAAGAGAAAAAAATTTTTTAATGATAAATATTTTGTGAGCCTTGAATCTTTACAACTTTAAAAAATAGCCCTATTCATAGATTATACAGGAAAACTGCAAATCAACGGCCTTTAAAGGCCAACGATTATTTTATGATATAAGGAATGCACGGTACTTTTTAACATAATTACTTTTTTTTCACTTTTTACAGCGTTTTACATGACCAAATAAATTGTATGCGTTCCGAGCAAATATGTTTTTCATAAGAAGATTTTTGTTTTGAGAAGTGTCAGAACTAGATGTATAAATTTTCACTGAAAACGTTTTACATTACATGTCAACACATGACGGTGTTCCATTTAGTTAGTCTTGGGCGAAGCCGAGACGGGGGGCCTGCTAGTCTATATATATTTTCAATTATTCAATAGGAACTTGACAGGTTAATAACAAAATACGAATGATATCTGACATAACCAAATCAGCCAAAACGGGACTGGAAAGACTACCCATGGCTGACCCAAATTTCTGCCTGTAAAATATATTTAAAAAAAAATAGTTGTCATACATTAAAAATTTAATTAAGTCTAAAAATTCATTGAAGTATAAATTTTTTTTTCAATGTCATCAAATGCCATTGGAACTCTATTGCTCTTGTTACAGCATCAAAATTTACGTTATTGAACAGGGAAACGACATCGAAACTCACAAAAACCATGCGGAACAACAAAATCTTAAATATTATTTACAAATTCAAAACTATTTCTAATGTTAAAATTGCATAGCCATACAGAGGAGAACAATAAATTAAAAATGGAGGTATTAAATTTTTTTTTAAAGAATTTAAGTTGTAAAACTATGGACCTAGTTAACTTTTTAATTCAAAAAGAAATCAAGAATTGCATACAGTTTTTAAATAACCGTACAGATTTTATGATTACAAAGCCTGATAAAGGTGGAGCTTTTGTAATAATTCACAAAGATAAATATACTGATAAAGTTGAGAATTGTTTGAGTAATAACAGCCTGTATAAAGTAATCAATAGTAATTCCTTAAGCATAGTGAAACGAAAGACTGACCAACTTCTTTACTATTTAAATAAATGTAATCTTGTTGTTAATGACAGAAAGATTTTCTATGTCGTTAAAGATAAGTGTATTTCAGCAAGATTCTGTGGCTTAGTCAAAGTACACAAACCTGAAAAACCTATGAGATTAATTGTGTCTTCAATTGGATCCCCTAATTACTTTTTTTTTAAGTTCATCACAAGTTTAAAAAAAAATAGTTTGCCTGGTTCAAATTTTAATAGTAGAAACAGTTTTGAATTTTTTAATGATATTTAAGAGTTTTTTGTTCCGCATGGTTTTTGTTTTGTGAGTTTCGATGTCGTTTCCCTGTTCAATAACATACATTTTGATGCCATAAAAAGAGAAATAGAGTCTCAATGGCATTTGATGACATTGAAAATCAATTTATCCTTAAATGAATTTGTAATTTATAACAACCATTTTGTTTTTAATAAAATATTTTACAGGTAGAAATTTGGGTCAACCGTCATTGCAGTCCCATTTTGGCTGATTTAGTTATGTCAGCTATCAAGTTTCTATTAAATATTTTAAAATATACGTAGATGATATAATAGCTTGCATACTAATTGTCAGGTTATTTATTTGAATGTTTATATTCGAAAATTCTTCAATCACTTTCGATTTCGTCTCTTGAGCCAATTCCAATAGTATTGGTTTGCAATCATTTGTATACGATGATCGTACGTTTTCCCATAAAGTACATTCTGTTCTATTGTCGAAAGTTTTTATTTGTAGTGGAACAACAGACATAAGAAGTAAATATTGAACTGATAAACTTGAATCGGAAAAAATTTGTTTCGACTCATTAAAACCCGATGTATGAAACTCGGAATTACTATAACTTTATCAACAATTTTCTTTGACAAATCAGATATATGTACATCTGGAAGCTGCATGAGTCTTGTAGCTGTATGTAAAGAAAAATTAGCTACTCATTAACAGTAATTTTTAATTATCTCTTGACATTGTACTAACTTGCAAACCCTTAAAGTCCAAACAAAAATCATTATCACTTTCGAAATAATTAAAAAAAGAAATAGTGTTGAGTGCGTGCTTTTGATGAATTAACAGTGGTGAGAATCTCTACTTGCGTGGTATCACTTAATGTGTATGGTTGTTAAAAATCATAAAATTTTCTATTAAATTATAGATTTTAATATAATTTTTTAATTATTCGAAAGAATGATGAGTCACAATCAATGTAACTATGTTAATGATTTTTATGTAAATAAATACTATATTGTATTTAATATCAAGCATCCAAGAACAGTGTGAGTAGAAGATTAGATAAATAAGAAAATCAAAGGCTATTCAGTTCGTATACTTACATGGCTGACATTGCTTCGAGTATAGACACATTACTTCCTTCTTTGACGTTGCTCATAGTAAATTTATACTTGATAAGGACTACCTATCATGTAATCGAAACATTGTCATCTGTATATTAATAAATATACAAACATCATAGCCTTTGATTTAATTATTTATGTTAAATACTATATTGTTGAAAAACAGAATCAGATTATGCAAAATTTATCAAGTCAAGAAGGCTTAGCACATTTTTAAAGCACTACATGTTTAAAAGCTAACCAAGCTATGTATATATTGTTGCAATCCGATAGTAACAATAGAGTGTTGCTAATATAATCTTTTCATAAATTTTCTACAGTAACCCTATTTAAAATGGCTCAAGAAACTAATTCAGCTTTGTAGATTTAAAATAATCTTGAAAGCGAAAAATATAACAGTATTTTATAAGCGTTATTGAAATTTGAAAATGTTCATACTGAAATAAGGTAAAACTTCATTCAAAATTTTCGTCGATCCTAACAGTCCTAAACCTTTTACGTCTAAAGGATGATATCTTGGAGTACTGTGACAGCATTGTTGGAAAAAGGAAAAAGAACAGTAGCAAAAATTCATCTGAATTTATCAGAGTTTATTGGTAATAGTAGAAGTGAAGCGTCTATTGGCACATCCACTCACGAGCCACTGCCTCCTAGATCCTTCATCGACTTATTTAAGTCGTGGCAGATGCGTGACTATCTGCTAAATGCAGGGTGCTAATTTGGTGGAATTTAATTGTAATTGCTTTTTTCTGAAGCATCACAAGATACAAGTATTTGCTTGTTTAATGTCATGCCTGGTAATTTATTTAAATTGTTTAAGTTAGCGAAAGATAAGGTCAGAATATGCGGCTATTGGTATGTGTAGCATCGTAATGGTGAGACCTTTGCTCGAAAGTCTGATGGTGCCTCTAGAGTTAGTATTGTATCAGAAACTGATCTTTTAAGAGTTATCTGACAGCTGCGATCAAAAAGTCTGGGTGGATCGTGGGGTGGCAACGGGCTGACTGTTCGGGTTGCACAGGTGAACGCGAACTCTCTTTCAAAGCATTGCCAGATGATCAGGGATTTTGATATGGCACATAGTATTGTTTTACTATATTTTTCTGAAACGTGGCTCACGCAGGATCGTGGCACAAGTCTCTACGATCTGCCTCAAAAACGATAGGGGCCTTATCTCGAAGACTGGGAAATGATGTTACATGCAGGGTGGTGGGGCTTCTTGCCATGTCCTCAAATGTTACACTGTCAGTGTCCTGTGTGAATTTCATGTTAAGCAGCTGAATGAAATGGAGTTTTTTCCCCACGAGGTTGTAAAACCGTCCACCCAGAGGTAACTCCTTAGGTGTGTTTACAGGAGATTGAAGGGAGATATTCTAACTTACTTTTTCGATGAGCTGAATAAATATGCAACTAGATACAAGCATGTGATAGTGGTGGGTGATTTAAATTCAAACATGTTAGCCGAAGAGTATTATTCAAATCACTTGCGTAGGTTTGTTAAAGAATACTCGATGAATTTGGTACTTTTTAATGCGGTGCATCACCGGAACAATACTCACGCTTGACTAACTGTGATCTTGGTAGATGCGCCTGATAAAGTTTAAGATGTAGGATAGTCCTCAGTTTCATTTATCTGTGCACATTACTACGTGTTTAATGATTATTGTTTCAAAGTATTGGTTGGACGTAAAATACTCAGTTACAAATTCACGTAGAAATTTCAACAGAGCGTCTTTTGTTGCCTCCTTGACCCGTGAACTAGGATAGGTGTTAGATCAGCTCCGGCCCCTCAATGATACCGCTACTTCCCTGCTGGGTAAATTTGCACCCTTCTGGGATTGGAGGATTTGCAGAGCTCCAGCATCATGAATTGATCGAGATATTCGTCAGCTGTGTCAGTGTCGAGATCATCTCTACATGTGAGCTAAACAGAGGGGAGATTTCGACTTTCTTGCCGAATATAGAACGCTACGTAGGAACCACTACCTTGCTGGTCTCTTAGAGAGTGAGATAAACTAGGTGAAATATTCGCATACACTGAATTACTTTAGCATTCCTGCAGGCAGGTTGCGATCGCCGCTATAAACTGTTGCTTTGGAGGTGCTTCTCACCTACTATGAGTCAATAGTATGTACCCATCTGCCATGCAGTGAGTCAGAGCTGAATACAATACTTGCGAGTGCATGCACTTCAGAAAATTTTCTTTATTTTTGCCCGATAAACGGAGTAGTGCAGGTTAGATCGCCGATGGTACACTGCGTGAGTACATCACAGGACAGTAGTAACAACAGCTTATCGATGCACTATTTTAGCGAAGACCTGCCACTGCTGGCTCCGTACCTGATCCGTGTCATGGACGAATCGCTGGCATCGGAAGTTCATCCTGACTTATGGAAGTTATCCACTGTTTTACTGCTTTCCAATATGCATAAGTCTATGAAGCCAAGGAAGACAAGAAAAGTTGTGAACTTGCCCTACTTAGCCAAGATATTGGTGACCATGTGGTGACGCGGCAAATCTACGAATACCTCAAACATGCTTAATCAATTTCTACACTACAATCTACTTTTAGGTGTGGTTTTAGCACCCAGTAGGCGTTGCGTAGAGTTATTGATGATGTTAGACTGGGAACGTACCGTGGTCTGGTTATAGTATCGGTCTTCTTTGAATTTAAATGTGCTTTTGACTTCATGGACCATACGACAGTACTGCGCGCGCTGGTTGGCCAACGTTTTTTCTCCAGAAGCCATAAAATGAGTGTACTCCTACATATTCGGTAGATCACAATGTATACTTTTTTGTTTTTTTATATTATAGTGCTCTATGTCCGGCTCCTTTAATAAGGGCACTACTATGGGCACTTAGCACTTGTGAAAGGGACAAGAAAAGAAATGGGAGGCCTTCCATTACTGGGAGGGGGTAGGGGAAAATTAGACAGTTTTTGCTGTGAGAAAGTCGCCTAAGCCCTTCTCGAGGAGCATTGCGTGGTGAAAAAGCACACGTAAAAAATCACAGAGGAACTTACCCGAAAAGTCGCACTGGCCGGGAATCGAACCACGGTCTCCCGCGTGCCAATCCACGACCTAGCCGACGAAGCCTCCGCGCGCTCGCAGTGTATAGTTAAGTTGGATGCCAAATTAATGACGTTTGTGCCGTGTACGTCCAGGGTATCTCAGGGTTCTTTTCTGGTCCTATACTGTTCCTAATATTAATGAATTTAATCATAGCAGTTCTTCGTAATTCCAAGGCCATGATCTTTACAGACGATCTGCAGGTTCACCAGCAGTACATGCCAGCAGATTTGTCTCGGAAAATTTTGCTAATAAACAAAGATATATGTATAGGCCATTGTTGCCTCAAGAAAAGAATAAATACTCTAGCTCAATGACGCAAAAATCTGTGTCATATTATTTACGATGGTGCAGAGTGCTATGCGTATTGGTAGGGCAGTGTTGCCAAGTGTGATGGTAAGAGTCTGTTCTGTTCCGTTTTTGAATAGCGTATGGTTACTGGGGGTGACCCTCTTTCAAGATCTTTCGTGGGATCCCTATGTCTCTGGCATGTGCCAGAAAGTTTATGGCCTGCTTTATCGAGTGATGTAGAGGCGGTCCACCATCTTATTAATGTTTGTAGAATACTAGCAAAAACCCCAATCTCTCCGCACCTCAACTATTGTTGTCTAGTATATACTAATATTGAATGAGGTTGTCAGATACATTTTTCGACTGAGACGTAACTTGGAATTGAACCCTTCTATAATTGAACAGGTTGGCTCGATCTGCCAAAGCGTAGGAATTACTTCTGTATTTAACGATATACCGTGTTATGCAGATGGGTATCCCGGAGTATCTACGCAAGCTCTTCCTGGAGATGGGTGACTAACGTAGGTCAACGCAAAATACTAAGACAATACTTGTTGTTCCGGCTGCAAACACCGAGATATGTCTCAGGTCCTTAACCATGGATACTGTAAGTTTTTAGAATATGCTACTGGTGCATGTGTGGGAGCAGGGGTCTCCTAGTGGTTTAAGGCAAAATATGTATCGGTACTCGCTGAGCGCCGACATGTAGTGTGGGTGATAGCAACTCTATAACTCTTGTACTCTAGTAATCTTGTAAATTTATAACTATTTACAGCTTATTAGTTGTATGATGTTTAACAGTACAATCCATTTAAATGGTCTTTCAATTCACAAAATATACATATATACATGGTGGCCCCTGCGTAGTAATGGAATGACCTAGAACATGATTTGAAATTTTATTTAAACTGCTAGTGATACATAAGAAATTGTTGTTAAGTTAGTCTGAACTAGAATCTAAGTATGAAATCGTAATAAAAATCTTACGCTTTGGCAGATCAAGCCAACCCATTCGATCATAGAAGGGTTTCAATTCCAAGTCACGTCTCAGTCGAAAAATGTATCTGAGAACCACATTCATTGTCAAATAAGCAAATTTATTGTAATAACTGTTTTGCAATTTGGACGTTAGTCGTTGCTATAAGTAATATATCAATCTCTCTCTTTCTCTTTCTCTCTCTTTCTTTCTTTCTCTCTATACTTTCGTCCTCATCATACTAGGATTGCCGCGCGCTTTGCCTCCGTTACCTAGCTCCTCTATATTTCTCTCTCTCTCTCTGCAGATAGATACGGATCTGCTCCCACAGCTTAGGGCCGGTGGACGAGTGATACCTTACGTTAAGAGGGTCAAGACGCTTGGTGTTATGCTCGCAGACGGCTTGAGTTGGAATGCAAACGTGGCGGCAGTTTGCTTATGAGTCTTTGGAGTACTCAATCGTCTGCGATACCGTGCAGGGTTTTTATCTAGTTCCTTTAAAGCGATGCTTGTGTCCACCGTTATCGTCCCACATTTTAACGATGCTTGTCTGGTGTATGGTGGTTTGCCAGGATACTTCTCTACTAAGTTAGACAGACTATTTTACATGGTTATTAGGTTTGTTTTCAACCTCTAGCGTGATGCTTCGCTAAAGCAATATCATAATAAGCTTGCTTGGCTGCGACCTAGTATTAGGCAAGATTATTTTTTGGCTGTAACAACGCACAAGACGTTGACCACATGTAAGCCAATTATTTGTATGCCTTGTTTCCTCCACTAAGCGAAGATTTGCGATGCTCTGAGTGACTCCCTCGATCTGTTTTCCAGGCTCCACGTGCAATTTTGAACTCGTATGCAGCTTCCTCTTCCCAGAGGGCCATAAAACTCTGGGATCAAATTCCATCAAGTATTAGATTGAAGGACACATTCGGTGCGTTTAAAGTGGCTTGTTATCGTTATATGTTGGCTAGAACTAGGGAGTGATTGGCGTAAGGATATCTCTTTTTCACGCGTGTATTCTCTTTTATACAAATTTATACCATTTTATATTATATTATACTGTATTCAATATTTGTAAATTTCACTTAATTACTATGAGAGATAATTAGGGCACTGTGAACGTAAAAGGACGGGTCCTGTAAAAGGTAGCACATCTCTATATACTTACTTTTAAGCGCTTTTCACTCTGAAAGTGACTAGAATGATCAGTTAAGATTAGTAAAAATAATTTCGAGAACATGCATACGTTGTAAACGCATTATTGCACCCTTATTTGTCTGTATTCTTGCCTTGTCGTCGTTTGTCTAAATTAGATAGCAGAAAATAACAAATGTAATCTTTAGTACATTCCTATTATAATTGCTTCTGCCATACGGATGTTGATCATCCTTCGCATCTAAATAAATATTGTTAAATTCAAAAATTCTATCTCACTTCACCCCTGTTTTACTCGGAATATTCTCGTCCTAACTTCTGCTACACATCTGGCTCTTGGCAACTCTACTACCTTATGCTTCTCTGTACCCCCCCTCACTATCTCTCAGCTCTATTTATTCCCTGCACTGAATGTCTACGCTATCCTACTCTCTCTCCCCTTCCTCTACTCGTCTTGCTTATGTTCCCGCACTGAAGTTTTGTCTGAATGGTTATCACCGTCGACGCGAACACAGCATCTCACTTGCTCTCTCTCTTTCTCTCTCTCTCATCCAGGCTTCTCTCTCTCTCTCTATCTCTCTTCTCGATCGCAACTTTTTCTCTACTCTACTACCTCACGAAACAAAAACGCGCAGAGGAAATAGTGACACAAATTTCTCTCTTTTTCTCTCTCACACGAAAACTCACTTTCTAGTCACGATGGCTCTCAAATCAAGGCTAATTCGGTGGGCCTCTCGCCTTTGGCCGTAGCCGCAGAGGCTAACTTTACGGTCTCTTTATCTATTTTTCTCTGTTTTTCTTACACGAAGGCAGCCGCTGCTGCCTGACAAGGTTGCACGCATGTGCATTCATACTCTCGATTGCTGCTGCTATGTCCTGGTGTCTGCACATTCGTCCACGGTCGCCTTTGTCTCTTCGCCAGTTAATACCACATAAAAATAAAAACAAATTCAGGAACATTTGTCCTTTTATGTGATCTTTAGCGTCGCTTACGTTGCGTTAGGAAAAGTAGTGCAAGCTTAGAAGCCATATTTTCCTCGTCACAAGGAAGAAAATAATCGTAAAAAATTCGTTGTACGTTGGTGGCTAATTCAGGCTCTTGAGTTTTGTATTAAATATTTGACTACATCATATAGTTTTTTTCAGTAAAGTGGGCTATGAGATGGCTCTGACAAAATACAGCTAACTTTTTATATTTTACTCAACAAAGCTTCAATAGGGCCTTACCATTTTCCCCAACTACTCTCACAATCCCCACAATTGATGTGTTTCTTAGGTAGTAAATAAGTCTCTGTGTAATATACATGTGGTTTTTATTTTTCTGTGTTATCCATAAGGCAAAGAAAACGCTTTCATTATAAATAATTAAATTATTGATTGATGATTTAATTTACTACTTTTTTGTGAAATTGTACATGTTTCATCTAGTTTATATCAATTTTCAGTACTTCGTTTTTTTTTAGTCAATTAGTTGTGAAACTATTCGAGCGTTTACAAAGTGCTCAACGTAAGAGAACTTTTTTGTTACAGCACGTACATAATTGGCTGTACAGAATGCTGAAACTATATTAGACCAAACTATATGTACTGAAAATTTATATTTGATACGTAATAAGCATTTAAATAAGAAAAAAAAAAAAAAAAAAAACACTTTTCAAGCATGTTTTGGTTAATACACTTCTGTTACTCATCGTATTATTTTTATTATCTTGAATTTTCTTGTATTTATGTTTTACTTTTTTAATTTTCATTAAAACATACTTGTTTAATATAATTCCTAAAACTGAGCTTAAACGTTTGGTAATAATTATATAAGCAACACTTAGACACCTTATTTTAGTGTCTTATAATTTAGTAAATATTCATTTTATCATAAAAGAAACATTGAAAAAGTTATTAAGGTCAACCGTTCTTTAAAATTTTTTTTTTCTCCTACTTGCCTAAAAAGGTTGGCAGCACTTGAAGAGGAATAGATATATATGAATCGCGTTACTATCCGAATTAATCAGTCGAGGTTCCCGGTAAAGTGGCAAGGAAGCTTTTAACCTCGCGATCGTAGTCATGGTATGACTTAGCATACGCATATTCACCTTCGATGACAGTGTAAAAGTAATTCTTAAAATACGGCTCACCTGCTAGACTCTCTATACCTGATTAAATTATCATGCTAAGTAATAAGATTTTGTCAATAAGTCTTTAGAACATCCAAGCATTTCGAAATGAAGTAGGGTTTGATTTTTTATTTTGACCTTGGCCATAGAGTTGGCTTCAAAGTTTGAAGTATTTGTGCACAATTTTTATTGAGCTTTCAGAAGTTTCTTCATTTCTGAAGCAGTTTGGCTTGAAGGATGCTGATCTGTAAAAAGGTGATATTATCAGCAAACAAATCAATCAGTTTTTTGCGAATCAACTTCGAATACTTGTTGATATCGTAAGAGCACGAGGTAAAGTGCAGATAATGAGCGACGAGAGAGGAAGAAAAAGAGAGATATAATGTATCAAATGACGATTACCATAGCTGTTGAAGAGGTGTCAGCGAGCTGAAAAGAGGCAGCTGATTTCAAAAGTTCAGTCTGCTTGATGCGAAGTATCGCACCAAGAGAAACGCCAATATCTCTCGTCTCAGTGTCCTTTTACCTCTTCTCTTTTAATGAACGTTTGTCTGTTTAATTTTTTGTAGCGTTGTTTCAAAAACGAGGTTTTAAGTTTGTTTTTTTCTGTGAACTTCCAGAAACTTGTCTCAGCTCTGCTACTATTAAACGATATTTTGTCTTAATTCGATCAGGAATTTTGATTAACGACTGAACATCGAATTAATTGACAATATAAGAATTTTATTTGCATGAAATTAATTTTTATAAGTTTTGTGTATATTAAATGAAGATGAAGTACGTTTGTTAGGCTTCATTGATATAATTGACAACTTAAGAATTTTTTGTGAATCAAATTAATTTTATAAGTTTCGTGTGTTATAAATGAAGATCAAGCATATTTGTTAGGCTTACGAGATTAGAGAAAATAACTTTTTTTTTACATGTACTATCATTAATGACTTATTTATTACGAGTAACAATTATAATGTACATAAGGCATTTATAGCTAATCCGTATGAAAAAATGCGAATCTAAATCATATACTGTGTTTGTCGAGGAAAATCTTTCAATCAAGAAATTAAATACTTCTTGAAAGTTAAAACTGTTACAAAGATGCTTAAATAATTTACGAGATGACTAATGAGGGGCAGTGTAGGGTTTTATTAAAATTTGTGTAGAATGACCCACACAAGTAAATGTATATGGGTGAATAAATATGTATTACTATATACCAAAGATTGATTTTTTAAAAAACTATAATTTTATCAAAGAGCATATAAAAACTTTGACAAGAATTATAAAGAAAAATCTAATAGCCAAAAATTACAAACATCTAAACCGAATAACATACTTAGACAAAACGTCCAAATTATAAAATGATTTTTTTACAAAAAAAATGGTCACAAAAACATACATACAATAATCCATTAAGAGCAGGATGTGTTGCTATTATGATTTTAAACTTGGAACTTCCGAAAAGTTTAAATGTATGTGTTTACACTTATAAATTATCAGACAACTATCCTAAGACACAATTTTTTAGTAAAACATGTCAGATTATTAATCAGATTCTGAGTCCATTATTTTTTCCCCTAGAATATTTTGGCTGGAGTATTGGTACTGGTTATAAAAATTACTTTATGAAAAATAGAAAATTTTAGTTCATCTTGATTTAGGAATAGATTGATATAATAATTTTTATACATTCTCATATCGTAATTAAATACATCTGTTTCATTTATTGAATGTATAATTAGAAAAATTAATGAAATAGATTTCATTAAGGGTTATTAGATGTAATCACTTATAGAGCATCTAGTACTTCTAAAAATATTAAAATAGCGAAAAAAATTAAAAATCTCTTCATACTGCCATCTAAATATATCGAAAGTCCAAGATATATCCAGAAGCACTGTCGGAATACAATAGCTATAAATGAGAGAATTTAGTGAACCATAATTATTTATAATAGTAACATGTTATCACAAACGGTAAAAAATGAGAGTAAGTTTTATTTAAACTTTCATATAACTCGATCTCATATGATATTTAAAATATTACAGTTGGATTATTTTATTTCAAATAACTTTTGATAATAATTTATATTGAGAATTATATTTTTGGGAAAGTGTTAAAACACACTTATACAATTAAATTTCAGAAATATGGTCTATCTAATACACACTTTAATAATTTTACATCCTTTTGATAAAATTTAACGCTTGAAAAAATTGATACACTCATTTTTGCTGAAATTTCTTCGGGTAATGTGAAACTTACAAAATTAGTCATTAAGCACATGCTTCACAATCCTCATACAGACACAGTCCTCGTATGATTTGTTCTGATTAAAAATGTACAAAAAATGTTTCAAACGTACTAGATTTTAAACTTTTTTTCAAATAAATGGTGACCAACAATGTGAAAGAACAAATAACACTCGATGCAGATATTATCGAAACTTGAATAAAAGTTAAAATTTAAGTATACAGTTAAATGGATGTACTTTATAATAAATTTTTAATGATGAAGTATAAATGTTCTAGTATTGTTAAGTGTTGCACATTAATCCAAAGTATAAAATATGTGTATGACTACACTTATATAAGTAGTGATAGAGCATACATTCAAAATCAAAAGTTGAAAGACGAAAAAACACGAGAATTCAACAAAATAATGTTATATTAGTGCTAGATACGTAGGTCTAACGAAAACAGCTTAGGGACTACAAGAATCTTTAATTTGTACTAGAAATTGTAGAATCGTAAATTTAGCTATCCACCATGGAAACAAATGGAATATCAATTTCGATAACAATAATTTTGGAAATATTATACAACTATAAACCGCAATGAACAGCTCGGATGTGATGAAATCAACATGATTATTGTTCAACATTTGTTGTGAGAATATTACATTTCCAATAATATACTAAAAATTTTGGAAAAAGACAAAATGTACTGGAGAATATTACCATAGGTGGATTAAACGAAACATCTCTAGAGGGTCAAAAACGGTTTTTTTCAACTTATTTTAAATAGAACAAATGGTGCAACGTCCTTCGAAGGCATTGGAACATTTAAAAAAATTAAATGACAGTTGTTTGCAGAGACTGCAACTGAAATAAGTTTAATCAATCGTGATTCTCCAATCGATACTACTTTCAAAGAACCAATTACTCTCAGGTTTTCTAATCAATTGAGATAATTTTTATACTAAAGTGAATTAAAGATACACAAAATCTCATGGATAGAGGAATGTCTATTGATAAAAAAACATTTGACTTATTGTAGATAAATTTAAATAATGACCAAAAAAAAATTCCATACAATTTTCAAAAAAAAAGATAAACTTTTTTTGTTGACGGCTCGAGAGGTTCGTTATAAACTTATTCATTCATTTTTATTTATTTATTTACTTATAACCAAAGTATAAAAAATATATAAAGCAATAAAAACATATGAATTCCCTTGCAACCCAGCGGTATCTGCAAATACCTGTTCGCAGGCTGGTTTACCTTAACCCTAATGACATATCCATTTTTTGTTTTATCTAGATTTTATTTTTTTGTTATATCTAATAGTTTAAGATCATTTGGTAATTTATAAAATAATTTTTTAGCACGTATGTAACTGTTCTTATAACTCACAGCTTTTGTTATTTTTGGTAATTGTATTAGTTTATTTCTAATTATGCTACTCTAAATGTTATGGTGTTTTTGTAATTCACTATAATGAAATCAAACAGATTCCAAATCCAAGAGTTGTTCTTTTATTTTCTGCAGAACATTAATATGGGTAATATATGTACTACCCCAAGATTTTATACCATAGAATATTATGCTGTGAAAAAAAGTATACTATATTATTTATAGTGTATTATAATTCATGCATTTCAAAGTTTTATAAAATACTAATACTAAATACTTTTTTTTTTTTTTTTTAAATATTTTTAATGTGTTAGTCACATTTGAAATTAAAATCAAAGATTAACCCCAACTACACAAAATATTTAACCCTTTTTATTTTGTATTCCTAATTGTTATATTTATTGTCCGTAGTGCACTATCACAGTAGTTTTCAAATGTCATAAATACTGTTTTTTTAATGTTAAGTGAGTCATTTAGAGCCAGCCAAGTGGCCAAATACTTGTTCATATTACTTTCGACTTCACTCCAAGAATCTCCAACAGTAATGATTGCAGTATCGTCAACGTAAGACGTAAAACAACCGTTAGGCATAGCCGTTAAAAGATCATTATTAAATACTACAATAAAGGATCGAATACTGTCCCTTGTGGTACCCCAATATTAATTTTCTTCATGTCACTCGGTCTTGTCCCATTCATGCACACTGAAACCTATTGTCAACATAGCTTTTGATTAAATCTAATGCATTATTCCGTATACCGTCATTATATAGCTTGTTAAGCAAAATAGTATGACTCACTGTATCAAAAGCTTTTGCCAAGTCTTTAAAAGTTGTCGCAATATTTATATGTAACATAAAGTTATTGTATTAGTTCTTAGGTTTAAAAAAATTTGTCAATGGCGTGGACTGGCTAAGCATCAGTATTGTTTCAAAAATGTATGATAAGTCATAGAACTTTTAGACTTTTGTTAGACTGAAACAATATGGAATTAATGTTTTTAGAATTCGAAAATGATGATAAAAATTGTCGAGAAGATGATTTGATCATGTAGGATTGAGCTTTAATGATTCTAAATAATGCTTTAGAAATAGTTAACGAAAGTTTAAGTAATACACGTAATACGGAAATATATTTCGGAAATAAATTAAAATAGTAGAAAAGTTTCATTACATTCTTCTTTTTATGAAACAGTAAGAAAAGTATTATCATTTCAAAAACTATTAAATTATTATTACTCTGGCGATCTAAAACTTAAACATAATAAATCAGTATTTGTTCTAATAATGCAGAATGGATATCAAATAATGTTTGTTCTTAAATATTTAAAGATAGAAATAGTTGTTCAATTTACAGTGTTGTTCTTACATCACTTAATGAGTATACTAGTTTCTTAAATAAAAGAATTCTTTAAAAGTTAACTGGAGAAACTGAAATCTGGTACAGAAAAAATATCGCAACGTAAAAAGGGGTTAATAATTCAGACAATAATCTTTATATCAATTTTTCAATAGATATGTTAGATAGTATCCGTTAAGGTTTACCACTTTATAAACTCAGTTTAGAAATAAGTACAATAGTTATGCTAATTAGTAAGTTTAGTATATCAGATGGCTTATCTAATGGTACTTAATTGGGAATTCCTAAATCATTGAAATACATCGTAGAAAAAGAAATAATGACTGGAAAAAAAATAAACGTACACAGTATATCTGAAGAATAACTTTAAACACTAGAAGCACCTTTTCTGTACCTTTCACTTTACGTCGTAAGAAATTCTTAATAGTTAAAGCATTCGCTGTAATTATTAATAAATCTTAATATCAAAGTTCTCATAATGTTGGCTTATACTTTAAAAAAACCAATATTTTTTAACGACAAATTATACGTAGCTTTCTGAAGTTAAAATAATACAAATAATATATTTATTTAAGTTAAAAGATATAATTTGAAAATAAAAAACTTTATTATACCAATGTTATCATAATATTGTTTAAAAATTTATAGTTGTAAAATTAAAATCTCAGGAAACTTAAGGTGGCTTGGGTGGTGAGTACCATACCTAGAGTAGGGTCCCATAAGGGCCGCTAAAAAATCAACACTTTTCGACGGTCAATTTTTCAATAAAGATACTTATTTCGATAAAACTAAAGTATGAGATCAAGTAGTTGCCAGAAAAGTACCGTGAAATTATAACTGTAAAAATTGAAAAATGTTGCGAGGCAAGCCAGATGAATATTTCATATTTTTAGTCTGATTTTCTCTTGAGTTAAGTCGTTGACCCTATATTTTCAAGAATTTAATAGATTCTTTGTAAAAAAAGTACACAAGAACTATTTTAAATTTTTGAGGTTAATCAAGTACTTCTAGAGTTATAGCCGTTTAAGTAAAAATTCCCATAAGACTGCATGTTAAATTGGTGAATTTTCAGTAGCAATTTGCGAAAAAATTAAGTCGTTGACCCCAGTATTTTTTCATCGCAAACAAATTTGGCATACTTCATTTACATAATTCCAGAATTTCAGAGGTTTTGATCAAGCGGATAAAAACTGCCCAAGCCACCTTAATTTGGTTTTACCATTAGTTTTTTGTACATAATTTATTTATAATACTTAACGGTAAAGGATCTGGTTACATAAAATACAATTATTTCTGAATTTTGGTAAGAACTACTTTACCGTATATATGAAAAAAATTAATCAAGTAGATACTTTATTTTTTAATATAATATATAATTGAATCTCGTAGCAGAGTGGATAGGGTACTCAGCTAGTGTGGAGACAATCGCTCGTTCGATTTTCTAGGAAAGATTTTTTCTTTGAAAATAAGGGGTAAAATAAAGATTAAAATTAAAAATTTTTTTGCTTTGCACACGCGCTTTCGTGGTTTGGTGTTGCGTGGTGTGATTGACACGATAAAATGAAGAATTCTCTTTGGTTACACATTTTCTTAAGGTCATTTGTCAAAAATCGTCAGTTTTAAAAATCTTAAATTCTAATTTTTTATGTGCTTCTATTTCATACATTAAATAAAAAGACTTTTCGTTCAAGTGAGAGAAGTAATAGATTGGCGTGTGCAGCGCGCAAAGGGGTGGAGCCCAACTAAAGGCTTCCTATATTATACAATGATTTTAGTGGCACTGTCGATACCCTTTTCCTCGGCCCCTCCTTAATCATATTTAATCTTTTCCCAGCCCGCCTGAACACAAGAAAAATTGTTTTAATTTCAATGGGAAGTTAACCTAAGAACTTTTAATTGAGGCCCTCATTGTCAAAATTTAACTTCCCCTCAGCCTCCTCACACTTTTTCCTCCCCACCTCACATGTCACTTAACTCTCCGTCAGCCTCTCTCAAAACAAGGAAAATTTGTTTTTATTTTAATGTCAAACTAACCCAATACGATTTTTTATTACTCCCCTCAGCTCCTTTCGTCACTCCATAGTTTGTTATCACGTATGCTCACCCCCCTTATTCTCTTTCCACGCTTTTCTTATCCCCCCTCAGCCTCTCTCGCCTTCACGAAAACAAGCCAAAATTTTATTTTTTTGGATGTAAAATTAACTCTATAAGATTTTGTATCCCGCCCCCCAAGCCTCCATTGCCACCCCACAGTTTTTTCTTGCGCCTACTTTTCCCCACATTCTTTTTCCACGTTTTCTGTGCCCCCCCCCCTCAGTGTTCCTTGCTGCCCCTCAATATGTTCTTACGCCGCTTGCCCCCCCCCTCATTATCCTTACATGCTTTTCTTGTCCCCCCTTAGCTCTCTCTCATAAGAAGTCAAAAGTTTTTGTACTTCCATGTAAGATTTATAAAATTAAATTTGAGTCAATGGTTCTTTGTAATATTAATTTAATTAAGAATATTTTTATCTATTTTTTTTACACTGCTCATGAAGAAAATAGACGGGTGCGTTAATTTTTTTTTGTTGTTATTATGTAGACGTAAGTACGATATGATGTACGTATGTGTAGTTATAAAATTTTATATGATGGTATACTAATAAAAACAGTGGAGATCATCGCTAATCAGTCTTTTTGATATACCATAAGAATGTTTCCAATATGAAAAACGACATTCACAATATAATATATAAATCGAAAGTACTTCATAAAGAAGTATTGCATCTTGAGAAAAGTAGCAGTTTGTAATTATCTTTTTTGTTTTTGATTATCTTCTAGTAAAAGTTACATGCATATTTTTTTTGTGTAAATTTTTGTATATTTGGTTACTTAAGAGTAATTTTTAAATCTTTAAATGCAATAATTACTTTTAAAATCTCAATTTCTCAAATAACATAACTTTAAATATTTTAAAGCTATAATATGTTTTATAAAAGATATTTTTATCCCAATAATACTTTTTAAATACATTGATGTTTGATGATAATAGCCTCAAGCGTTTGACAGTGAGGTTAAAATACCACAAGGCGAGTGGTGGGAGAGACAAGGATAACAAAAAAAGAGGAAAACAAAGCAGGAGTCAAAGAGGAAAACGAGAAGAAGGGCAAAGGTAGGCCCAAAAAAATTAGAGAGACGGATGAGGAGCTGGGAAAGAAGGTAAAAGATGCAGAAGTGACGAGAATGTAAAGGGCTTTAAGAGGTGAAAGTATCGGCTTCGAGATAGCAGTGAACGGAAGGAGCAAGGTAGAAAACTCACTGCTAAAAAGAGTGAACAAAAAGTATCAAGGGACTGACAAGGGAGAGGGTGAAATTAAATCAGTGGAGGAAAAATTAAATTTATTCAAAATAAGCAGAGGCGAAGATGGGGCAGTGGAAGGAAGCTTAAAAAAGGAAGCGGTAGAAAGAAACAAGAATGGAAGATTTATAAGGAAGCTGGTGACAGTGACTGAAACTTGATAACGACGATGAGCAAGTGGAGTAGTTCAACAGAAAATAGACAGTTGGCTGCAGTTGAGGCCGTTACGACGGAGGCCAAGTCGGTGGGAGAGACCAGAAAGAGAGAGGGTAAGGACAACAAGCAGAAATCGGAAGAGGAGCAACAGCAGCAGACCAAAACTAAACGAGACATCGGTGGGGCAGAAAAAACGCTAGAGGTACTTTTATTAAAAATTAGTAAACTAGAATCTAGGATAGAAAAAGAGTGCAATGTTAGGAAGACGCTGTGTGAAAATTTAAAAACTGTGAGAGATAGTATAGACGAAAAAACAGAATGGAAAAGATTAGAGAGAGAATTAATAAGGGCTAACAAAAAACATGATGAGGATGAGATGGTGATAGCTAAATTAAAGTTGAAAGCGGACACGTTGAGCACAGAGGGTAATCTTAGGAGAGGGGAAGAGGGAGACGACAGGGTAGGAAGAGATAAGGTGGAGGTAAGCTTAGATGAGACAGGACGCCTAGCAGTAACAGACAATACAGACGCAGGATGGGATAAAGAGAATAGGGCACACGACAAAAATGGGAGAGACGGTGAAGAAAAGCCAGAAGTGATGTTAGTGGGGAAACTAAAGTATGAGATGAAAGAGAGATATCTGAGAAAAAACAACATTTTTATATGGGGGATTCGCACGGTAGGAAAAGGGATAGATAGGGAAATAAGAGAAATCATATAGCACGTCCTAGGGATAGAGGCAAAAATAGAAATAATAAGAGCGATAGGGGAAGGACTAGTTGTTACCATAATCTCTTTACATAATAAAATAGAGATAATGAGGAACGCAGGGAAACTAAAGGTAATAGGGATTCGAATAGACGACGATTATACAAAAAGAGAGAAAGAGGTGTAAAACTGCCTAGAAGCCTTAGCCGTGGATGAAAGAGGGGAGGGGTGAATAGTGCCAGTAGGCTACTTGAAAATAAAAATGCGTGGGAAATGGAAAGAGTGGAACGAAGAAAAAGGAGAATTGGAACAAAAACAGAACAGGGCAGACATTTTGTAGGTAAAAGAAGGAACAGGCAAGGCAGGGGTATCAAAGTTATATTTTGGAATATACGGGGTGTAACAAAGGTCAAATCAGCCAAAAATATTCATACAAATTCGACATTATAGTGCTACAAGAAACCTGGCTATAAAAAAAACAAGGAGTGGAAGTGGTTAGGCCAATTAGATAGGAAAAACTACAATCGGAGGACTTTAACAGCAACTTGAGAGAAGAAGAGAGGAGGATCAAAAGGAGAAGTCCTAGTAGGAATCAAAAAATATATTGCAAGGATAGGAGATCTTCCAATTCAAAATTCTGATTAATGTATGAAAGAACCCGATTATGTTTATCATCGATAAAATCTTATCTAAAGTAATCTTTATATTTTTCTTAAATCTTATCAACTTGTATATTCTTTGAAATTGAAAATCTAGCTAAAATTTTCAGAATTAATATGGTAACAGTACTAGCTTCTTTGAATATTTTATCAATGTGTGCATCATAATTAACTGATTCCATGGCTTAAAAATTTAATTAAAGATTAAGTTTATTGTTCTTGTGTTTCTTTTGAGAAGTTAGCGCACGGAGTGTGCAGAGGGTGAAGCTTCACTAGTATATATTTAGGTATATATTTGGATAGGGCACTTTTCTGTACTTACGTAAAAAACCAACAAGCTAATTTATTTATGTAAGAAGCTTATGAAGATATAAAAATAGTATAACATATGTATTCGTATTTAGTCATATCTAAGGCAATTTTCTGTTGTAACGTGATAAGCTTATGAACCACGGAGAGACAGAGCTGCAGAGAATCAAAATAAACGATGACAAAGTCAATTTATCTATGTTTTAAAAATTTCGTTCCACACAATATTAATCACCTCAGTGTCATATTCATTTTCAGATTACACAAAAATACCATCCTAAGTTATACGTCTTGATAAGGCAACTCATGATAGACTATGTGAAAGCAATGGTTTCTAAAATATTGTTTTACCGTATCAAAAGTTTGATCTTGTGATTTATTTATAGTCATTGTAAAAGCTAAAAGTAAGAAATAATGCTTTCTGTATACAATGAATGGTAATGAAAGTGTATTTTCAGTATTGGAAGCTATTTTTTGTATAAAAACTCTTTGTCCAATTTTTTTTACCAGTAATAATTTTTTCCCTAATATTGAATTTAACAACTTCATTATTTTGAATCTTGTGTTATTGCATGAACCATCCAATGTACTTAAATTTCTTATTAATATAACGATTGCTTCAATTTTTAAATTAAGTTAATGAGGTCGTAGACCTTCACCAATATTATTTAGTATTTTTATCGAAAAATTTATAAATATGTATTACCGTTCAATTGGTCAACTTCTTTAAATGTTGCTTTATGAATACTGTAATTCGTCTTAAAGAATAATAATAATAATAATAATAATAATAATAATATTTCCTCGTTTTCTTTCCACGCTTTTCTCGCACTCCCTCCCTCAGCCTTCCTTCGCCACTCCTCAATTTATCCTTACGCCTACTTGCTGACCTCATTTTTTTCCATGCTTTTTTCGAGCGATTCGAACATTTATTTTACAAACAGCAATTTTTTCTGAGTTATCTGTTTTTTGTACACAATCAATATTTATAGGTGTAGGTAAGTTGAACGATTCACAAAAATTGTCATCCTTAGCAAGAATTTGAGTCATGAGCAAAGGAGCAAGATTTTTTTTATCAAAAACGATATCTTCTGAAAATGGGTCTTTTATTTATTCCAAATATTTTCACCGAAAATATTTTGGGAAAGTAAAAACCATGCTAAAAATCTTCTTTATTGACAAGGAAACATAATGATAGTAGCTTCTTTGAATGTATCGTCTATTTTAGTGTCATATTCGACCAAACCCATTGCTTTAGCAGTATCTTTAAATGCTTTATAAATAATTTCATTATAAGTTCTTAAATCTTCTAATGATGTCACATCATTAACTTTATTTAATGTTAGTTTTGAACGAAACGTTTATTATTTTTTGGAGAAACAATATTTAATCTTCCAATAGCAGTGTTTAATTAAAACAATTAACATGATGTAATTTCTGAAATAAATTAAAGTCTTGTGGGGGGTTAGCACGTAGAAGCGTAGGCACGTGTACGTGTGTGTGTATGTCGGTGAGTATGTGTACTATTATTTTTATAAAACTTAAATTGGTAAAGAAGTCTATTCGTGCTATTTTATCATTTTTTTTTTTTTAGTATTCAGTTGTACGAACAGTATATCCTTATACAGTCGTAAAAGGAAGTATCATATAGCATTAATTCACTTTGCGTTATATTTATTCTTAGAAAACGACTTATATTTTAACGTCCTGTGCTTAAATTGAAGTTGTTGAAAAAGCGTTTTTTTGTATGATTTTATTTGTGTTTTTATTTAAGAATATATTAATTCGTATAACTTTGCCACATATCTATTTATTCTTTGTACACAGTCATAACCTTGTCTCTTCTTCTGAATTGTAATATACAATTTTTACTTATTTAGTAAGCGCAAAAAAGAGGCTATTTGCAACATATTAACTGAACTAATAACGAACTAGAAATAAGGAGAATTATTGTGGCCACTTATCTTAAGTGCGCTGGCCCTCTAAGAAGAAACATAGTGTGGGGGCTACGCATTTTTAGTAACTTAAGCATAAAGCCGTACTCACGACTTTAGGTGTCTGCATAACCCTAGTCAAACCACTTCTCGATTGCTCTCATTTTCTTACTATAACTTAATATGTTTAACGTAAATAACTGTATGGTGAGGTTTTCTTATTTGCAATACAGCAAAACAATAAAGTGAATTTTTATTACTAATTTTACGTCATTCAACAAACGAAATTTCACTTGAATATTAACTTCGGCTATGTTACCATTATTAGGGATGGTAATAGAACAATATCTGTTATCCCTTTAAACATTGTACTTAACCTCAAACGCTATGTTTACTTATCAACTCATGCAAGTCTTTAAATTCTTTAAATAATAGATGTTCACCTTATACCCGTTGTATCTGATAAACTTTCTTACACATGAGTAAGTTATATTTTTTGAATGCTGAAAATTACATTAGATGGCCTACATTTGCAACTCATCTTTAAAAAATTATGTTACTGATGTGTTATCATTCAAAATAAATTATATTGGCCCTTAAGGCATTTAAAAAAATTTGTTAATATAATTAATATTATTACCATGTATATGGAGGCTAATGTTAGTACAAGTATCCGATCTTTATTGGTCTCCTTCATGTTCCATGTTTTTACTAATACTATTCAGATTTTTTTGTTCAGTGGCAGGTTTTTTGTCTGTTGTTTCGTAACTTGTTTTTTAATTTTAAGAACATAGTTAGTAAGGTCTATACGATCGCTCGGGAAGTATACCATTACAGACCTATGAAGGTCCTAAAAAGTTTACCAAAAGAGGTCCTCCTAAACCAATGTTGCAGCCTTCGTAACTTGACGATCGGGATCCTGTAGCAATGCGAGTAATATCAGCAACAACGGAGGTGATGTTTAAGGCATGTAGGGTAGGTGGCAGCAACGATCAACGCTTACAGAGCAAGTAGTAGCAGCGTATTCAAGGCCTGCAGCCTATCGCTTATTGAAGACATGGATGCACTAATCATTTTTGAAGCTGTCTCAAGCACCTGCCATGATTTTGGCTTTTGTAACAGCCAATTTTTTTTATTTCTTTCGTGGCGTTCCGTTTGGCTGCCATTTTATGCTTTCATAGCCTCCGTGTACGTACTTTGCATCGGTGTTTCGTGCAGCAAATATCACAGACTTAATCACATTACCTTGTCAATGCCACCAGCAGTGACCATTGCGTCCTAGACTATGCGATATGCTATAAAGCTACTTTTTTTTGATTCACAATCATTATTTGAAGAAAAACTTAACTTCTGTGTAGCATTGCCATAGAATAAAATAAACAGCATCTTTACGAAATCAAGAAGGTCTTCTTTGACTGGGATAGTCTGTACTGATGCTATCAGAGCAGGCCAAAGTTCATCAAGGCACGTCTTATCCGTTTAGATCTCTTTCAAATGCTTAGGAATGTAAGGCTCTCTTATAAGGGTAGAATAGCTCCTCTAAGTTCGATTGGCCTTAGCATCTGAAGTCAGTTCTTTTGAGTACAAAAAATATCGAGGGCAAGTTTAACTCTTTCTTGTGCTAGACTCGGAGTATTGACAGTGACAATGAAGTCTAGACATACTGCAGAACGGGTCATCTTGTAGGTGAGAGTTGAGCGCTCTTGAATTTTTTAAATTATTTTGACGTTTATCTTACAGCAAAATCATTTGCAGGAACAAAATTAGAGTCCTTAAGATCAACCTGAATTATCCTAGTATGTCCCTACAAGACTGTTTTTTCCACTATGTGCTCGATTAATTTAATACTGAAGGATTCCGGTTCCCGGAACAACAATGGAGCCAATGGACTGTTCGACTGAAATTTTATCAGAAAAGGTTCAATAACTTGAGCTCTAGGAACAAAAACTCTAGTTTTGCACCTAGGAGATTATCATTTAGTGCAGCTGCCACTCTGTCGAAATTCGTGTGCCCCTTATTTAATACGTAACTATTTTCTTTAGTACAGACCTGATCAACCCATGTTTTCAAGTAGGGCAACATGGCGATAGCCTTGATTCAGCCTTATCATTCTCCACCCAACGAGTAAAACGGAATGGTATAGAAAAGACTTTGGAGGACGTAGTCTTAGTTCTTTTTGGTACTCCTCGAGTATTTTAAAATTCACTGGGGACCCATTTACTGATATTTGCAGCAGTTTCTATTCAATTGAAGGATTTTAAGCATCTCTTATACCAGATATCAGATATGTAGCTATAGCATTTTGAAGAAAAACTGATATCAGGTGACGAGTACTAATTAAATCTATTGCAGGATCCCAGTATTGTACAACAAGGTCCATTTGTTTCTTTTCGGATACTTCATTTAATGTTTCATCGAACCCTACTGCAATAGGACTGCATACTTCCAACATGTCCAAAACTTGCTTTCGAAAATAAGGAGCTAATTGATAAATTGTAATGTAACCGATCTTATCTTATGGAGATGAATTTACTTTGCAATCTTACAGTCGGAAAACATAAGGAGACAAATGTAAGCACAATCTGCAGTGGCTCAGTTTTAATGTATTCTGGTTGTACATTGCAAACACCACATGGTCTCAGCCTTTGTTACCACGTCATTGAGCATGTACTTATTAATAGGTGACTGTGATCAGCTGTTGGAAATGGCTACTGGAGATGCTTCAGTGAATGCGACTGCCTGCACTACCTCTGCCACTTGACCAGGGCTTCTAAAAGCTGCAATATAACGTTGTTGGAACCTCAAATACCGTAGTTATAAAACTTAAACTGTTTCCGAGAGTAAAGTGTGAGTGGGTTGAGCTACCAAAATTTACGGCTTTCCCTTATTATTACGGCTTATTATTAAAAATCGATTAAACTAGAGATGCACGAAACTACAAAACCAACATTACTTAGTTTACATTCAAAACGAATAACTGCGAGCTTTTTATTAGTGAAGTATAGTTCTAACGTTAGAGCTCAAACAGTATTGGAGGTATCAGACGCTGATTATCGGAGCAGTCCAAGCTACTATCTTTTTCTATTTGCAATTTTACGCCAAGACCGTAGCTAACATTTTGTGTTTATCAAGTCGATTGTTCCTACTTGTCAAATATCCACGGCCAAAACTACAGAAAAGCAAATTGATAAAGTACTTACTTACTCACGGGATGTGAGATTGCAGTGAATATGACTGCAGCAGTAGATAAGGTGTTTTTTGAAGCATTCTTAAGACGCTTGCGCGTTTAACTAGCAACGTAACTCATTAGCACTCTTCAGCCCATAGAACTCATATCGATGATTTTTCTAGATAACTTGCATCGTGCACTGGAAATGACCTTTGGTAGAGCCTCAGACCACAGAAACTCTGCTTCATGAGATGGGTCAAAGGTGCACACACCTCGTAGACCACTCATGGTGATAACACTGACTTGAATCAGGTGATTAACTTGATAAGGTCGTGCCGCACAACTATTATCTACTTTCTTTGTGTTTTTTCTCTAAAAGAAAGTACTTGCCATGCTTTCTTGATCAGATCTTCAACGGCTTCTGTAAAGGGAAACAATAATAAAATAAAGGCTTAGAGCTATTTTTGTTACCACAATAAAAAAACTTTGGTCTCGAAAGCCTTCAAAGTAAAACAAATCCAAAAAAAAAGAACAAAAGAAAAAAGTTTTAAGTGATAAAAAAAGTAAACTTAGTTAAAATATGGAAATCCCTTGCTATTCAAATGAAAAATCATTTTATGTCTGATAGCACGTGTCAAGTCGGATTTTTCGGTATGGAATATTATTTTGTGAAGTAACAAAGAGATTTAATATGGTAAATAATTAAAAAGTTTTATTACGTAAATAACGTATAATATGTGTGTATGTATGTGTGTGCGTGTGTGTGAGAGATAAAATATTTATATGGATGTGTGTATTAAGGAGGTTCACTCGTATCCAACCTTTTTGACGCGCAAGATCAGCTGTGTATGTAACCTGTATGCAACATATACAGATGTAACGTGACGTACTCACAGTAGCTGCCAAAGGAAAATTATTTTATTTACTAATTTATTGCTTATTTCATAAGCCATGAATAAAGATGAGACTATAGCTGCGTAATCACCAAGTTTTTAGCTATTTTCAAAAAAATTTCCGTCGATTATCCAGATATTGCAGGTTATGCATCAGAACAGTACTAATTCTTATAAAACTGCAAGTTAAACGTTCAAAAATAAAATTATCAATATCTCAGTTTATAAGCCATAAAAGGACTTGAAATTTAAATCAAAGATTTTTCATACACTCATTCATCTCTGTTTAAAGTATTATCAGTATATTGACGTTAATTCTCTTATCGAGTGAACTTCCTTAATGCCCAAAAACTCTCTGTCTGTCACTCTAACATTACCAAGTGTCAACCACCGTGGGAAATAAAGTTATACCGTTCTGTCGTCTTACTTGATAATGCTGCTACAAACACTTCATGTCTCAATACTCCCGGTAATCACAAACTCGCGGGCTTTGGTACTCACTCACCTGTTGTGATCGTTAGTAGCTGCAGCAGAAAGGCTTGCGTTATGTCTTCCATAGAGTCCCCTAGACTGTAGAGTTCTCCGTCGCTGCATGCTTCATTGGCTCCATTTTTCGGCACCACTGCTAGGCTCTTGTCTTGTGCTCTCGGATCAGCTAGTTTTAGCGGGCTATTCTGGATGTCATGGAATATCTTGACATACGCATCGGAATGGATTGATGTCCAACGGCTTAGTTGGTTGCTTCGAATCAATCGAGTGTGTGAGCTGTTTACCCGTATCCCTTGTCATAATGTAGTTACATATATATACACATACTCCATCTAACTCTCCTACTTAGAATTCTATACTGTATTATAACTACAATCTCTTTCATCGTTTGTCTCTTTTTATCATCATGTTTCTATTTTTCTCTTCCTTCTCTTTAATCTCAATCAATTTCACCTATTTTAAGGACTGGTGATAGCGCACGCTCACAAATCTCAGAATTTATGCTGCTTCTTCTCCATAACGTTCGACAAGCACATACTAATCTCTTGTGTAAACATGAAAAATAAATATGAAACGCAAAAAATTTTTAAATCATTTTTGAAATTACATAAATTCGTCAAGAATGGGTGAAATACATACTGTGGAACACTTAAAGGCATTTCGATGGCTTCAAAGATGGCTTTTAGATATTTTTTACAGAATTCCCGTACCATTTCTAAAATTCTCGTACATTCCTCGTATTTTTCTCGGATTCATAAAATTCTCGTATTTTTCTCAGATTTTCTGGATTTTCTGTATCGGTCAATACGCTGAGGAATGTAGTTTCCTTGTTTTCTGGCTGTCGTAGGTACGCTAGGCTGAGCTAAATATTCGGGGGGCAGGGGAGAACCCCTTAATACATCACCTAAATTAGATTATAGATGGTCATTAAATTCCTGTGTATCCGGCTTGAAAAAACTATGTTCTATATTAGATAATATAAACTGTATGGTTTTTTCATCAGTTGAAGTCAGAAAAGGAAAAGGATCAAAGATGAGGAACAACTAACGTCTGAAAATAAATTCATTTCTCACATAGCACTTTGCCTAACTAACATATTTTAAAATATATGAACTCTTAGTCTAACAGACTAATGAGCCTACGTAAAGATAAGTATGCTTGAACGAAGCATATTATCGAGTTGACTGAAGTTACGCCATAGCTGTAGAATTAAAATTATTAAAATGAAGTTAAAGCCAGTAATCACTACTACCTGTTGTCACAAGCAAACGAAATTGATTGCTCAACAGCCGCAATGGCAAGTGGTTAGTACATAGCGCAATACATATGGAGCTGTATAATAGGTATGCTGAAAATACTCGCGATCCCCTGCAGTAAGCTTATTTAGTGGTAAGCTAATTCAACAGTGTCTTCTATTAACTGTGTACGAGGCTACTCACAAAAAAATAGTACAAGCTGCCATATTATAAAAAAATTGTTATTAACTGATTGTACGATCAATAGTTGCTAACGAAAAATTGTAACCCTCATTCATCAAGCGTTTAGTACCGGTGCTAATTACATCAGCCATGTGTGAAATTTTCATTTTGTCTAAATATTCTAATTGTTTCTCGTAGCTAGTGTCAACATATTATCTTCCAAAATTTTTATCCGATTTTTTAAATAAAAAGAAACCTTTAGCAGAGTCACATGTTAACAATAGTTTGAAACTTAGAAATAAATTTGAAAACTTCGTATTACCTCCTGGTTACATATTTATAAATTTAGATGTTGTTAGTCTTTTCACTATTACTAGTGAAACTCTTATAATTCAGGCAATAAAACGTTTCTGGCTACACATACGTAACAAATTAATTTATCTCTTACATAATTTTGTGACAGAATTTCTTTTCTTTCAAAGTCATTTTTTTTTTCAATGTAATAAAAAGTCTTACAAACAGATTTTTGGATCTCCTATGGGCAGTCCCATTAGTCCGATTTTATGTGACTTAGCTATGCAGTTATTGGTGACACATAGCAGTTAAAAATTATGTTTTAACGTTTCGTTTTACGTAAGATATCTTGATAATATTCTAGTATATCTTCCTACTCTTATAAAAAATTACACTTTGCATGTTTTCAATAGCTACAGTCCTGGTTTCCAATTTACTGTAAAAAAAAGTATGAACAATACCATTAATTTCTTAGATTTTCAGATTATTGTTCAACCCAATAATACTGTTATCACAAATTGGTACAGACAGCCTATACGCATTCCGGTAGATATCGCACTTTTTTATCACATCACCCAACTTGTTATAAAATAGGTATTGTTTATATCTTAGTGGATTATAGCATAAAATTGTCAGGTAAAATGTTTTATTGTGATAACTTCCAATTACAAACAAATTTTTTAACTGCTAACAATTATCTTCTCGATTTTATAGACAAATACAAAAAACGAAGGTTAAGAACTATCAGAAACTTTTATATTAATAACAACAATAACAATTCGATTGCCTCATCACATAAACTTTTCCTAAATATACCATATGTTCTTACTTCATACAACGTTACTAAACATTATTGTAAAAAAAACATTAAAGTGGTTTTTAGTATAAATAATAAGTTTAACTCTATGATTTTATTAAGTAAAGAAAAAACTGAGCGTTTTGATGAAAAAGATATTGTTCATTGTATCCTTGCCGAGAATGTGATAGTTGCTATATAGGCCAATCGTCAAGAGCTTCAAAAACTAGACTCAAGTAGCAGAATATGGATATAAGAAAAAGGAAAAAAAATTCATTATTATATACACATAGTCTTAATCTTGGACACAACATCGATTTTGATGGAGTTAGGTTAGTAGACGTTGAACCAAATTTAAAAAAACGACTTTTCTCTGATGTGATCAATAATATGATGTACATAACATGAATAGACAAACAGACATGGAAAAACTAAAAAGTTGTTGTTAACCGATTGTACCATCAATAGTTTCTAACAAAAGAATTATAACCCTAACTTGTGACGCGTTTTGCACCCGCGCGAATGATATCAGCCTCGTATAAAATTTTTATTTCGTCTTTCGTGGCCAGTATCGTACTTCGTACGCTTGTTACTTGTGACACTTGGTCTTTTATCTTTGAGTATTCACTAGCACACGTACATGCGTTGGCTGTGTATTCCGCGTCGTGTGAAATTTAAATTTACTGTGACTTAACAGCTTATACAGTGGACATATGGTAGGTGTCTTGCGCTCTTTCATTGTTTCTTTTGTTAAGAGACGCTTTTGTTTTAATTTTTATTATTGTTCTTTATTTTTAATCTTTGTAGTACCTGATAAGGGTTGAGATATTGTATTCAAACGACCGGAACGTCGACTTCTAGTTTAATAATAAAAATATTTGACAGTACCATTTGACATATTATTTCAAAATTTTATTGATTATCACTCAATGCATCTTACAACATACTATATTTCAGATTGTTTGCCGAAACATAACTTCGATACAGGATAAAATGTTTAAAATGTTAAAATTTTTATATGACTTTAAAAGTTAAAAAAATCAAAACGAAATAGCAAAGTTTTAAAAATAACATATTTATTAGCGTGACAGAATTAGATGGAAATTCCTTGAATGGAAGCCTAAAAAATTATGTGTACCAATTCTTTTTGATTGTAAACAAATACAGTATTTTCAAACATCTAAAAATAGTAGCAAATGTTCCCGAAAAGGGAGTAAAAATTGCTAAAACAGGTGTTTTGCGTCACAGAAGACAAAGATCAGGGTAAACTGGAATTGGCTTAGCTCTTTTCCTCACAAATAGTAAAGAATCGTTGCTTTTGCCCTCTTTTCCCTAATTTAATAACTTACGTTCTAACAATTAATAAAAGCTTTAATTTAGACCCATAGAAGATATACTAGCCTTTTATTTTCACACCAATTTTAGCAAGATTAGTTTGAAAGAAAAATGGCTATGAAAGATTTTTGAGCCAACATAGACTAATTTTTCTAATGTGCTTTTTGTTTATCGAAAGTTATTTTACTACAAGCCTGGGTGAAGCTCGGACTTATGAAGCTGCCTGATACTATGGAAGAAATACATCAATAGAAACAGAATTTTTTGCTGCAGCTAGTAGGCTGGGTAGTAAAAGAAACTGTCGTAGATCACTACCAAAGGACTTGCCTTCTTTCCACAACCAAGCTTTTAAAAATGAAAGCTTACTAGCTGGAACAAAAAATGCAATTCTGCCTATTAATTTGATCCATACTTCAGTACGGTTCGATGAAATGGCCTTTAAGCATGTTCGCCCAAATCTCTTTTATAGGTATTTTACTAAAATACTTTTTACTACTTCTTTTAGCAGTATGCTAAAAATTTACAACCAATCTTACAAAAATTTAGTAAACACGGTTACTGCTATAATACCTTCTTGGAATTACAAAAAAAAAAAAAAAAAAAAAAAAAAAAAAGAAAATGTATATAGAATAATGCATGGGAAAAAGACAAACAAAATGAATTTTGGTTGATCTTAATTGGTCCAGTGGTTTCTACAGAATGCAAAAAACCTCGTTTTTTAAGCAAACACTCCAAAGTAATGAGTTTTTTTTTTGCATAAATTTTAAGGGCTGAAATTTGGCAGCTTTGTAACTTTAGTAATCTCTAATAACTATACCAAATTTCAGCAAGATCAGACGGATAGTTTTTGGCAAACTGCAGCTAAGTGCAATGCCATAGCTGCTAATACACAGGCTACGTACACTCTCTCAGGCTCGATTCTGGTGTTAGTGATGGCGTACGTTTTAACTGCAATCGCTTTTAACAACAATGGTGTATTGGGAGCGAATAACCAGCTTCCACACTGTAAAAAACTTCAATACTTTGGTAAATTGAAGAGTTAGTATTAAAGAATATGATCCTGCAAAAAATTGTATCTAACGTTGGAAGCAACTTTTTTGAAGCCGTTTCGCCTAAGTACCTTTTTTTGCATTCAGCTGCAGTTTGCAAAAACTATCTATCTGATCTTGCTAAAATTTAGTGTAGTTGTTAAAGATCACTAAAGCTACAACTCTGCCAAGTTTCAGCCCTTAATATTAATGAAAAAAAAAAGTTATTATTTTGGAATATTTGCTCAAAAACAAGGTTTTTTGCATTTTGCAGAGAACACTGGACCAATTGAAATTAATCGGAATTTATTTTGTTCATTTTTTTCCACACATACTTATATATATATGGCTTACTGTTCATTTTCAACTTTAAAAACCGTGTTTTACTATTTATGCCATTTTTTTAGGCCTTGAAGGAAAATATTTTTGTTCGATTGTATTACAATCGATTACCTTTTTTAAATTCTCTAAAGCATATTTTTTTCGAGTTACTCTAAATTTTATGAAAAATTATGGACATTTTAGCTAATTCGTTCACACTATTGGGTCACCCTGATTCCCTAAACTTTCTACAGTTTTTTCCATTTTTACCATTTTTTGATAGCCTGTGTTACGACTTTCAGCAGTTAAAAAGTATTAAAATCTTTTATACTCAACAAAAACTAGTTTAATGGATCTTTTTTTTTTTATCTTAAAAATTGTATAGTCAAGAAAACGAAATCTATCACGTTATGTCTAAAAAAAATGGGACTATAAAGATGAAAAGAGAATAAATGTTTTCTATAAATATAACAATATGATTGATTGCACAGACACATATCCACGCACACATACAGCAGAAGAGACAAAGAAAAGAAGACTCACATAAAGGAACATTTTTATCACAGTGATATATTCAGATCTCAAATTAAAAAAGATATGATGGCTTTTCATCTTAACGCGTGATTATTCAGTGTCAAAACTTCTAGTATACAGGATCAAACAATAACATTTATCTAAAATTTTTACTTAGTTTAGATTTTAAATACGAAAAAAAGTATATTCACGTAATACTTACTTAGTAAGTAAGTCCTTAAGATATTAAATCCTTCAAGTAACTGTTATGTAAAATAACCATGAAAAGAAAAATATGGACTTAAACATAATTGATTTTCAAAAACCTCAAAGTCACTACATATTAGCAAATTGTCACGTACGATATCATAGCTACACGTACGTGCGCCCCCTCTTTTTGGGGCCTACTACAGATGATTGTAGTGGGAGAGAGCAAAGCGATAAGCCGATAGGATGCTGAAAGGAGCGCTCTCTCTGGCTGGAACCGTCAAGGACGAAGGTCGTACACACGCGACGCGCTCTTCTCTCGTTTTTGCATTAATAAAGACGTTGATACTGGTTCCTCGACTATTTACTTCGTGCGCACCCCAAGACCATAGAATCCTACGCAACAGTTTTGGTGTCAGAAGTGGGATGGTCATCGCGATTAAATAAAAATAAAATTTTTTTTCGGTTTTTGTTGACGATAAAATATCGACTCTCGCGATTTTTGGGAAACACACATAGTGTCGTGCCACGAAGTGAACTAGGAACTGCTACGAGAGAAATTAGCGGAGCGAGGAGTTGCTGAAGTACGAAAAAAAAAAAGCAGCTTCAATCAAGGACCAAGGCGGAGGATACCCGGGACTACGATAGAAATCAAGCAACAAGGATGATAAAGATCTTGGTCGCCATTATTCTAGCCGGGAGCATATGGTAAGTACTTGAGATTCATAAATAAATAAATATATTTAACTGTCCAAGGGGTCCTGTTAAAATTTTTTAGTGCGTTATAAATTTTTTGCTATATCGGTTTTGCGTTCGGTATCCTCCTCATAGTATTGGCGGTGCGTCATTAAGGTAATTTTTCGTGAGTCAGGAAAATTTCGGACCGTAAAAATAAATTGGTCAGATTGAAAGTAAGAAAATAATAAATAAATAAATAATAAATTAGACACACGGTAAATGTTAAAGTAAAGCGGTTTTGTCATCGTGAGATAGGAACGCAAAGAATCGTACAGAAATTTACTTATAAGTGTTTAAGCGCTCTCATACAGACAGGAAAGAAAGAATTTCAAAAAAAAAAGAATAATAAAGAACCTACGATGGAAAACTTCGATGAAGCACACAGTGATGTAGTAAGTGTTAGGGAGGACGAAATTCCCTCGTATCCGGAAAATGAGTCGGAGTCAGAAATACTGACCGTATTTTTAGAGCACAGCCCCGAAACTCAAATGGAATGGGAAAAAATGGGTAAGAAACAGCGTATGCTAATGTTGAAGTTTTTGAAAAAAATGAAACCTGGGGTAATTAGGGAGAAAGTTTCACAAACAACGTCATGCATAACGGGGGTGGGTGCAGAATATTCAAACACCGTAAGAAACGACGCTGCGAATACGTCACCCTTAAAGAATGCAGATTATACAGCCGGAAATGGGATGAGCGAAATTTCGAGGGACGTAAACTCGTACTCGAAAGATAGGTTCGATTGCAAAGATACACATGATACGCTTCAACATGCGTTCAGACGAGGAGAAAAACAAGCGGCGCAGCAAACAGCACAGCAATGCGTGACTCAGTTTTCGGAGGAAGCACTTACACAAAATTGTAGGGAATTAGTATTTGGCCATAAAAACAATTGGAACTTACCGTCAAGGACGTTGGAAGAAATAAGAATGTATGGGGGGCAGCAAACGGGAATCCCAAATTTTTCGGGCGCAAGGATGCAGGACGCTGGACCCAGCTACGAACCCACGGGCCCAATAAATGAAAGGGTGAGAGGCCAACCGATAGCACCGTCATCTATATGGCCGTTTCGGGATAATAACATGCACGGGGAATACATTTTGCGAGAGCAGCAACATCAAGCGCAGCCAAATCCGACTTATATAAACCCTATCATGAGTCAACAGCGAGTGGAAAACACGCACCCTGTCAGCATACACTATAGTGCACTGTCCCATGTCAACAGCGCGGCGAGTGGCATCCCTATATTCAACGGGGATCCAATAAACTTTCCGCTTTTTGAACAGATGGTGAGGACAGCAAATCTAGCAGTTCCGCCGCAATATGAAAAATACTTTATTGGTACGTTAGGCGGTAAACTTAGGGGGATGGCGGCAGATCAATTTTGCACCCGGTTATCACTGTTTAATACCGTAGACGCATTTTTACTTGCGCTGTCACGGCGATTCGGGAGCATGGGAGGCATAGATACACAGCTAGCCCAACTCAAGTCACTGACTCAACTGAATAGCGAGTCAGTTATTCAGTACTGCAGCCGGGTGCAACGGTTGCATAATAGAATAATGATGACCCATGACGCCAACCCACAGCTGTCCCAGATTCAAAAAAAATGCCCTAAAACAATCTGCGGATAGAGAGTCAGCGAAACAGTTTATATATGGGTTGAAAGCGCCATACAATTGGAACGTGGCCGGGGTAAAACCTGCAACACTGGAGGAGGCTATTGAAGCGGCTATAGATGTAGATAACGAGTTAAGTTTACGTCAAATGGCACCTAATGATTTTAGCACATATGCAACACGGGAGAGTTGTTTTGGTAAGAGGAATCCAAGGATAGGCATGGTAATCAGCGATGCGCCGGAGGGAAAGAGCGATACGGACGAATGGGACGGCATCAAAGATGTTAAGTGGTGCTCATATTGTCAGGAGCACTGTCTGCACTCTACGAGCGGGTGCGAAAAGCTATGGAGGGACGCGAAAAACGGAAGAATAAAAGACCCCGATAGGCCCGAAACAGAACCACCCAAGAGACTAACAGAGATAAGGGACAAAAATGAAGGAAGACCTGCGTACAATGATCAGGCACCTAATGTGCAGTATAGTGACCCTGACCCTAGAAATTACCATAACAAACATAATAGCTACACATCCAATTATAATAATTATAACAATAATAATAGAAACTTCAATGGCAACAATAGTCGCCCTCCGGCGAATAATAACAGGAACAATAATAGGCAATTCAAAGAGAACAGGAATTTTAATGGTCGAAATAGGGGAAATAATTATGCACCCAATAATAATTATAATAATCATAATCAACGACGAGAAAATAATTACAATAATTACGCACCCGGTAATAACAATTATAACAGTTATAATCAGCAACGAGAAAACAATTATAACAATTACGCGCCCGGCAATGACAATTATAACAATTATAATCAGCGACGGGAAAATAATTATAATAACTATGGACCCAGGGACAACAATTACAGCCTTAACAATCAAAGAGGAAACCAAAATAATCAATACAATCATGAGAAAAATACGAGAACAGACGGGTCACGCGCGGAAAATTTAAACTCCCAGGATGCTCGATGCGCTCCCCAAGCGTCGGGCATCCCCCAGTAGATAGGAAGATAAGAAAAACACTTGACAGCAGAAAAACGGCAAACGTAAAGGTAAGAGAGTCGCTAGCTGCGAGTGTAAGAGTTGATATGACGACAAGGAGAGATAATTTGCCTCAAAACAGCCCTCAAATAGAAGTAGGACGAAGCAATAACGGAAGCGAGCCTCAGCGTGAAGCAAGAATAAATATATTTCTAGCAGGTAGGACACCCCCTTCGGTATTTATGACAAGCACTCAACTAAGAGGGGGGGAAGCAAAATTCTATGCGGACACAGGAGCTGAAATTTCTATTATAAAGGAAGACAGTATTCTTCCAAATGCATTCTTTGACGTGAGGAACCGAGTAAGAATTGTAGGTGTTACGCACGGAGAGCGTAGCACTTTAGGTGTAGTTGAAATACCACTGAATGGCCTTATGTGTAGGTTGCATGTGGTCCCACGCGACTTCCCAATAGATGGGGAAGGTATTATTGGATGGGACATTTTTAAGTTATATCAAGGTCGCATAAGCGCGGCAGAAAATATTTTTGAATTAGGAGGAATGAAAATTAATTTAATCGAGCCAGAGATGCTCGAGATTCTTGCTAGGTCAAGGCAAGTTATATATGCCCGTGTCGGGGTAAATAGCGAAAAAATAAAAGTAGGGTGGGTTCCTTTGCAAAGAATGAGAGAAGGGGTTTTATTCGGAAATTTTATAGCCACAAATAATAGTGGAAAAGTTTATGCTGAGTGTGTAAACACACTAAATGAAACAATAAGCATACCTGTACCGGAAATAGAGTTATTAGAATGCGAAGTGATGCGAGAGGCCGATCCATTTAGCGTCGAAGGGGACGACGCTCGGGGCGTTAATGAGGCAATTATAAGACTTTTTGAGGCAGATGGCCAAGAAAGGAGAAAAATTAACAAAGTTCAATATGGCGTTACAAATAATTATACAAGTGGCGGGTCCAATAGTGATTTCAAGGACACTGACAATTTAAGTAGGTTGTCGGATAAAGGAAAAATAGCGAGAATCGATAAAATAATGCAGCTTATTGATGTTTCAAGTTGCAACGAGGAAGAAAAATCACACGTCCGGAAACTCATAGAGTATAATCCGTTTGTATTTGGCCTAGATGGAGAACCACTGAAAGCAACTCATATATTGAAACACCGCATCATAACTACGACGGACAAGCCCGTGACGGCGAAGCGCTATAGGTACCCACCAGCGCTAAGAGAACAGATGAAAAAAGAGATAGAGAAATTGCTCGAGCAAGGAATCGTCGAGCCTTCGAAATCACCATACAATTCTAACATGTGGATTGTACCCAAGCATGCGGGGCCGGACGGGGAGAAACGTTGGCGCGTGGTAACTGATTTTAGGCAGCTCAATGAAATAACTGTAGGAAGTTGCCATCCCTTACCATTCCAAAGTGATATACTCGAGCATTTAGCGTCAGCTCGATACATTACAGTAGTCGATCTAAAACAGGGATTTTTCCAAATAGAAATTCATGAGGATGACGCACACAAAACAGCGTTTTCTGGGCCAGACGGTCATTATCAGTATAAGAGAATGCCAATGGGGTGTACGGACTCGCCGAATACATTTTTGAGAGCGATGTCACTCGCGTTGGCGGGTCTACAAGGTCATGAAATCGAAGTGTATTTGGATGATATCATGGTGTTTGCTCCGAACCTCGAAGAGCACGAGAGGCGTTTTATTAGACTTTTAAAGCGGCTTTCGGAAGCAAACTTGACAATTGAGCCGAAAAAATGCCAATTTTTGAAACGCGAAGCGAAAGTACTGGGACACGTAGTAGGAAACGGACAAATAAAAACAGATCCAAAAAAAATCGAAGCAGCGAGGAAATATCCGAGACCTACGAATGCAAAGAAAATCAAACAATTTCTTGGATTTGTCGAATATTATAGACGATTTATCCAGAATTATGCAAAAATTGCTCAGCCGCTCTCCAAACTCTTGAGAAAAGAAACAGAGTTCAAATGGGAAGAGCAGCAGGAGCAAGCTTTCAAAACATTAGTTGACGCATTATGTAGTGAGCCGGTACTTATTGCACCAAATCTAGACAAGCCTTTTATAGTCACAACAGATGCATCAGACTACGCAATAGGAGCAATATTAAGCCAAGGCGAGTTGGGTAAAGATAGACCGTGTGAATATGCTTCACGATGCCTTCGAGGGAGCGAATTACGCTACCCAACGTATGATAAGGAGCTGTTGGCTATAGTGTTTGCAAAAGAACAGTTTCGGCCGTACTTATTTGGGCGCAAATTTACAGTGGTCACGGATCATGAGCCATTAAAACATTACCACACGTCAAAGAAGCCCGACATAAGGTTTAATAGGCTAAAAGCGGAGCTACGAGGCTACGAATTTGACGTAGTATATCGGCCAGGCATTTCGAACAAAGCACCCGACGCACTCTCTCGAAATCCAGTAATAGGAGAGGGAGAAATAAACACTGAGCGGCCACGCCAAGAACTGTATCAGCTGGCGGACGAACAGGAGAAAGAAGGACTAGCCGATAGCGATGGGCCTCCAGCGCGCATTTTTAAAATACGAGCGACCCGTAAACAGCGTACTCAGGGAAATACTAAAAAGGGGAAAATCATTTACTCTGATTCAGAGGATTCGGATAAAAAAGTACAGAGAAAAAAACAAAATTTGGATGAATGGAAAGAAAATAAGTATGAAACGAAAATAGATGGTCAAGCTGATGGTGAGGGAGATTCCGAATCCGAGGAAAAAGTAGGAACAAACGAAAAATTAAGCAGGAAAATAAAGAAAACAGTGAGAAAAAGAGGTCGCCCAAGAAAGAATATTATAGTTAGCAATTTAAAAACAGAAACAGATACGGAACGCAACGAGATTTCGTCAAAAGACGTTATTGTTGCAAATTGCGGAACACCAGTAATAATGAATAGCGAATCAGAAAATCACAATACGGGACTCGATGATTGGGGCTGGCAGCTGATACAAGCAAGCTTGGCGGCCGAAGAGGCGAGGAGAGTGAAAGGCACCCGAAAGTTAACGGAAGCAAACGAGGTAGATGGAAGCATCGTAACATTTGGGAAAGGTGGTTTTGAAGGCAGAGGTGTTAAAGCGTCGGAGAGAGCCGATCAAGCACGAGAAAGATCGAGAGAAGAAGAGAGTGAAGGAGAGACACCACAGTACGAGCATACAGCAAATGAGCCGCTCACTGACGGTACTTATGAATGTAATAAAAGGGAGAAAAAAAAAAAATTATATGAGGGACGGAATGAAAATAAGCTCGATATGGAAATAGAAGGCACAGGTTCGGATGCATCAGATGATGAAATTGAAAAAATGACGAGACCAATCGCTACGGCAGGGGATGATCCTATTTCCCAAGGAATGACGGACGGGAAAATAGGTTATATTATGAAAGAACCGGGGTTTCGAAGGGGAGTAAAAACAACGAGTACACCAGCAGCAGTACTATTCGAGGAGAGAAAACGAAAATTGCGCAAGAGACAAATGGACACATTAAACAGACAAAAGCCGAATTTTTCGATTACGCCGACAATAATGAGCCCTTCGAAGGAAATAATAATAGCTAATTGTGATACGCCACAAACGTCAAATAGTACAACGGCACAAAACACGGAAGAAGTAGAACATAGGTCAGCAGAGCTCTCAGTGAGCGCGGAAACAAATTTCGCTCCAACAAAAGAAGCAGACAAGGAACCGGATATACACGATTTGTTAGAGGGAAGATCAGACGAACTGCGGGCACAAGTTATGATTGACGTAAGAAGGCGAGATGTAGAAGGAAGGCCGGGAATGAGGATCGACGTATGGGAGCCCAACGAAAAGCGCATAAGGCCCCCACCTGAACCACCACCCCCACCAGACCCTTAAAGCCACTGTAAGCCATTGACTGAAAAGAGTACAATGACGATAGTAATAACAATATTGATAATGTTAATAATAATGATTGTAATATTAATAATAATAATGATGACAGAAGCAATACACAATGTAAGAATAATAAAGCTAGTACACTGATATAGTATATTTTATAGAAGACAGGATGAACAGAAACATACGGGTATAAATATACATAGGGAAAAGCGTTAGTTTTCAGTAATTCGTGGCCCTCGGACGAGCCGCGAGTGAACAACAAATTATAATTGAAATATAATTGAGAAAATATAAAATAACTAATATCTGCGTAACCATAAGATACTTTGTACAATTAACCCACCCCCTTGTAAAGAAAGAATATTGATAAAATACTTACAAAAATTTAGTTTTCTTAAATTTTCGCGGCCCCCGGACGCGCCGCGAAAAAAAAAATGAGCTGACGGAGGCAGGTAAATAAACAATAACGTTAGGACCGAAGAAAAACGGAAACACATATATGCACACTGGTAAAGGCAGGGAGTTATAAAAATAACATACGACTGATATGAGAACAAAAAATAAAGCATACAAGATGCGCGCGTGGCATTCTCTAACAAAAAATGTAACAGAAAGAATTTATAATAAGAATAATAACAATAATAGTCAGAGTTATGTAATAATGACGATGAAAATAACAATAAGGTAATTAACAGGTAGCATTACCAAAACAAAAGCGAGGAGCTACAATTAACAAAAAATTATACAACACGTATAAAAATATTAACATTAGGCTGCAAGCATGGAAGATACAGGTTGGAATAGACAAAAAAAAAATAAATTAAAAGGCAGAGAAGAGTCCGAAAAGAATATCAATCAGATTTTAGGTAACACGACTTATTGTTGTTGTTGCTGAACAGTGTGATCCCCTAAAGCAATCACATTCGCGTCGTTTAAGACCACCCCTTCCTTCCTCGAAGATATCCTAAAATACCCCACTACTCTCAGCAATTCCACAAAGATCCTTCCAGCACGTACCTGGAGCAATTGAAAGCAATTCTCGTGAACGACGGAGGCCCATGGACTGCACAGTGAACTCCCTTAGCTGACGCTAGTATCCGGGAGAGCACAAGCAAGTAATGCATTAAAATTAACAAAAAAAAATCAACAAAACGGATTACTCAGATACGAGAATGACGTTAGAGAAATAACTAGCAATGCTGCTGAAAACAACCCCAACGATTTCTGCTGAGATGAACCCGTCCAGTACCTCATGGCGTGGGGCATACCAAAGACTCGCGGAGATTACGGTGACGAAAAACTACTAGGAACAGCAGAAAAAAAAAAAAAGAATAAAAAAGCAAAACAAAGCAAAAAAAATAAACAAAAACAAAAAAATCAAAAAAGATGGGAATGGTGATTAAGTAGTCACCAACCTGGGCAAACATAGTGGCTACGGCACGCAAAATGAAGTATATGAATCTATAAAAAGCCACAATACAAGCTAGCGAAAAGGGAGAGAAGAAAGTGGAAAATAATAATTGCAGTGAATGGGCACAAGCACTGTCGGATTATCGAAATCTATAAGGCTCCATCATAATTCCTTTTCCATACATGACACACAAAAACGGAAGGAAGGGAGCGGAAAATTTTACGAACAGAAAATCGGACAGATTAATATAAGCCAATTGAGTCTTGGGCACAAGATTGACAATCTTTGCGGACTCGCCTCTGTTGGAGTATAATTATAATTAAATGTGTTAATAAAGTGAACTTATTGAATTACCAACAAGAATGAGAAATATAAAAAAAAAATTATAAAAACAATAAAGACAGAGTAAGAAAATATTAGGCATGTGGCAACAAGGAAGCGTAGTCGTAGTAAAATAGCGAGAAATAGATTTATGTATACTGTATAGCGTGTGAGAAAACAGATATCTGTAAAGAGAGTGCCACACTCGCAACTGAAAATAAGCACACGGTTCTTGAATGGTAAATGCATAGGGTAGCGTCATAGTCGAGTAAAGCTCCTTCCAGGTACATATATGTGCGTGAGCGTAGATGTAGGAAAATAGAACGTTAACAAAGACGACACAGCCAACCGCTCTCTTTTCTCGCCCCTCACTCTCTCTACTGCGGTTCTTAAAAGATGTCAAAAACAAGAATATACCCGCGGGAATAGAGAAGGATATACGAAATAAGAAACCATTACGGTGGAGTGTATCACCCAGCATACGAATACGAGGAAGTGCAAATAAAAGGAGAACTGTCAGGCTACAAGGGTTAACCGTGGACGGTGGCGGAAATATTATTAGGCACGGCGGTAAATTCGTTCGGGTTCCTAAAATGGGGGGGCCCCTTAATACTAAATTTGGCTAGAATGCTTACAGGTAAAAGGAACCGTTTCGGAAGCGAAGGCGCAGCGGCGGGTGCAGTGACAGCGCAACCAATAATGCTACAGACCATACAAAGACCAGTCGCATCGCAAAACCAAGTACGCCTAGCGGTCAGAAGTGCACCTCCGGCAGCTGAAAAAACAAAACGTCCTCGTGCATAAGAGGATATATATATATATAAAAAAAAAAAGGAAATAATTTTTAATTAAATTTTGTATACATACATAAATCTAGGTTACGTTTGTTTATTATAATTTAGTTACCATATTTACGAACAAAAATGCATTATGTGAAAATATCTAACAGGCTCGTAGCACAGCCAACTGTAACAATAACACGAATCAAAAACATTAAAAGAATGATCGAATCAACAGTAGGAAAATAAGTAATATTATACGATACATTATAACATACTGTAATGCCATATTTTACAAGTTTAACATGGATAACCTACAGTGGGATTAAATATTTAGTTAATAATTAGTAGAAATAACTTGAAGATTATTACACTCTATGAATTTATAAATGAGAATTTTGCAATATTGCACTGTATTATAAAGGGAGAAGAGCGTGAACAAAAACAATAAATGCATACACAAAAAAACAATTTAGCGAATTTGTGTAAAGGAGGATCAAGGACATGTTTTTTTTTTCTCTCAACCTTTTTACTCCTACGTTAGAAATCTCACATACAATATAAACAACATTACACGAACATTACTCTAGCACAAACATGTAAATTAAAAAGGGAAATCGCCATCGAGGACGATAGCGGCGCGGCCTCGGACGTGTCACGTACGATATCATAGCTACACGTACGTGCGCCCCCTCTTTTTGGGGCCTACTACAGATGATTGTAGTGGGAGAGAGCAAAGCGATAAGCCGATAGGATGCTGAAAGGAGCGCTCTCTCTGGCTGGAACCGTCAAGGACGAAGGTCGTACACACGCGACGCGCTCTTCTCTCGTTTTTGCATTAATAAAGACGTTGATACTGGTTCCTCGACTATTTACTTCGTGCGCACCCCAAGACCATAGAATCCTACGCAACAAAATCATTTAAATCTTGAACTTTTTTCCATGGTCAAAATGAATGTACCACGCATAACAAAGTTAGTGGAGAAAATTTTGAGGTGTAACTAATCATATATCTTACCTCTTATACACAAATATATTCACATATCAATCCTTAGAGTCTTTATGCGTTGATTTCAAGAAAAATAGATTTTTTTTCAAATTATAATATAAAAATCATATGATAATAATGATCCAGTAAAAAATTAGCTATTGAGGACCAACAGGCTTAAGAAACTAATAAAATAAACACTAAAAAAAAGTTAGAACAGTTTATTAGCAATAGTAGAAATTCATATACAAAGCTAACTTTCTATGTTTATTAAAAATGGATTACAGAAACCCTGAGAAATTACTGGCAACATATAGGCACTTGTACAGCTATATACACTGATACTTTTACTTTAAATTTAAGTGTATTTTTTTGCAAATATTTTATTTTCTTGGATTGCTTATACATATGATTGTAAAAAATCTTTTAAAAACTAAGAAATTACTACCTTTAAAAGTTGATTTTTAGACTTCATTTCAAAATAAAACTAGTAAGTGGAATCTGAAGTTTTTTTAGTGGTGGTAGGAGTTAAAAAACCGAATACAAGCAACATTGTGTGAAAATCTGTTACGAAAATTAAAAAGTGCTTTAGTTTGAGATAACTCCAAGAGACATATTCGTAACATGTTACGATGATATGAAAGAATATTTTTTTTATAACTTAGTTTTCTGTATATTACCAAGCAGACATTTGTTAATATTATATTTTCCAGTTGAAATATATACAATTTCAAAGTGTTAATTTTTTTTCCAGGTGGTTCACCAAAATTGTCATCTGTAAACATTTGTACATCAGTACCCATCTTTAGTAATGGAAGCTAACACCTGAAAATTGACTGTGATAATTATTTACCATGCATAGAAACGAGGCAACATAATTACGTTTTTATATTAAAAAATTACTGTTTTTATTAGGAGTTGCTTTGTATCATGCTTCATTTCATTATTTATGATGTCATAGATGCGAGATTACGCAATTAGTCAGCTACATATTGAAAACTATCATTAATTGTTTATGAAGTTAATGAAGTATCAGAAATGATATATTGTATACTTAAATACGTGACAACCATCGTATATTGTTAAAATGCTTTTGTTAGCACAATACTAGGCTGAAATTTTTCTTAAAAAGACGCAAAGAAGTACTAGTATTAAAAATCTTTGATCAGTGTAAAACTTTTTTGTTTTATCCACATTTTATTAGAATTACAGTAGTTCAATGTAAATAAGTACTGCTACTATATTTGAATCATCTCTTTTTTGTTCTTTTATTACGATATATATAAATGTAAACATTACATCATAGTACAGTCTTTTACAAGTCCTGTTTTTTTCTGATAATTACTGTAAAACTTTTATTGTCTTACAAAAGATCGTAAAAAAATATAATAAAGAATTCTTTTATTATCTAAACTTTACTGGCATTATATTTTATTTCTAATAAAGTACCTAATCCCATTTTTTGCCTCAAAATAAGAAATGGAAATTTTTTACACATTATTGTTGTCCAGAAATACTAAATTCACAGTTTTATTAAACTCTTACTCATTTATTGTAAATGTATCAATATTACTATGACTTCTAACTCACCGTTATAATGAGATGTATTTTTCAAATCTATAGCATTGCGCGTATTAGATAGTATAACCTCAAAACAAAGTAAGCTTAAAGAAACATTATATTTTATAATTTCTATTATTGTCTTTTTCTTAATTTTTATGTTTACAGCTAACAAAAATCAAACCTAACTTAACTAAATTTAAATGTCTTACTTGCACTTCACCACTATCAATAACAATTTATACTATTTATTTATGACTAAACATCTGAATCAGTTAAAAAAAAATTAGCTCATGATGATCAGCTTACATTCAGGTGTATATTTCCATGCTACCACTAAGTTCAAAGGTATGTTCTTAATAACAATTTATTCTCAATACTTTCATATGATTAAGTTTAATCTTTTTTGCAAAGAGATGAGAGCAAAATTTTGATTTTAGAAACGTGTACGGTCCGTATGTTGAGCTATTAAAAGCTTGGCTTTTTTCCACTAAAAGAAGACAAAAATGAAAGAGAGCACCTCCTAAAGTTACGCATGATATTCAATATCAGACTTAGTTTATACTATGATAATACATACTTGAATCCCATACTCTGGAAAGCTATACGTTATGTACTAAATAGATTATGGTATCGACACTCCAGACAAAGACTATGCCCTTTTTTTGGTCTCAGACGAAGACCATAGCCCTGGGCTAAAACTATGCCCGCATACAGACGAAAACTGAGTTCAAAAACATCCAAGTATTACTTACTGACCCCTCTTGCGTAGTACTTACCCTAAAACAAACAAAAACCTTCAGATTTGCTAATTCATGCTTGTAGCGGCTAACAGCCACTAGTAAGCTCGAAGAAGCTCACGAATACGAAGCTCCTGAAAATGATTTAACAATATATATGTTAGATATTAAAGTATCTATGGATGCCTTTGTAAGAAAAAAACAACATGTCATCATTATTCTTAGCAGATTTAGCAGCGTCAGTATTTGGAGTTTAAGTAAGTGTTTAAAAAAAAAAAAGAATAAGCTTTTTCAAAAAATTTTGTGAAGTGTAAAACTGATATAAAAACTGTAGACAACAATGACTATATAAATATATTCGACTATGGATCTAATTGAAAACACAAATATAGGTGAGCTTAAACAAATTTCACTTCATCCAGGCTCGAAAAAAGGTCCATATCTTCGTCCAGACTCGGAGAAAATTGAATTATCTTCACCTGGACTAGAAATAAAATGGCATAGTTTTCGTCCAAACTAAACTAAAAAGCAAAGTTTCTGACCGAACTCCAGAAATGGGTATAGTCTTCGTCCAGAATCCTAAAAGAGCACAGTTTTGGTTAGTACTAGAGTAAAAGGCACAGTTTTTGTCCGGACTAATGTAAAGGCCATAGTTTTCGTCCAGGCTTCGAAGCAGGGCATAATCTTCGTCCGGGGTGTCGACATACATTCTTCTTTATAAGAAGTGCAACGTCTAATAGCTAATTCTATGAAACAGTTGACTCTTAACAAAGCATCAATATTAAGATTAAATAAGACAAATGTAGAAGCGTTCACTTAGACTTGAAAAGAGATAAGTATCATAAAGTAGTAAGTTGAGCCATTACTACAGATTTGTTAGTAAAATAGAAAAACACACCTTTCCAGAAAAAAACAGATCTAGGTTCAAGCCTTGTTAAAATTAATTTTTTTTTGTTTATGTTCAAATTTTTATTTACAACTTTTGACGATTAGTTGTTGTTTTGCAAAAAAGTGTGTCTTATTATTCACAAAATTTCTAATCAACTGCATGATAATTAAAATTGGATGAGATGAAAAAAAAAACTTATTTCACCATATTTATGTATAATATTGTGTTATGACCGGACTTATTCAGAGTAAGGTCTCAACTGTTTTATTTAAGTGTCATTCGTGAGATTCTTAGAATTCAGCTTGTGAGCTTTATTTGTTCTTTTATTTTTTTTTTATTGAATAATGATCTTTAATTGAATAATATGGGTAATTAATGTATTTCTTTATTGAAGCAATTTAATAATAATTTGTTCTGTTAAATACAATTTAATAGAGTCACTATAACAAGGTTCAACTTAAATTTTATTACTGATATTTTACTTAAATCTATCACTGACTATTTTTACTGCTGCTTCGGAAATTCCTAATGCTTCGTGCTGTAACCGTCAGTATTTCCTTAAACTACACGAACGAGTTCGTGGCCAGTAGGATGTTGCGATTTCTGCTTCTGCTGCTATCGCCGGAATCACTTTCGGTGGGCCTTCTTTGCTGTACCTCGCTCCTGAGCGTAGTCCGATACTTTTGATGTTCTCGATACGCACTTGAGTTGCCTCAGCCAACACGTTATGCCTTACGTATATAAGGTACTCACAAGTCGCGAGAGTCAAGAGTTGACTAAAACTTTAGAGGACAGATGACAGACGTAAAGAGAGCATTTTTTTCCTCTTGATAGTGCATTTTTATAGCATCAGAGCAAGTAAAAGAGGCCTTTAATTGAATTATGTCAACCAATGAGCGATGTTCTAGCAGACAGCGTTGACAGTTGCATGATGATGTTACATGTTATGATTTTACATCTTAGGAAATAACAATACAACAGCACCAATCGCATTTTCTGACAAGTGCAATTGAGTTTTTGGGTCAGTGATGATGAAAGCTCGTATCAGCAATATGAGAACGCCAAATACAAGTTCAATTGTGACAGTAAGTGTACAATTTCGAAATTAATCCTTCTGAGGATTTTACAATCAACTTTTAACATAATGAAGTTATGTGTGAATTACAAATTTTTAATTAGTATACATAATCAGAATTAAACAATTAATGAGCAAGTAACTATTCATTCATACATACATGCATTTTTATAATAAGGCTGGCCGTATTCTATGTCAGCATATTATGAAGCATTCACCTTAAAGCTAATACACACACGCGCACACATAAACGACATACAAGCTCCTCTTGTCATATGAGCTTGCTTTATATTCACAATACGTCTTATCGGAATTTCGATGGACGGATAGTTTTTAGTTATAATACAATTCGTATCAACTCGGGTTGTAACAATTGCATGCGTGAAGTATTTGAAAAAAAAATCGGGCTCATTTCGTTTCAAACCTTTTAAAGGCTTATACGTTTAGTTAGTTAACCAAAAACGTGAATTTCTTTCGAAGAGTTAGCACTAACAAAAAATTTTCTGTGTGAGTAAAAAAAAGCTATTTAGTTTAGATGCATATGAGTTATAAACTTATCGTACAGTTAGTAGTTGTGAAATTTTAATATATGCAAAAAATTATTAATCCTACGAATACATTCTGGGATATAATTTAATTTTCGTGTTATGAGCTTCATAAAGTTAGAATATTACTAAAGTTAAAATAGAAATCAAAATCATACAAAAGACTATTACATTACAATGCACTGATATAGCACGCATTAAAGATTTTATTGAAGGTTTTACTGCTTTTATGATTTGATTAATTTTGTTGCTCCAAATAGTGCCTCAAATAAAACTCTGTTTAGTTACTTTTGACCTTGAGGCATTGAAAAAACAAGCTTTTATTGGCAGAATAATATTTTTATGCGTCTTCAGTTTATTAAAAATGTATTTTTATATACATTTTGCAACCTTTTCTGCGTGTCTAATACGTTTTGTCTTGGTGCTCTTTGTTTTTCTCTCTCATAACATCACTCCTACACTTTGTTTATTATTTTATTATTTTTTTCTGACCTATTTTTCCAGCACTATTTTATTCTCTATGGCCTCATCATTTCTTTATAATAATGCTAATCACTAAATTTTTTAATCCTTAATAATAAAGCTTTCAGTTTAGAGTTTTATTAATATTTATTTACTCTACAAGCCCTCTTGTAATTGGATAGTTCTGTTTTTATTGAATATTCCATTAGTTCTCATATTTTCGTATTTCTTAGCTCCAACATTGAAAAATTTATTTTGGCCATTATCTTGTCACATACAGTATGTACTTTTCCGTTTCTTTCATTTTCAATATTCTTAGACTCTTTTAGTTTGGCCTTCATCTTTCATAAAAAACAAGGTGTTTTTTAATTTATTCCTAAAGCCGTTTCAACAAATTTTCTTTTTTATTTACTTGGTTTTTCTCATTTTTCCTATTCCTATATGTGTTTTCTATGTAAGCTTCTATGTGGCCTGGACTATGGAATTGAGTTAATTTAGTTTTCTGGTGAGTTTTCATAAGTTAGCTCTTTTTTATATCAACTAATAAGCGGCCCTTCATCTTTGATTTGAGCTTCGCCCAAGATTCACTGAATGGAGCACTGTAACTTGTAACGTCATTCTAATGAAAAAATTTTTTGATTGAAATTCATGCATTTTTTACTGAATAATAATCTGTTCGAAAGTTCAATATAAAATAATGATACTGAATAATACCGTGCGTTTCTAAGACCTAACAAAAAGTATATTCTTAGAAATTTTTTTTTCAAATTTTAAAATTTTATTATCAGACGAATGAAGTCCTGGAACCTAATCTCTCCACTTTATTGCACCGCAATGAATACAATACATATTATTCTACCTATTAGAAAAGCTGGAAAATTCAAGTGATTATAGCCAGGGTCATAATAAAAAGCTGATCTCTCACTTAATGGATTACTTCATCGTCCATTTTGACGCAGCTGTTTTTACCTTGATGAATGTTTTGCGTTAGTTTCTTGACGCCTGAAATTGTGTACATTGGATGCATTTAAGGTTTTCCTTTTAATTTGCCCTCTTGCAACTTTTGGCATAGTTAAGACTTTTGCAAGCCCTAAAGGCTGTTTTTTGTCCGCTTTGTTAGGTTCTAATATATTTGTTGTCAAGGTACGTGTAGTTCGACGTCCGATGGCCCTAAAAAGGACTGGTGAACTAAACTCTTCCTAGACTGAAGTTTCCAGCAAACGTGACTGCCCGTTTACTTAGAGTGATCTTCTCTGGCCTGTTTTCGTAGTACCTGACTGGTTTAAAAGAAAACTACAATGCTCCGAAGCATTAGAGCTAGTTGTAGGCTCTTCTCCAACGTCTCCTGCAACACCGAAGACATTGGTATCCAAAGCACCTTTTTTTCGCAGAGCTTAGTTGTTTTGGTGATCTAAGATAAAAGATTAATTTGTGATGCTTGCCTGCTGGAGACTACTTCCGTTTGCGAAAGCTTATTTCTTCGTTATAGCTTCACTGTTAAGTTTGCCCAATGTAGACCTCGGAATGGATCGTTAAATTTGGTTTAATCTTTAAAGTCGAGAGGCTGAAGCAGGATCGTCCATGGCTGGAATTCTTAACCTTGCAACGAAAAACTCCGCTCGTGATGTCTACCAGTGAATGATAGAATTGATTTAACAGTGGCCAGCTTTATGTAGTTTTTTGCTGGACAAATAGTTGTAAAAATGTTTGTTTGCAAGGTTGTTTAACGTTAAATGATTCTAAATAGAAACGATAAGACTGATAATAATTAAGTAGACGTAAAGACTTATGATGGTTCTGAGAAGGGCCAGTGGTTATATGTCCAGTTGTTCTTTATTATGATTATTATCAATGATAAAGAGCTGGCTGCAGGTAGTTTGACTCTTACCTTCAGAGTCTCTGCACACGGAGAACATGCTGGAGGGAGGTACATCCTTGGCTTAAGAATATCTTGTATTCGGGTCATTCTCCTGATAACCAACCGATCGCCGTTGGTCGGAAAAGTGGACCTTGGTAATACTTTCTCTGAGGGTATGCCATTTAAATGAACCACTGAGGAAGAGGCTAATGAAATTTCTAGCCGATTTGGCTGCCCCAACACCTAACGGTTGTTTTTCCAGGCCTACTGTTATAGCAAAAGGTGCTCTGGTAGTATCTGATCGGTTTAAAAAACGGGTACGAAACTCAGAAATATTAAAATAGATTGTGCTCTCGCTGAACACTGTCTCCTGGTATTACGTCAAAGATGTTGGCATTTAGGACGCCCATTTTTTCGTGGCACTCAGTAGTCATGGCGGTTGAGGGTGGAATTCGACGTAAGTCGCTTGTTTATTGGAGACGATTGTCATCGGTAGACGGGATGCCTAGCTTCACGACTAACAACTTTGTTCTTGATGTACTACCAGTAGACGACTGTGATAATAGACATTTTGCTCGGGGTTATTATAACTAGATACACTTATTTCGATTACAGGTAACTTCGATTTTACTTTGACATCACCTAGTGGATCCTATTACGTTCGAACTTTTAAGTGAAGGGTGTAACTCGTAGATCCAATTTACAAACAAAGAAATTTAATATTTGTTCATTAGGACCAGCCGTTAGCCCAAAGGCCCTATTAGCTCTTGCTTACAGTATACTTTTCTTTTCAATCATTGACTTTGCGTTGTGGTCTTAAGTTTCACCGAGTGGTATATCAGGAGTGGTACTACTGTGTCATATGCCAAACTGTCATTGACCTACTGTTTGAATTTATTTCTTATGTCATGCACTAGTAGCTTATTTTTCTCGTCTCTTTATCTCTCTTCCTTGTATAGACGTTATCTATTTAATTTTTGCTTGGTATTTAATTTATTCATCAAAGTTGAAACTATGTTTCCTTAAATTAGAATTTTAAATCTTGAAATAAATTTAATCATCAACCAATTTATGTCTTATCTGATAACTAAAAAAATTTGGTAAAACCGGAAAATTATGAAGTTTCAAATTGACATTTACAATGTTTTAAAAATTTTTTTAACAATTTTTTCTCAACTTAACTTTATTCTATCGTTGTTGGTTAACCGCTGCTTGTGCGCATAATTAGGCTGCTGCTTTCAACGTTGAAACCTAAGTGGAGGGTCCTTTCTTTCTTGTTCCTCTTTGATTCACTTTTCGGACGAGTCTACAGTAGCCTGGTATGCTCGAATTTTTCTCACACAGCTTAGTCACTGAACTAAGTCTTACATTTGCTTAGAATGCATACTTCTAACACGCACCTTAATCACCAAATTAAGCCTTACATTCACTTAAAAGACGCAACAGAACTTACTCTCCAACCTTTATAGTTACTTTAGAGCATTTGAAAAAAGAAAACAGGCGAATATTGGTATGTACAAGGAGTTCTTACACTTTTGCATTTAAGGAGGACATGCCAGGTTGGGGATCTGAACGACCAATTAGAGCTTAATCCAATTACTTCCAATTGACACGGGCACAGTTGTGGTGCAATAATTATACAGTAATTGATGATGAAAACTGCTGATCTCTCGGATGTTATATTAGGTACAAGTTTATATCAAAATTGTATATGATATTATTTATGGAAATACACAGTAAAAAATGTACAAATTGTTGATTGTTAACATTTTTAGATGCAGTAAGATAAGCGCTTTATAAGATTGTTTGGCGATTGCACGCGTTTTACGATGGTAGCTTGTTTTAAAAAAGTAAGTTAAACGTCACGTGATTGTAGAAGCAGGTATACAGCTTTATAATTGAGGGTCGCTGAGCATTTGCTTTGTATAATTTTAGAACGGAACTCTGTGTTCTTAAGTGGTAAATATTAAGTATACAGCATATGATGTCAAAATCCTACTGAACTCAAGTAAAAAGCTAGCGTACTTTTCTTCAAAATTTTGTGCTTATTTATTACTATTGTTATTAATTTTTTAAGAGAAAACCATGTGAAAATCATCCAGGATGTGTCAAAAATTAGTATGCTAGTTTCAGCAAAATCGATTAAACGGTTTTTTTGGTTTGGGATTACCGTAGTTTTTGGGTCCATTTTTACATTTTGTAATTAATATTTTTATGTTTATTTATTTATTTATTTTTTGGATATTGCAACTCCTAACCATTGTTCAAAGATATAGCCTATCTTAACACTAACAACTTTTTCCCTTATCATTAAGAGAGGATTCTTAGAAAACACCTGTGACAAACGCTTTCCAACTGTTTGTAAGTGAAGAACTAACTCTGCCTGCATAATGGAATTCTGTAGAAATCTAAGTGTCAGCTTAAGTTATAACGCTCAAATGGTTCAACTACACAAGCCCTCCAGTCCTAAGCTCTTTTTTTTTATTTTTGCACTTTGTAGTCCTGACTCCACGAACTATTTGGGCTCTGATAGAAAAGTATTACACTAGGATAACTAAGGTGTCTGAGTTCTTCTTTGTGTTTTTCCGTCACTTTTTCTACTTTTCTAACTAACCTTTATTAATTCCCTGTCTTACTCATTTTTTCTTTTTGAAAAAAAATTTGGTAACATTTATTTTATCTTTTAACAAAATATAGAAAAAATCTATGCCACCTTTTGTCTTTTTACAAGCTCTGCTTTATTAAACACTGTGAAATAGCAACAAATTTTTTGATTTAACCATTCAGTTTACAAGTTATATTTATTGCACTACATTTACATCAACATTCTTTCTCTTGCAATAGTAACGCTTTTCTTATCTTTACTATCTTTGTACGTGCAAAATTAAACAAAAACCTTCGCCTGCATTAAGCTTATATTTATCTTTTCTTAACCGCTAGCTATTTTGGCACGGCTCCTTTGTCACGCGCGCTTCACGGCAGTATTGAATTTGCCATGTCGTCAGATTTGAAATCGCTTTTCAAAAAACAAGGAGAGTTGTTCCAGTGGATTAACAACAAATACGTGAATCTGAAAAAGCGAGGACAAGAAAAATTTACACGTACTGTAATTTAAAGATGCTGAAGGAAATTAAGAGCCAATTGGAATACCTTCCAAATAAATCACGATAAAATTCTTGCACTTTCAGACGATGCTGAAGAAACAAGCTACTTTAAAGGTGAGAACTTTGGTGCTACAGATGAGGCCTATCTCGATTCGGCTGCACTCCTTTCTGAGGAGCTGCAGAAGCTATCTGTGCCACTAGAAAGTGATAAAATTGTGCCCTTGGCTGCGCCACGAAGTCTCCCACCAATAGCTGTACCAACCTTTTCAGACAAGTTTTTGGACTGGCTAGAATTCAAGGATCTGTTCGAAGGTATCGTGTTGCGTGATTCTCGGCTAAGCAATGTTGAGAAGTTGCAGCACCTGAAGACACATGCCCAGGGTGAAGCAGCAAAAATGCTGCGTACGGTACAAACGATCGATGTGAACTTTAAAGCTGCACGGAAGATGCTTAAAAACCACTACACAAACAAGTGGTACTTGGTCTCAGCATTTACCAGGGATTTGCTTTCCTTGCCATCTGCATCAGATTCCGCAAAAGAACTGAAGGCATTACTCAGTGGCACTGTGAATGCCTTAGCTGCTTTAAAACAGCTAGACCATCCTACTGCTCATTGGGACGCCCTGGTGATGGCGCTTATCATCTGGAAGCTTGGTGCACGGGCTCTGCAAAAATGGGAGTCCTTGCAGAGCTTTACCACCGAACCTTCTACCGTTGCTGCGATGAAGCTCTTCATTGAGCAACGCATTTCAACGCTTGAGATTGTCAGCACCACTGCAGAGATTTCAACTCGCAAGAAGGCTGGAAGCAGCTCTGCCTTCGTGCTCAACAACGTAAGCAAGAAATGTCGCTTATGTAAAGGCGAGCATTTTATAATGCGCTGCGTTGAATTCAACGCCAAAAGTCCGCAAGAAAGAAAGCAAGTCGTTAAAGCTAAAGGCCTGTGCATAAACTGATTGGGTATTTACAAGCTTGTAAGCTGCAAGTCAAGCAAGCGTTGTCAGACTTACAAGGGCGACCACCATTCCATGCTGCATGAGACTGCAACATCTGTGCACTTTTCAGCATCTGCTTGGCCGGCAGCGCTCGCCAAAGGATGCCACATTAATTGCAACTGGCTTGCTTCATTAGTTGTTCTACGTTGCTCCCTACTGTCTTAGTCAAAATTCAAGGATTTGACGGTCGCACATGCTGGACAGCGGCTCACACGACAGCAGTTGTTCATCGCAAAAAGCTTGCTAAAAAAGCTCGAGCTTTTGAGCAAAGCTACAACTCGCAAGATCACCGGCGTTGGCGGCACCAAAGGTCCGCAAGTTCACGGGCAAGCTAGCTTCACTCTCACTTCGACCCATTGCAGTGCGAGGCTAAAGCTCGACGCCTTGGTCCTTTCGCTGATCAGCAAATACAGACCTGGCACACTCAAGCTTTCCAGCAATCGGAACTATCTGCAGGGCCTAGAGTTGGCCAACAACTTTCACGAGAACCCTGTCAAGATGGAGTTGCTGTTTGGAGCCGATGTACTTTCCCAAGTGCTGCAAGAAGGCTTACGAATCGGACCGGCAGAAACACCTCTAGCCCAATGCACTATCTTTGGCTAGGCACTCTCTGGTCCTGCACATGCATCAACATCGCTAATGCTTGTTTCTTATTCAGTGACTTAAATAAAGACCTTTTTTATTTTCTTTTGTTAACATTTATTATGCATTAATATTCCGTTTCATTCACTCACGTAATAGGCGGGTAGTATGTTGAGTTTACAAGTTATATTCATTGTGCTACATTAACATCAATATTCTCTCTCTTACAATAGTAATGCTTTTTTTATCTCTAACTATCTCTTTACATGCCAAATCAAAACAAAGATATTCGCCTGTATTAGGCTTATGTTTATCTTTTCTTAACCGCTAGCTATTTTCACTGTATAATTTCGATGTACCGACCCAAAATGCTTGAGACATTTATATTTAACTGTTCTGGGTAACAGTCAGTCAGCTCATGGCTGCTGTTGAGAACGCTTCTCTCACAGCGAGTATTCGTAAGTAATTTTCTGCTGATAAATTAGTACACAGTTTTTAAGGAACAAGATGGTTTATTAACCCGCTGATCCCGATTCCTACTCGCGACAATTGCCACCCCAGCATTACTTTCCAGCGCAAACATTTAACCTCATAAAGTTATGTCTGGTTAATTATTTGAGTAAATTAATCGATTAACGAATTCAGCAATATCTTGAGATTAATTATGAGATAGTAACTAGATCTTCTTGAAAGTATTTTGAATTAAAAATAATACATTCATATACATATAAGAACAGTAATATATTAAAAGAAAAAAATGAAAATGTAGGTACATACTACGTTTCAGAGAGATTCAGTCCTTGATTTGGATGAAATGGAAGTTGAAGGGTGTAAAGTAATTTATAACTTTGTGCATTTTATTGGAAAGATACTTAAAGCCTTATACTTCTGTTTCACTCCTTATTTTTACCATCGGTTTTCGTAACAATATAGAATTTGAGGCATTATTTAATTTGATGTCCTATACATTCCTCCGCCTCTTATGTGAAGCTATTTAAACCATTTTCAGTGTGACCCCGTTAATACTGCTGTAATTTTTAAAAAACTTGGATGCAATCCATGTTACATTACCTTTTGGGTTATTTTGTCTCTGATTTTTTATTATATTTATAACAACTTAGATAACACCAATTGTAAGTGGCACACAGGTAAGAGATTTTTTTGTTTTTGTAAATCTTGCTATAGAAAGCAGATGCCGACTTAATTTTTTATTTTATTTTATTGACAGAATGATCTTGCATTTAGAAAAAATAGATTTGTGTTTATTTTACTGTTATAATTTATAGCAATAATTTATAACAATTATAATTTAGGCATAAACACAAGAAATAATTTAGTGAAAAAACAGAAAAAACTTCAAAAATAAAGTACTCGCACGATTATCTTGACGTCTAGTATAATTAAGTTTTTTGGGTCATTAATTACAATAGAAAAATTTTTTCAAAATCTTAATATGGCCGATCTTATATAGTGGACTAAATTTTTTTTCTATAAAATATAATGAGATCTGCAATACAAAGATTTTTTGGATTTATGATTGAGATGAAAAGGCTATTTAAAAAAAATTTAATATGGCTGAGCCAAAATGATGGATAACAATCTTTTTTTCTGTGAAATAAAAAACAAAAAATTATAGTGCATAGATTTTTGGGTCGTTGATTATAAATAAAAAGCTAGTTCAAACGAATTTAAGATGCCTGATAAAAGAAAGTGGACGTTATTTTTTCATTTTTATTTAAAATTTAGTGTGAGCTGCACTAATGCTGTCTTTTAGGTAGCAGGTTGCAAACGATAGGCTAGTCTTTAAGATTTCATTATAGCTGATTTAATAAAAAAAAAAAATTAACAACGATAAATAATAGTTTAGGGTTCATTCGTAATATACTAATGAATTAAGGAGGTACCTCAGCTACGAAGTTACCGAATAGATTTCGTTCAAACTTCTAACAACTGATGCTTTAGAAATAAAGAGTACACTATTAAATTTTTGTTGCCCTGGGTTAGTTAGTTAAAAATAAAAATGTAACACGAACTCTTATGGGAAAAAAAATTAAGTTATGAACATTTTTATAAATGTCTCAACAGTAATCGAACAGATCTTAATGAAAATTAGGGAGGATATAAATAAGTATACGAGGAAAAGTATGGTAAAGAAATAAGGTAATAAGCTCACTTCTGAATTAAATAATCAATCAATTACTGATGACACTCACGGGACTTGTTAACTTTTGATGCCATGTTGCGTCAGCGCTGTTAGCGGGAAATACAAACGTATTTCCAAAACATTTGACTTGGCAAAACATAAATATTTTTGTCTTCATAAGCACATAATTAAGTAACACTCGAATAATTTAATCAATTGTAAATAATTTTGGTTACAAAAAAAATATTTTTAAACAAAAAACTACAGATTATTGAAGACTAGAGTATTAAAACTACTTCCTTATTCATCTAGTATTCGGTCAAATAATTCTTTTATGAAAGAATTCACCCTACTTATCACATGTTATGCTTTGGTTACATGAATCAGTCTTTTGGAATCTTCCCCAAACAAATCTTCAACACCTTTTAAATTATTATTAAAATATTGATCTATAATATCAGACGATGAGATATTTGCATTTAAAATTTTCTTTTTAATTTCTATAGAAGTACAATCTTCCAGCGCACGTAACTCTATCAGTCTTTGTGAAATATTGGACCTCTTTTTTTCTTTTGGTAATTGTATTTTTTTTTTTCATTACCGGTAACTCGATCATCCCATAATAGACATGACTAAATGAGAGGAATGTGAGATATTTAAAGTTGTTCTATTATTTTCTCAAGCGTTTTAATATCTTCAATGGCATTATGAGCTTCCCTAGTGTTTATTTTTAAACTACTTGCTAAAAATGCCAAGGTATTTTTACCTTGACCATTGGATTTTCTAACGTTTCTTATTGCTTTTAAAGTGTCAACAAAACCATGCACAACAGTCTGGTAAAGTTCAATACAAGTTTTCTTAATGACAATATTCTTGAATCAAAAGAACAATTATGCACTGCCAATTCAAATTTTTTACCCAATGATGTCAAAAAATTGAACAGATTTCAACATTCCAACTGCCAGCAAAACTGAATCAACTGTACAATCTTTGTAAAGTAAATTCTATGAAATACTTGTAGCAAATGATCTTTGAAGATATTTAATTATAACGCTGGTTAATTCTTTATGGAGTGTTTTTATTTCATGTAATGCGTTTGAGACTCCTCTGGTAGTACGATTTTTATCTGCTTGCTTTATGATTTCATAATTCACTGCATTTCTTACGCCACAAATTGCTAATCTGTCATTGTCTGTTATAAATATTCCAAGTTCAATATTCTATGCAGAAAAATTATTATTTTCTGAAACAAGGTCGATGGCTGCTTTTGGCTCCATTCCTTTAGCGCTGCCTATATAATTCAGCCTGCAGTCATGGTCAAGCTTATCATGGCCCATATCACACTTTTTGCATTTTCTATTGTAAGCTGAGTAAGATATAACTTTTTTTGAAAATCATCCAATCAAAGCTGCAGTACCACAAAGACTGTCATATGTCCTACCGGTACCCCGTGTAGTCCATCCCATATCAAACGAAACAGCAATACGAACATCATCTGATATCCTTACATCTTTTATATCTCTTTCAGTTAGCCCAGAAAAAAAGTAGTTAGCACTCATATGTTCTGCTCTACAAAAAAATTAAAAAAAAAAAAAAGCGTTTTCTTATTGTAAGACAATTGCTCAGATTTCTCATTTTTATGGAACACACAATTATTTATTCATATATGACAGTTAGTGTACATAAGTACTTTTTGCACAATACATTTCATCAACATTAGTCTCTTAAAAATGTATGTATGAATTCTTTACTGGAAAATACATGCTCATAATGGACGTGATAAAAATAGTAAAAATCATTTTTTGAATGTATGATTAAATTCATTTGTTTTGTTGCAATAGTAAATTGATTTGTTTAAAAATTGTTAAAAGAATTTCTTACAGCCTGTTTATTAATCTCCCAATATTTTGTATTGTTAACTGCCTTTCTAATGCAGCTGCTTCTCAACAAGACGTTCGTGCCATTCGTTCAATTATTTGACCAACTTCTTCTTTATGATTTTTAAAAGTACTCCAGGTTAATTATATTACATCAAGAGAAGCTAAAGCCTTGTTAAAATGAGAATTTCTTATCCCTCTATTTGAATACCTGGAATTAACAAAATAATTATCGTACATAGGTATATTTTATCTAACGAATTATATTTTATGTTCATATGGAAAAGCTCATTACCTGCAGTGGCCTTAGTGTTTACGTCAGAATCTGTTGTCGTTTTCTGATTTGTCGTAAATAGGAAAATTGCTTGGCATGCCAGTTGAATCGTCTAAAAGAATGAATAACATCAACAATAAGCATAGACATTAATTTATTTTTTTGTGATGAAGAAACGTTTTTACCTAAGTAGTTTTGTTGAGGTGATGGAGGAGCTATTTCACTTGTTTTCAACTCTGATGACAACAGACAAGTAACATTTTACTTACAAGGATAAACATATATAACTTATTTTGTAACGTTTTTATGTTTACTCTAATTATTTACTTACAAGAATTTAGTGTATTTGCATCAGAAGAATTTAATGTACTTGCTACATATTTTACTTTTAAATTAATGTGCCTCTTGTTGGTGTGAACAGCTGTAATTGGATGACAAGAATAATCACTGCATTTTACATCGAATACTGATTCTAATCCACATCTGGATTCGTTTACTATATTTTTCAAGGAAAGAGTACAGCAACACTTGCAACATACAAAGCTATGTGCTAATGCAACGATGTCAATAATCCGTCAGCCTTTAACCTCAATATACGTAGTTGGATCTTTATTGTTCTCAGCTGTTTTTTACTTTGCATTCTCCTATGCCTGAGTATGGAGAGTATTGAGACCTTTTGCTGCTTCTTTCAGTTTCCTTCGATGCATGAACACTTTTTCTGTTACTTTTTTTCGTCTCCAATAAAAGCTCATGTTTACATATTACGACACCTGCTCTTATGATCGTAAGTCACGTACACGTCTCATCAAAACATTTATATAGCACTAAGATTGGTAGAGAAGTATAGTTACATTTTTCTAGTGACATTTTTCAGACATTTTACGGTTGGTACTCTATGGCTAAGGTACCTCCTTAAGTATTATAAACTAACAAATCCATTTGATAGTCATGGCTACGGAAGAGATAATGTGACATGCATCACTGTATAGGTTTAGTGTTACTTCTGCATAACTGTTCGCAAAGTTTTAGAACTCATCATTTATGAAAAATGGAAAAAATTTAGTGACGTTCCATATTTTAGCTTATTTGTCTTCAGGAAATTACGTTATGATTAAAGCGACCCATAAAACTGGGGTTTGTGCTTTGATCTCTTTGTGGACATACGTGTTAATACGTCGATTTATCGGCTCCTCAGCTTTTTGGTTACACGACTACTTTCTATTAATTTACTGTGCTACTCAACAATTTTGTTTATTAGTATACACACACATATCTATGATAAAATAATAGATTCTTTGGAACAATGAATTCTTTGAATTTTCACGTTTTTTTTTATCCTCTCCCACGCTTCCCCTCTTATCCCCCGCCAAATTTAAGCCACTCTCCAATCGTCTCCTCCACATAGTTTCCAACTTAGTATTTTTTAAAAAGCAACAAAAAGATTTGTCAAATCTTTCTTTATTATGTAGTCTTATTGTGTAAGGAAGTCAGTTTTCTCCCCCATGCTCCACCATACTGTACCACAAAATTCATATCATAAAATTGTATCCATTGTAGAATTGATTTATAGATTCACATTAAGAATTTTTCATCGTTGTAAAGTGATAAAAAACGCGGCAATTTTTCCCTACAAATTTGTCTTACATTCGCCAGTCGTCGTATGAAGCCCTACTGAACCACAAAGAATTATTTTTTGACTATCCATCTTTTATTTACCAAAATGATACAAGTACAGGTTCTTAAATGTTATTTTTCTGTACCCATCTGTATGTTATTTTAAGTCATCGAAAAAATATTTTAATATTTCTGGAACGGAAAATGTTGTAAGTTTAATAAAAATTTTAACACAAAAGTATTATTTTATCAAAAATTTATTTCCAAACAATGTTTCGTATATCTGGACTGTTCTCTCTTTTTGTTTTAATAAATGCTCCATTTTGTAAGTTGAGTGCAGTAAGTAGCTATTGATCAATCCTTCTACTATTATTTTGACGATGTGGATAATCAGATATATAGCTATAAATCCTTTGCTAGCGTTACTAAAGGCAGTAAGTTTAGCCCATATACGCTTTCAAACGTTATAAGCTTATTCTTCTAGGGATGCATCGTTCAGGAGTCTGAAGATGAAGCTGTGCTAGTCGTTTGTGGGCTGCCTTCGCATATCTCTAACAACGTTATTAAGAAGTGCTGGTTGCTGAATTAGGAACATAATTCGATTCCTCAACCTCTCGTAATCGCTAGGGGTATACATGCCGCTTGTTGCCAGATTTTATTTCAGCATATTGCCATTTGGTTATTGTTATGGGCTTCAATGTTTTGAGGGTTTTTAGTTTTCTTAAGGTGTTCAAGACTTGGTACCGTCTGCTATTTATCCTATATAGCTGAGAAAATATAGGGTCATATGTGTTTTTGTCTCATACTTCTTGAGCACACACGTTTTAGGTATTAAACACATGGTGGTACCGTTCCTTTTTATCGGTAGTTTAGTAGTTAAGTAACAGACTTCTTTTTTCGTTAGCATTACTTCGATGGGTATGCACTCAATAGTTAGAATAGCTTTCCCGGTTATGGAAGCCATGTACCCACGTTCTTTTATAATAGTATAGACAAACTGGTCATGAGATTTGTCAACTTAAGCGAGAGCGTTCTCTAGTGTCGTGCTCAACTCAACATCGTTGCATCTTGGCATCACGGCTTAATAATTTTACTTGTACTCTAACGTGTCTTTCGGCATAAACGAATTTTGAGTTAATATTTGCGAATAAATTCATATTTATAGGATTTCCAGAGTCCTTTATTATAAAAGTATGTCTTCTTTGTGTCTCGAAGAAAAGGATTTAAGAGTGCTCGGTCCGAATTACGTTGTAGCCGCATATTTGGTAAGTCTTCGTTATAGCTAAAGTTAATGTCGTGTCTTTTAATTCAAGAGGGTAGATGGCTTCTTCTTGTAGATCTGCATAGTATTTTATAGGATTGGCTAGTTCTACGGAAAAAAACATCGTACATCTCAAAATTACAATTGGTTTGGGGGATGACTTTTTAGTAAGTGATACTTCCGTGTCGTCTATGCATGGACCAGCACTAAGTTAAAAGTAAATCCCAAAGTTTGATATAATTTTGCCTTCAAGTACATGAACCTTAGCATTATATTCTTGGATCTAGTGCTTTTACATCACTCCAAGAGCCGTATCGGTTTGCATAATAGGCTCCTTTGCAGCGTTTATCAGCCGTCAACGACCCTGCAAAGGTGACTGGCGTATTTGCAGTTTTGTTGATTCCTACTCCTTGTATAACTTATAGGTGTCTTCTGTATACACCTGAGCTGTACATTCTCATGCACTTTGCCCGATCGATTTATTTAATGAAGTTTGCTTGTGCAGCTGTGCGAGTGTATACCGCAGTGATCAACACGGCGTTGAACTACTACCTTAGATTGTACTGTGTGTGTCTATACGTAATGGTTTACTTAGAACAATTGTATATAACGTTTCTTTGAGTTAACTGAGTCGGTCAGGATGTCAAAAAGGTTAACTTCTAATAGTTGTAGGGTGGTAACATTTACGGCTTTCGCACCGTAATTGTTTTACTTCTTTTAATGCTACTGGAACAATAAAAGATATCAATACGCGAGCAGCGTAATTCTCTTAGTCTGTAATAAACAAAGAGTATGGTTACACAAGAGAAAGATTTTTTTGAAAAAAAGATGGAAATGAGGTATGTTAGTACGTTAAAAAGTAAGCCTTACTATTTTTACTAACCAACTAACTCAGAGCTTTTACTATTAGATTTATGCTATCAATTAATTCTGTTACTAAATTAACAAGACACTTATTGTACGTAAAGAGGACATTCTCTTCACTTAATGATGCGGATGATGGTAGTTTTGCTAATCTTTCAAACAGAACTTCGTAAGGTGTGTGTTTAAAACTTTCTTGTATGCATGTATTATAATTAAACCAGCCATTAGGACAGCCAACTCTACCGATGGTTCCCAATCATCGTCATTGTCAGCACATTGCTTGAGAAATTTTCTAAGAGTGTCACGTGACCTTTATAGAAATTTCTTCCTTATTCTTGCATTGTTAATATGTAATTGCTTTCATCTTTGGCTTATTAAACACATAGTTACCTTATACAACACATTTCCGGGTATATCATTTATAAGCATAGGCTTTTCAGTTTGTACCTGTATTCATTTTTTCTAGTTGTATTTGTGGGCTTCGTGGAATATTCCATCTCTATCATTAATATCTTAGAACGTTGGCAGAAGTACCTTTGCGCTCGATCAAAATTTCATGGGAGCCTGAATCAATCACTAGGCTTATAAGTCTTATGCCTGAATGGAAATCAAAATAATATAAAGTGAGACCTTAGTTGGAGCAAGATGTGCTCTGTTTCAGCATTATGTACAACCCAGTTAAGTATTTGTTGGTGTTTAGAGCTGCCTGCAATTAAAATCCTTATGCTCAGTTAAGTTACATATTTGGCAAACTACCTTTTTCATCGAGCAGTTACTCGCTAAATGTCCTTAGCTCTTATATACAGCATGATATGTAATGGTGGCATTTCCCGAGAACCGCGTGTAGAGCGTTTTTTTCTGACGCGATCCCCGTTGGAATTAATTTTTTAGGGCAAATAGCTTTTAAATGAGAGCCGATTGAAAATACGTTCCAAACTACCCCTAATTGGGGTTGGAAGGCTATAGCGTGCCCGCATGAACTCGCGACGTTGCCACATTGTTATTGGAGCTTAGTCGGTAAGCAGTAAGAACTATATCCATGTGCGCACGCAAGAGCGTCAGCTACTGCTGGTAACTTGAAAGTTAAATGTAAAAATTTTTACCTCAAGGTAAATATTGTCTGCTCCTCATGTTGTCAGTTGTTTATCCACGTGCTTACTGTTTTTCTCACTCTCATGTTGGACAAAAACATCTTTAAATTTTTATACTTCAGTAATGTTACCTCAAATAAAAGTAAAATACCATATCAGTATGGATTTTTCCACTCTACACGATAGTATTTTTGCAAAAATAGTCGACCTCTCGGTCAAAAATATTGTTGTTAGGTATGTCTTGCTGACTTCCCCAAGTATGTCGTCTGTACACGATTTAGAACAAGTCCATTCAGAAATTGCAATAATCAAAGTATATTACAGTTGATATTGCTCATAAAAATTATTTATTTATCATCCAAATTTTCATATTTTAAAATAATACGTTTGAAAATGCTCTAAATACTATCTAATTATTTCAACAAAAATTATAAAATATCTATTCAAAAAAATCATAAACTTCACAGTGTATTGAATAATAATTTTTAAATGTCACGTTAATAAAGTGCTTGTTTAATGTACATCTTTATTCAGTTGAAACTTAACTATCAATATAAACTGACACAATGAGAATAAAAAAGAGTTCAAAACATACAGAAAATAAATTTAATCGAACTACGTCCCCGCCAAGTGCCCGAGAAGTACCCGCCAAGTACCCGGGAAGTACCCAGCAAGTGCCCGGGAAGTACGCACCAAGTACCCGGGAAGTACCCACCAAGTAACCGGGAAGAACCCAAGGAAGTGCCCGGGAAGTACCCGAGGAAGTGCCCAGGAAGTACCCGCCAAGTACACGGTAAGTACCTGGGAAGTGCCCGGGAAGTACCCGAGGAAGTGCCCGGGAAGATCCGGGAAGTACCCGCCAAGTTCCTGGAAAGTACCCGCTAAGTACCTAGGAAGTACCCGCCAAGTACCTGGGAAGTGCCCGGGAAGTACTTGCTAGTGCCCGGAAAGTACCCAAGGAAGTGACGGGAAGTACCTGTTAAGTGCCCGGGAAGTACCTGGGAAAGTGCCCGGGAAGTACCCACCAAATGCCCGGGAAGTATTCACCAAGTGCCCGGGAAGTACCCAAGGAAGTGCCCGGCAAGAGCCCGCCAAGTACCCGGAAAGTTCCCAGGAAGTACCCGCCAAGTGCCCCGGAAGTCCCCACCAAGTACAATACTGTCGGGTACTTCCCGAGCACTCGCCGGACACTTCCTCGGGATCTTCCCAGGTACTTGGCGGGTACTTCCCAGGCACTTGGTGGGTACTTCCCGGACACTCCCTCGGGCACTTCCCGGGCACTTCCTCGGGTACTTTTCGGACACTTACCGGGTACTTCCCGGGCACTTCCTTGGGTACTTCCTGGGTACTTGGCGGGTACCTCCTCGGGTACTTTACGGGCACTTCCTGGGTACTTGGCGGATACTTCCTGGGCACTTCCTCGGGTACTTCTTGGGTACTTGGCAGGTATTTCCTCGGGTACTTGGCGGGTACTTCCCGGGTGCTTACCGGGTTCTTGGCGGGTACTTCCCAGGCACTTGGTGGGGACTTAGTTCAATTAAATTTATTTTCTGTATGTTTTGAACTCTTTTTTATTCTCATTGTGTCAGTTTATATTGATGGTTAAGTTTTAACTGAAGAAAGATGTACATCAAACTAACATTTATTAACGTGACATTTTAAAATTATTATTCAATACACTGTAAAGTTTATGATTTTTTTTAATAGATGTTCTAAAATTTGTGTTGAAATAGTTAGATAGTATTTAGATCATTTTTAAACGTATTATTTTAAAGTATGTAAATTTGGGTGATAAATAAATGATTTTTATGAGCAATATCAACTGTAACATACTTTGATTATTGCAATTTATGAATGGACTCGTTCTAAATCGTGTGCAGACGACATACCCGGGAACGTAAGCAAGACGTACCTAACAACAAAATTTTTGACCGAGAGGTCGACTATTTTTGCAAAAATACTATCGTGTAGAGTGAAAAAATCCCGACTGATATGGTATTTTACTTTTATTTGAGGTAACATTACTTGAGTATAAAAATTTAAAGATGTTTTTGTCCAACATGAGAGTGAGAAAGACAGTAAGCGCGTTGATAAACAACTGACAACATAAGGAGCAGACAATATTTACCTAAAGGTAAAACTTTTTGCATCCAACCTTCAAGTTACCAGCAGTAGCTGACGCTCTTGCGTGTGCACATGGATATAGTTCTCACTGCTTACCAAATAAGCTTAATGACAATGTGGCAACGTCGCGAGTTCATGCGGGCGCGCCATACCCTTCCAACCCCATTTAGGGATAGTTTTGAACGTTTTTTTAATCGCCTCCCATTTAAAAGCTATTTGCCCTAAAAAACTACTTCCAACGGGGTTCGCGTCAGAAAAAGTCGCTCTACACGTGGTTCTCGGGAAATGCCACCGTTACATATCATGCTGTATACAGCAAGTTAGCGGGTTTCGCATTATTTTCTCACAGCTCAGGGCAGTGTGGCCTGTAACATTGCATAGCAGGTATGTAACAGCTTCTCCTATGGTCTTTCTCCCAAGTATTTGAAATACTTTATAGCTATATAACCTTGCTTTCACATACCTGACAAGTAATAATGATTTCCATGAATTACTGTTCAGGAAGGTCGGCGGCAGCACTATTACGGGGTACCGCAAGAGGTGGGTTGCATTATCAGTGGTGTAGCCTGTCTGCTTACATTAGTGACAAATGATTCTAAGTTCACAGTTGGCATCTATGTGGTTGGTGGATTGGCATGGTCAGTAGTATATAACATAGCGCCAGTTTTCTAGATTAAAATTTGTCTGTACCTGGCCCCATAGAACCTACTTCGTTTATAGTGCCTTTTCTACTGTAATCGCTGTTTTCATTAGATCATTCAAGGTTTTACCACCTACGGTATTTAATTTAACTCCAATTTCTGAGCTCAGTCTGTTTTTTAAGCTCTCTATTGCCCCTAGCTGTAAGGAAGTGATGTATGTGGCCGGAACTACTCCATTACCCTTCAGTTTCTGTACTTTGAGTATCTGCTATTGTAAATTTGTTTGGTGTAATTGAACACTGTTTTCTCCAGATTTTTGAATGCGTTATTTATCTCCCGAGGAGTTGATGGATCGTGTTAGTGCATGATCGTTCATAATTTTTGTATGATTTTTAGAACGAAGTTCTTTATTGATGGTTACGATGGGATGCATACTCCCCGTGTCGTTTCTGTGTTTAAGAACGGTCGGGAACGGGGATCCATCAGCCAGAAAGTATAAATAAAGCGTGGAGTTTTAGGAGGGAGGGAATACAGAGCAGCAGTGGTGACACAGAAAGAGAGGAGAGGGAGCCATCCAGCCAGTGCAGGCACCAGTCAGCCAGAAAGCGTAAGGAAAAAGCGTGCACTTGTAGGGACGGGAAAGACAGAGCAGTAGTGGCGGGAGAGAGCCAGCTAGCCAGCGCCGGAACCCATCAGCCAGAAAGCGTAAGGAAAAAGCGAGCTTTTTCCTCCCATTTTCGCTAGCTAAAAAAAAAGACAAATTAAAGAGAATTTGATTACGAATCGAATCCAAAAAGAATTCTTGCAAACCGATGTTATTTAAATAAATAGGAGCACTTGTTTGACCAACATGCATACACACGACTCTCACACCCATCTAAGCTCAGGTGCAACAATTACATAACCAGTAGGAAGTTAGTGGCAAATTTGAATATAAAAATAAATAGAGAGAGCAAGCATGTACGCGGATGCCAAGTGTAGTGTTATGCATATTCCTATTGCCGTGTCGTAGTGTGTTACTTCATGCACTGTCATTGTAGATAATGTATGCATGCACGTATGTACGTGATTGTTATTTGTTTGCATGCAATGAAGAATTATGGATGCAACCATTGAAGTGTGCATGTATTATGTGTGTGTGTGTGTGTGTGTGTACTTTCTACTTTTATTGTGCAAGTGTGTACATGTTTATCTGCTCACATGTGTATAGAATATAGTAGTTAATATTAATACTATGTTCACTAGTTAGTATTATTATTGTAATAAAGTACATTAACAAATCGTTTTTGCATGGATGGCAGATCGATGCCCATAGCCAGTATTGATTAAACGGGTTGTTATAAGATTGTATAACCCCCCAATATTACAAAATACACCATATATTTAAAAGGAAGGAAGATAGAGTAAAAATAACAAGTTTTACAGGTTTCCTAAAGGTAAAAAAAACATCGTGGTACATATGAAGGTGTTGAGTTTTGTGAAGACATGACCTCAAATTTTAGTATTTTTAATATTTGTCTATAAAACGAAGGTGAAAAATTTTTTAGAAAAATTATGGCATATTTAAAAAATTTTTACTAATATTAAAGATATATATTTCTCGTTTTTCGCAAAAAAATAACATTAAAAATTATTTTTTTTATTCCCGAGCCTTTCATACGTGACAAATGTACAGGAAAGACATAAATATACCACCGTAACCTGCGAAAAAAAATATTCATTTATGTGCTTAAGAACCTTGTTTTTTTACAGTATACTTATGATTTTTATATACATACGAAAACTTCGTTCTTAACGGGGGACTCTGAGTACTACACGCTGGTTTTTAATTTTTCAATATTTTCAAGGTTACTCTTCGTATGGCAGCTCGTGCTTTTCCCTGTAGCTTACACCTAATCAGTTTTGTAGCATTGGCCCTGTCTGCTGTATTTTCCATGTTCTTCAATTTATCATAGCTTTCAAAAACATATTTTATAGTATGCTATTACTGCAGAATTTTGGAATTATCTTTACGATATCTTTTGAAGAGATTGCTGGCTCCGTTATTGCTGGTTTTCTTAATTAAATATAAATTATCTTAATCATAAATAAATTATTTGAATTTTGTATAAAATATACTTTATATGCCTTTTTTGGACTTTATGCATACAAATATTTGATAATTTATTTATTTTTGAGATTATAAGTAAAATACATTCATATCAAATCCAATTTTATTTATACATGCAAGCATAAAGTTTATAGTGTGTTAAGTTTTTTTGGTAATATTTGTAAACTCTGCAAAAGTTTAAATTTATTATTATTTGTCTTTGTACAACATAATACTAATACTAATACAATACCCATATGAATTCATACAACATTAAGTTAAGCAATAATAAAATAATTGTAAAAGATGGCCCTATAATTGGTATAAGTCAACTTACATAACCAGTTAAGTAACTTAATTAATATTCCACTATAAAACGTGTACTTATTATTATATATTTTATACCCGTATTATGATAACGACGTTTTTTAATTACTTGTATTTAAAGGTGAATATTATAAAATAAAAATAGTCTTCTTTTTTGAAGGTTAAGAAATAACGAATATCTTGATAAAACTTGAAGCATTAGGTATATTTAAAAACATCTCGTTAATCTTCAGTGAAAATTTATCAATCAGCAAAGAATCTTTCATACCGAGTATATTGTTAAATTTAGGAGAAGAATGAGATCAAAAGATGTTCCTTATACTATCACGGAAAGAATATTAGACTCTGGAAAAGTTATAAAAATGGAAGATAGATGCAAACAGTTCCTTATTACTGCACGTATTCCGAGCAAGAACTGACTCATACTGCACAAATACATTTCTTATGTTAATATACTTGTTATCACCCGAAAAAGCATGGAAAAACATATAAATGTAGAGGTTGGCAGCAAGCGTGCAGAAAGATGGAACCCCACTAGTATATATATTGGCAGCTATTAAGAACTGTAGTCGTCAACGAAGCATCAGTGTGCTTTGGTTTGGCTATTTGATTTTGTTGTACTTTAATGTTGTCCTAATCTACAAGTTTGAATTCTTACCTATTATTTATCAGTGTAGATGCTTCTACATATACTTTGCATCTATTAGTTTCTGAAGTTAATTTCATTTACCTGAATAAAAAACACAGTTTATTAGATGTTTTAATTTGAGTCAGCATAGACCAGCGAGCATTTACGTGAGTCATATAGTAGCTACGAGCAAACTTGCAGGTATTTCACCTGTTTTACATTTGACGTTCATCTTTGCTTCCATGTTTTTAAAAAAAGTTACATTTGTACGTTTTCATCCCACTTGTTTTCTATGTTAATTGTCATTTATTATAAAATTAAAAGCTTATCAACGTCACATTGGCTTCAGAATCATATAGTGCATTGGCCTTATTATTATTTACTTGTACCTCTAATTTTATAAGCAAGATCGTATTTAGGTTTTTGACTTCAATGATTTTATAAAAGCCGAATTTTTTTTGTTTTTATTTAGGTTTTCGAGACAAAATCTATTTGCGTATCTAACTTTCTAATAAATACGACATGATGCTTATTTCATTAAGGTTAAGTTTTTTTAACCATATTTCCATAGGTGTGTTATGCGCAAAAGTAAATCAACGATTTCAGATACGTGCCCTTGAAAAATGTGTACCAGAAGTGGATTTTGTATGTTATTCTCTCTCTTAGCCCCACCCCCTCGCCATACCGCCACCGCTGCCTCGCGTCTTTTCCCCACCACACCACACCGTACCACACAACGCCACGCCACCATAGCATAGTCAATATTTTAAATTTTATTGGATTACTGTTTGCTTCACTTTACTTCAACCAATTCTAAAGAAAATAAATAACAAACAGATTTCAAATGGACTTGAACCTCCAACCGTTTACACACTAGCCGAGGTCCTTACCCACTTTGTTACGAGCGGTCCCGGTACAAGGAATTTAATTACTTCTTGTTATGGTGTAGCTCATAGCTTATTTTAATTTACTGTTTATTAATTTTTTTGGTTTGGGTACAGATAACATTAGTCAATAAATCATCTAATACACTAATTTTTTTAGTTAAATGTTTTTTTTTAAAACTCAGAAATTAGTATATTTCAGCAGAGCAGCATTCCCATGGATAAATAAATATTTATTAACTTATTATAAATTTATTACTTCTACAATAAATAAATAATTGTTTGTACAATTTTTTCATTTTTTTCAAAATATTTCAAATTACAAAAAAATTTTTTTGAGCTGTATAAAAACAATGATTCATTTTTATTACTTTTAATTTTTTTACTTTCTCTACTCGTAATTAAGGTAATTTCTTGACTTGAGGACGTTCATTACATAGTTAGCAAGGGAAAAGTTCAGAGAGGTAAGAGGTGCTTAAATATATGCAGCAACGCTGGCAATCATTTTTTCACATGCATGTGATTACATACACGTTTATACGCATACTTGAGCTCTTCTTTCTTGTATTATTAAGAAAAACAACTTGTGGATCTCTTTGAAAGCTTTAGAGGTTCATCTTAAAGCAATCTTTCGTACAATCACAAGTTGGGAGATTTCTACAGATTATATGAATGCAAATTTACGTTATTCTTTTTTAAGGTTACATGTCAAACTGCGATTTTATTCGGATATCAAATATAGACTAGAAAACATGTGAAGTAGGAATTAAGCGTATGTGAAAGATGTGAGAGATATGGGCTAGCCTAAATATTGTTTGTGTTATATTCATTGTAATATATTGTTTATAATTTTCCATTTATTAAACATTGAAATATTCATTGAAACTACACCCAAATAATGTAAAGTTAATCATTCTAACGCTAATTGCACCACCTTTGTACACAATATCGTTTCATAGAAGGTATATTTATAAAGATACTTATGTGGTGCCATCCCAGGGCCAAAGCTCAAAACAAGTTCCAGGCGAGAACAACAGCTCATCTCATGAACAGATTAGCCACGCGCGCCAAAAAGAGCACCGTCTCTCTCTCTCTCTGCCCGATGCAGCGCCTATCTTTAGGTAGCTAGCGCTGCCAGCACTCTAATTCTCACGCCCGATAAGAGACCACTGTACGCGCCCTGTCCGCGAATACTCACTGTTCAATATAAATAAACAATTATGTTTTTCATTTCACGACCTGCTTCGTATCTCCAGGATCCTCAAGCACCGGGGCAGGCTCAGACACAGCTTTCCTGACTTCTCCAAAGTGGCGATCCTGCCAGAGTACTCCGTCGAGGTAAGCAGTCCCGTGTTATGTGCGATAATGAAGTGATGCGAGAGCGAGAGACAGTAACCATCAACGGCTGTCCACGGAGCCCATGCTCCATCACCATTTTTCTCTCGCTCCAGTGACATTATTTCTTTTCTTATTGCGCCCACTGTGCGTTTTGTGCCACTCGCGTCCAATGACCTTTGCCCACACGACACGGACGCACAAAAAAATCTTCGGCCACAGAGCACGCGCTTGCCCTTGCGGCCATTTATATACTTTTTGTTTTTCTTGCGAGTGAGAATGTTGGATGGAGGCTAGCCAACGATTCTGCTATTCCCCCCTTCGTGTGAATGCTATACACATCTGCAGTGCTGTATGGCGACAAGTGAGCTCGACTCGATAGCCCTCCATTAGCGTATCATCATTGCCTTTCGTCTGTCAAGACTCAACAGAGGCGAGTGCGCTAAAGTTGGCCATTTTGATTGCGACAAATAAAAAAAAGGTCGTCCCTCGTGCTACTTTGTGCTCGAATGCAGTGAAGTGCCAGTGCCGTACACTAACTTATTGTTTTCTCACTTTTATTTATGTGCTGTGACTGAGCCGTAGCTCGGCCAGCCTCCCCTAACCTTTTCTTTGACTTGTATTTTGTGCGCGAGTGCAAGTGAATCTTTTGTGTGCCAGGCTATACGAGCCAGAGCACGCACAAGCAGCCAGCCACGCACTATTGTGTTATCTTTTTTTTTTTTTTGCACCATTACACCCTCACCTGCAGGGTGACACGTACATAGCCAGCGTCAGCGCCTCCGCATTCGCAACGCTGGGAGACGTGGATAAGGAAGTAACGCCACCAGCGTCGCTTGGAGTGGCAAGAGGAAAGTCAACGGCAGGCAGTCCTCGCCACCGTCGAACAACAGCAGCAGCCGCCGGCTTAACAGCAGCAGCAACACACAGCCACCATGTCCGATCCGAAGATCCCTCGCTTTTGGACCGAGGTGCCTGTGGCATGGGTCGCTCAGGTGGAAATCATCCTGCAATCCGCAGGCATCATCGATGACAGCCAGCGCTACATCCTGCTCGTCGGCTTCCTCAACGGAACAGCTGTGTCCGAGCTTTTGGACATCATTGCCCACCCTCCGGCCACAGAGCGCTTCCAGAGTATCAAGACGGGGATTTTGTCCCGCTTTCAGGATACCGCTGATGCACACCTACGCAAACTCTTCGGCCAACTACAACTGGCAGACTCCAAGCCGTCACAGCTCCTGTGCCAGATGAAAAATCTCGTGGCTGGCGAGATTACAAAGGAGATCCTTAAAATCAGGTGTCTTGATCTCCTCCATCTGTACATAAACGGTATTCTAAAGATTATGAAAGCTGCCATCTTGGACGAGGACATGGCAGATGAGCTCACGAGCTCTATACCCACCGTGAACGCGGTAACCCCATCGTCTGCGCCACCAACAGCCCCTGTCGTCGCTGCAGGATCCAACCTCGCCCAGGAGGTCGCTGAGATTCGGAAGCTTCTCAATGAGCTGCTCCTCGACAAACATCAACGACGCAGCTGGAGCCAATCCAGGTCACGCTCCCGCCACCAGGGCAACCAAGCAGCCAACGCTGTTGCCAACCTGGATTGGTGCTATTTCTACCAAACCTACGGAGCAGCAGCCAGGAACTGTCGCGCTCCGTCCACCTACGCATTGACCAACTAGGGAAACCAATAGGGCCCCCTCCGTCCCAAGTGTCGAAGGCGGGCCATCAAGGTCTCTCGGAAAATCGCTTACACTTCTACGACCCATAGTCTCAGATATACTTCCAGGTAGACTCGGGTTCCATTGTCGCCCTGCTGCCCAAACACCTTTTCAGGAATCGGAAGCTAGTGCCACAACCGCTGAAACTCAATACCACCAACGCTACGCCGATAGTCACCTTCGGCACTCATATCCTGACCATTAAATTGGGTATTCGACGAGCAGTAAAGTGAAGCTTCATCGTTGCTGATACTCACGTCACGATCATCGGTACCGACTTCCTCAACCACTTTGGCTTATTTGTGGACGTCAAGGTCAAGCGACTTATCGATCCCACGACTAGCCTCTAGACACTCGGCTCCCTGGCACCAGCTATCATCTACAGCGCATCAGTCGTCACGGCACCAGCGCGCATACCCCCCTGAAGACCTGGGCCAACGCTACGCAGAGTTCCTCGTCGAATACGCCGATCTCTGCTCTTCAGAGGCTACCACCGCAGTGCTTCCAGACCTGCTGATACACCACACTATTCATACCCCTGAACCTCCGGTCTTCGAGCGACCCGGACGCTAGCTCGGACCACGCCTACGGGCGGCCGAGCGGGAGATTGGGTGACTCCTCAAACAAGGCATCGTCTGCCCATCTTCCAGCCAGAGGGCGAGCCCACTCCACCTCATCGAGAAGTCCAGTGGAGGTTAGAAAGTCACAGGGGACTACCAGCGCCTAAACGCCTGTACCACCCTGGACCGTTATCCGCTGCCGATAATCGATGATCTACTGTAGGAGGCGTTTAGCAAAGTTTTTTCGGTCATAGACCTGAGAAAGGCTTTCTACCAGATTCTGATCACCAAGGAGGACATCCCAAAGACAGCGATAACCACACCGTTCGGACTCTACGAGTTCACCAGGTCCTCCATGGGCCAACGAAACGCCGCTTAATCACTTCAGCGAACAATGGACCACGTGCTGCGTGACCTGCCATTCGCCAAATGCTACCTTGACGATATCTTCAAAATTTCCGAGAGTCACGAGCAGCACCTGCAACACCTGCGCCAACTCTTCGACGTCCTACGCAAGGCAAAGCTGCGCATCAACCCGCAGAAGTGCGTACTTGGCCAGCTGGAGGTCGGCTATCTGGGCTACACTATCTCTGCTGATGGTGTCCGCCCCCCATTGCACAAAATTAAGGACATCCAGGACTTCCCGAGACCGGAGAACTCATCCGAGCTCCGACGGTTCCTGGGCACAGTAAACTTCTACAGGCACTGTATGCCTGGAGTTGCTAACGCCATGGTTCCGCTCAATAATCTGCTAAAAAAACTGCCGCCAAAAAGCAAGAAAACCTCACTCACTTGGAACCGCCATGCTAATATCGCCTTCCAACAGTACAAGGACGCGGCTGACGAAAGCGGCCACCACTACCTTCCTCAAGCTGGACGCCCCGATCACCTTGAGGACAGACGCTTCCGACACCACCATCGGCGCCACCCTGGAGCAGGAGTACCCACGTGGCACTTGGAGGCCACTCGGCTTCTTTTTCAGGAAGCTGTCCAAGATCGAGGCCAACTACAGTTCCTATGACAATGGGCTGCTACCTATCTACGTGGCCATCAAGACCTTCGAGCGAATCCTCGAAGAACGCGCGTTCACAGTCCACACGGACCACAAGCCTATCAAGGGCGAGGAGAATATGGTGGCCAACGTGCTTTCACGCATCAAAGCCGTCTCCATGCTATCCATCCTGGAGCCAGAGATCATCGCAAAGGCCCAAGCCAATGACTCCGATTTCGGACATCTGCTTGATGACCCCCGTCTCGACCGTCAAGCCCTGAAAATCTATGGCCAACGGATTCTCTGTGACATCTTGACTGGGAACGTGAGGCCATACCTTCTGGAACCACTTCGCAGGACGGCATTCGAGGTCTTGCACAACCTCTTGCACCCTGGAATCACATTCCCAACACGCCTCGTCTCCGAGAAGTTCATGTGGCCTAAGCTGCGAAAGGACGTAACTCGCCGGGCTCAGCAGTGCGAGGCCTGTCAGCGCTCCAAAGTCCACAGGCACAACCGCTAAGCTCTCGATGACTTGCGGTGCGGTGCCTGACAGACGCTTCGAGCACATCTACGTCGATCTTGTGAAGCTTCTCTTGACCAAAGGCTTCCAGTACTGCCTCACAGTAATAGATAGGTTTACCAGGTGGCTGATCGTCGTCCCCATTCCAGACCATCAGGCCGTGACCGTCGCCAAAGCCCTATACGACAACTGGATCGCATCTTTCGGAACGCCCCTGATCATCACTTCAGACCAGGGAGCTGAGTTCGAGTCAGCGCTCTTCACCGAACTTGCCAAGATGATTGGCTCGAGCCGTATAAGGACGACGCCTTACCACCCACAATCAAATGGGATGGTGGAGCGTTTTCACCGTTCCTTCAAGGTTGGCATCATGTGCTGTGCAGACGTCCTATGGCCTGACACCCTTCCTTCGGTACTTCTGGGCCTTTGAACCTCATTCAAGGAGGACCTCCAAGCATCTCCGGTTGAAATGCTCTACGGAACGACCCTCAGGGTACCCAGCGACTTCTTCACCGCCCAGAGCCACCCAGATGTCAACCTGCCGTTTTTCGTCCAAGGTCTTCGACGCCTCACACAGGCCATCAAACCCTTCCTGGCATTAAGGCACCTACCTCCGCAGAAACCGTTCATCTTCAGCAATCTGCAGAGGTGCTCGCACGTCTTTTGCTGCATTGACGCCATCCGGAGACAGTTAGGCCCTCCATATTCAGGGCCACACAAGGTCATCCGGCGTATCGATGATCGAAATTACACGATCGAGGTCAGCGGCCAACCCCGCACGGTCTCCACGGACACGTTGAAGCCGGCGTACTTCGAAGCAGCTGACCTGCCTGTTACTGGTAACGACGTCACTACCCCCAAACCATCGCCTGCACCAAAGTCGGTCAAAAACGGCTCCCATGGACAGGACCCACCAACAAGACCTTCGACTGACTTGCCACCCACCCGAACCGCGCACTTTGGCTTCACCCAAGGCCAAGATTATATCATTCTGTCTGTCTCCTGCAGACAACACTAAGGGGGAAGTTCCGGTGGCGCCACCCCCGGGTCGAAGCTCAAAACAAGCTTCCAGGCGGAAACAACAGCTCATTCCACGGACAGATTAGCCACGCGCGCCAAAAAGCGCGCAGTCTCTCTCTCTCTCTTTGCCCGATGCAACGCCTACTCTTAGATAGCGAGCGCTGCCAGCACTCTGATTTTTGCGTCCGACAAGAGACCACTGTACGCCCCCTGTCCGCGAATACTCACTGTTCATTATCAATAAACGATTTTTTTTATTTTACGACCTGCTTTGTACCTCCGGCATTTTCGAGCACCGGGGTAAGCTCAGATGCGGCTTTCCTGACTTCTCTAAACTTACACTGTCTATCTTTTAATTTTGTAGAAGTATAACTTCATACTTGGATACCCAAGCATTCACTGTTTACTAGTTTTATTTTATACAGGTTTTTCGGACAAAATCTATTTGTGATCCCACTTTTTTGCAAATACCATATGGTGCAGGCTTTTGTTTTTGTTAATTTATTCTCAAATATTGATTTTCTTGCATATAAATTTACAGCTGATTCAAGTTTTTGTAGTACAGATATCAGGGCTTTTATCGTTGTTAAATCTTTTTGACTTACATACGTACTAGCGAATTTTGGTAGAGCCACTATAATAAATTTATTACGGAAACTTATCCTGTGATCTAGATTCACGTTAATTTCAAAATTTATCATTTTTCAAGCAATTCTCAAGAAAGATCCACCTAACCAGTGAAAAGAGTAAGCTTTTAAAATTTGATGCCATGATGTTTCCATGATGATGAAACTCGAAGGTTTCATCAGAGCACCAGTTCTTAAAAAAGCTGGAAACCGATCTACGGCAGGTATTTTTAAACATATTTTTAACGCTTTTGGAAACTGTATTTACATATTTAATCGTCAGCATCTGAATGTGAATAAATCTAACCACGTTTTTGAGTTTTGGATTTTATTTGAAAATTTTTTAGGCATCATATTATTCCCGATGAATTTGGTTGAATCATCATTATAAGAAGCAACTTATAGGTTATCAGACGTAGAATTAAGAAAATTATCAATTGCCTCTGAATGATAACTGTCAAACACCACATTACCCTCATCATGCAAGTATGACGTTTTCGACTTTCTTGTCAATGTAATTGCTATTTTTTTTATCATCCCTCTTATATTCGAGCTTTTTACACTTGCTGTAATCACAAATAGTTTCACTAGCTCAAAATTTTTAGTGACGTGATGGCTTTTTGTTGGAAAAAATCGTGTTCTCTATCCCAAGATTTAATAGGCTTTACTTTCGTCACCAAGGTTTTAGTATCCTAAGATTCCGATGATAAAAAGAATTGTGATTTATGTTCACCCACCATAACTGTTGAATTATCAGTTTTGGATTTTCTTTTAGCCTGCCATGGTGTGATGGCGCTTATGTAACGAATCTTATTTTTTCTACCAAGGGCGCACCAGCCTCTTAAGAACGCCTGAGGTAGGAAAAAGGTATTAAAAGGTAACTTACACTATTAATTTAACATTAAAGCATATTTAGTGCGAATATCTTAAGTGCTCCTAGCTAACTGATTACAATACCTTAACATGGCGAGGCAAAAGTAGTGAAAACGATTGAGCTGTGTTTTGTCGTAGTAACTCATGACAATTGTGAATCATGCCAGCGGCTAAGTTTGTGTGTATTCAACACAACAAGCAAACATAACCGCTTAACATAAGAAAAAATTTCTGTTGTTTCTCTATGAAAAGACCTTACGATAGTTAAGTCCAATTCTCCCTAGCCAACCCTCTCCCATCCCTCACATATTTCTTCCACCCTCTCTTGACCACTTCCCATCAGCTTACACTCAAAATAATGCAAAATTTGTTCTATTTCTCTGTACAGTTAACGTACTAACATTTTAGATAGCCCCTTTCACCACCCCCCCTCCTCTTCACTCGACCCTCCTCGAATTTTGTGTCCCCCCTAACCCCCCTCAAAAAGACTTTTAAAAGATTTAATTAATTGGTTTTTCCCCCTCAACCCTCTCACACATTTTTCGTTTCCCCCCTTTTTTGATAGCTCTTAAAAACACTCTTCATCTGCCACCCTTACATATAAAGAAAACGTATTGCAAAAACGTACATGAGAAAAATAAATTATTTAAAAAAAGTTATTTATCGATTAGAGTAATTTAATTTTTTTAGAGAATATAAGTTTTAGGTTATTTAAGTAATTATCAAATTATTTTTCCATCTGTGGATATGGTTTAGTTACAGAAGGGTTGGTGCGCAAAGTAAGCAGGGTGGTCGATATACATTTACCAGAAGATCCTTTTAAATGGGTTTTACTATTCGTTAAGTCTGAAGCTTAACAAAAAGTTCTATTGTTGTTACACTTTTTTTAAGTTAAATGTAGGCAATGCGAGTTCAAGCCATGGATGTATTTTATTTTCTTGAAAAATGCAATAATAACTTCAGGTTCTTATAAAAATATTTTCGCCTGATCATCCACGATCATCTATAATAAAATTCTTGTCATTCTGTTTACATACCATTTCAAAAATGTTTTTTAGTTACTGTTTCATTAAACAAACAGAATGTGAAAAATTTTCCTGTAAAAAGTCATCGTTGTAGTGTTTTTATGTATCTATAAGCCATGTATTTTTTATATTCATATGTTAAATAAGTAATGAAGTACATCTTCTTACAAAAGAATTTTATTTATGTAAAATAGTTTACGACTTTTATGATTTATAGCAGTATCTTCTGTAAGAATAATTTTATAATTTTATTAACTAAGAACAGACCAAACATTATTTCAACTAAGAGGAAAGCATTACGGCACAGCTTACACAGTTGCTACATTTCGGGCTAAGAAGTGCCCACCCGGCACTATGTTCCTGAAAGTATAACCAGGGAACGTATAAATATATTGAATTTAGGCTCCATAAATTAGAGTGTCGCAACTGTGTAAGCTGTGATCATGGCACTTGCTATTTTAAAAACATTATCAAATTAAAAATCATTTTATTAAAACCTACAGCAATAGCATTTTTTTAATGTTTCATAAGTTTTATTGTTATGGAATATCTAACTTCCAAATAATATTGCTCTTTGAACTTAATTTTTTTTATTTTAAAAAAGTAGTTTATTCTCTTATTTTTTAACAAATATAAAAAAACAAATTTATAATTGCGTATTAAAAATGAAATTTATTCATTATTTTTAATTATTCTACAATAAAAATTGTTTTTTCGTTGAAAATTCTCAATTTCAATGTTAAGTTTATTTTGTTCTATATCATAAAAATATGGAAAATGTGAGATTTAATAAAGTTATTGTAATTTAAATACAAAGTTATTTTATATTCTTAGTAATGATTTGATACTTAATTATGCTGTTAAGACTTCATTTCCTAGTAGGGGGTTATTAAGCGAAGTGCGTAGAAAAGCAAAGTCCCTCTGGTATTTATTTATACATATACAATTAAAACTGATTTATGTAGACTCTACGTGCTTTTAAGCTATGTACTCGTAAAATTAAAAACTTATGCAGACTGTAAGTGGAAGTCAATAAAAGTCTGCATGAATAAGCTTTTAATTTGAGGAATGTCATCATACGGCAGAATACTCATATGAATAATTCAGTAAAAGTCTGCATAAATAAGCTTTTTGTTTGTGGAATGTCAGCATACGTCAGATTACTTATACATGTGTATATACACACATGAGTTTTACTCACTTATCCTGTCTGCATAAGTTTTCCATATTACAAGTTTCGGTACATTACGTCACTAGGGCAAAAAGTACAAACATGAGCGCCCGAGGAGCGCGGCTGTTGTATGATAGTGCCTGAGTCGCGTATAATGTTTTTCTTACCAAAGGAGCAAAGTGAGATTTTGCGCCCGTGAATACACTTTGCGCCCAGTACATCACTTTGTCACCTAAGGCAGAAAAGTAGTTTGGGCCTGGAGGGCTCAAAAAACTTTTCCACCCATTAGCCCAAAAAAATTACAATGGTGCAAAGTGTGGCCTGAGGGCGCAAAGCGGCAGTTGCACTTTGTGCCCATGGTAAGAAATTTTAGTTTTCGTCAGATAAGTGCCATCGTCTGTGGGGCTTCTTTGCGGCCCAAGGAACCTGCGAAGTAGGGTCCGAGGGACGTAATGTAGCCACGGAGCAATGGTGGTTATGTAGCAAATTCTACTTTTTCTACCGTGGGCACACCAGCCTTTCAAAAACGCCAGAGGTAGGAAAATGTTTAAAAGCACGTAGAGCCTGCATGAGTCAGTTTCTAGATATACATATTTATAGTGGGGCTTTGCTTTTGCCCTTTGTGCCAGTCCCTCATCGACAGACAAATATAATCTTTTCTAAAAGTTTATAACAAAGTTTTAATTTATTTATAGTTCATTGTTCAGTAAGCGAAACAAATGTTATATATTGGATTTTAATAGCAGCATTGTTCTACTAAGTGCATAATGCATATAGTCTATGACTGGAGGACTGAAGTGCCACGCAATGGCAGCATAAGCTATTATTAGCGTGTAAACCTTAAACATTTACTACTGTAATCATAACGTATTTAGAAGTGTATGATAAAAATAATTTTTTATAATTATATCCACGTAATAATATAGAAATACAATTTTTTGCTTAATAATTATTTTTGTACCTTGAAATCTCATTGATATCTGTATCATTACTAAGGAGACTAATTATATTGTTAGTATGAAGTGATTACAAATAAAGATAATTATGTAACAAAAAGAAAATTTATGTGGTATTTGATTAATTTTGGAGTTATCTGCCTGTAATAATTCATTTGATAATTTAATGTAGAAATTCATATCTCGCGCTTCTTGTTCTTTAGCTAAAACTTGTAGTAAACAAAGAACAAAGATTTTTACTTTATTCTTTTTTATTGAACTTGCACCTTTATTCTATTAAGAAAAAGTATTTTAACAGGTTGAATAAGGTAAGTTTTCTATTTATAATTTAGAACATAAGTTTTCAATTAATAAAGTAAGCTTATCTTTGAAACTAGCAAGGTTTGTGCATTTCAAATGTATTATTCGAGCATTCAAATGAAAATTGTAATTTTTATTGGCTATTACTGTAGAAAATTGCGACGTGGGCCTAGATAATAATTGTCAAGGATTTGTTACACGAATCCCCCAATAATATGTATATCAACATGAATGGGAGGAAGACGAAGAATTTTGCAATTGGCTTCGATCCGTGCCAGGTAATGACTTACATGGAAAATGCAATGTATATCATCGCGAATTTTCCGCAAATATAGGATCGATACGAATTCACGCGGAAAGTATGTTACATATGAGAGCAATGATACCATTGAATAATGCAAGAGAGAACGCGAAAACCAAATCACCGAAAAAGTTTCATCTGCCACAACTAAATTATGTGCTATATAAGCTCAGCACACTTTAGCTTCCCTCTTAGCCAATCATTTGATAGCTGTAATAAAAGAGATAAGTGGAGTTCAAGACTGTATGGAAATTTGAGAAAGCTTGTACGTACCCGGTTAACGGTTCCAGTCATAATTAAAAACGTAGTAGCACGCGCAAATCAAAGGGATCTTGCAAATAAATTGTCGAATTAAAAATTCTGTCTACAATTTGATGAAACTACTGACGTTTCTCAGGTATATAACGCATGTATGATTGTTTCGTACGTTGATTTCGAACTAAGGGAAATCGTTGTGATTCTTTGAGAGATCTTTAGAACTCTCGAAGAATTTGGTGACGATCACCGGTAAACACAGCTTGTTTTTATAAATTAATAAATAATTAATTTTAGCTCAAAATGTTTTGCCTCGTAATTTATCGCTTTTTGGTTCGAGTGGCACGAATACAATGATGGGTGCAAATAATTCAGTTCAGTTAAATTTGGAGCATGATGATCCCGAGATTATTATCGTTAAATGCGCCAGTCATGCATTGCACTTATGTGGCGAATATGCGATGAAATAACTGCAAGAAGATATAGCTATGTGCTCTGTGGTACATTCCCATTTTAGCTGATCTTCTCTTCGCCAGCATACACTAGAAGAATTTCAAAGTTTTTTAGACGCTGAAATTAATAAACTTTGAATACTGTCTGTTATGCGTTGGCTGTCTCTAGAAACCTGCAATACCAGGTTGCTTAAACAATCGGGTCCTTTAACATTGTACTTCATCAGTGCTTATCATATTCAGAATACAGCTAGTGCCAGTCCTATTGTACATTTTTTTAATTCAAAGTCCCATAAATGTTCCCTCTTATTTTTAAAGTACATTTTAAAAAATTTGACATCGTAAATAAATTTTTTGAGAAAGAAGGTACAACTTAACACAAAATAAAATGGCTCTTAAGCATGCTATTTAAGCAAATTTAGGTACTTTTTTTTAACGAAGCTCACGTAGCCGAAAATTCTCTGACGTTTATAAATCTCACAAATGAAGATCACTTTGTCGGTGTTAAAAATTTTAATTTAGGCAATACTGCTAATAATTTTATAAAATCACCTGATGTACCGAATTTTGATGTCAATGCCAAACTTATAGTTAAAAATAATTGTCTTAATTCTTTCGAACATTATGCATGCAATTGTAAATCATTTTAATAACTTTGAAAATAATTACTACGACATACCAGAACGTATCGATCCGGCAAATGCATTATCTCTAGATAATCGTCAAAACAATCCTGGTTGCATAGTTCATGTTGTAAATCAATTTCGAGTTTTCATAATTGACAAAAATAATGAAAATGGTATCGTCGATAGGTGGGTTGAAATAATTACTATTGAGGATTTAGATAATAACTTAATAGATCCTGATATTAAAATCAGTCAATTTTATTTTGGAATTTATTGTACAGTAGTAACTTTAAAAAAAATTTGTGCTAATACTAGCTGATGCTGCCGTTGCATGGTGCTTCAGTTCTTTAGTCATAGACTATGTGCGTGATACACTTGGTAAAACAACACTGCTTACCAGATTCGAATGACTATGGCATTTCTATGAAATACTCGTGAAAAAAGACTCTGTAAAGAGGGCTAGGTGAAAAATACGGGGCTGCTTTTAGGGAGGCATAAAAAATAAACTGTTTATTCCAAATAGAGACACTAAAGTCACGTAGAAAGAGGGATCTGCCTTCAACTTTTCTTTTTTTTAGATAAGCTTCATTGCCAGCAGTCCCCTGTTTACAATGAGCAGTTTACCCTTTGTATGTTCATAGAGATTTCTAAAAAAAAATGTGTAAGGAAGCATACCTTAAATCTTTCAATAGTACTTCACGTACTGTAGGTGGGTTAAACTATGTTGGAATATATCTGAGTGGATGCTGCCTTATTGTATGTAGTATGAAAAAATAAAATTCCGTAATGTGTATTTATTAATGTATCATAGCTTATTTTAACACTTTATTGAATATCTTGAATGCTCTAAGATTAGAATGTATTTCGTTTGATTTTTTCTAAGTCTTTCTTGTAGGTTCAATTTAATTTTTGCATTTTAAAATATTACCGACATACGTTTGATTCCATGTATGCATGCTCAGCTAAATAATAAACAAGAAATATTTTCAAAATTATGTGTAAAAATGTTTAAAAAATTTGTTTTATAGATGGTACTGGATGATCAGGAAGAATCTTTTCATATAAAACATCAATTTAGTACTTTATATCACTACGAGAAAAAAATTTGTCAATGGCTTGGACTAGCATTGCGTCAGTACTACTGCCGAAATCAATGACCAGTCATAGAACTTTTAGCTTACCTGTGGATTTAAATAATATTGAGATGGTATTTTTTAAATCGAATCTGAAGAAAAAATAGCGTTAAGGCGATTTGATAATTTGAGATGAGGTATCTATGATTCCAAAAAAAGTTTTAGAGATAGAAGACGGAACTTATGCAATACATACATACAATTTGAAGATGAATCAATAATCTTAGTAGGAGATTTCCGTCAAGCACATCTTGTTATAAGAAATGGTATCAGAAATAGGGTTGTGTAGAAAACTATTTAAAAGTTAAAGCAATAGTTATGTTAGTAAAAAATTTAGGTATAGATGGCGGTTTTTCCAACGGCAAACGATCAAAGATTAGAAAATTATTCAAGTGTTATTTGAAGCTAAAATAATATCAGGAGAAAAACTTGAAAATAAAGTCTTCGTATCAAAAACTATTCTAAATATACAGTTACACAGTTTTATTAAAAATCATTGAAGTTATAATTATAATTCAGGATAACTATTTAGAATACTTTTGTTAGTAAAATCGTTCATTCAATTTTTTCAGCAAAATTGGTTTATTTAGTGATGTTTTTGTAAACACTTTGAAAAACAATAACTTAAAAAAAGCAAATTTTAAGATAACGTACTAAAAATTTTATTTTATAAAAATTATAGTTACATACAGAATAGTAACCTTTACGTATAAAATAGTCATTTTTCGTACGTATGTATAAAAAGTAATAGGTTCAAGACAAATGGGTTTGTGAAAAAAAAAAACGAGCAAGTGCAAAGCAATATGAAAAAACTGTTGTAAGTAAGAAGAACTATAAGTGTAAAACTTCGTATACCAATGGATAGTTATTTTTTTCCTTTATATTGGGCATTGGGGTGTTCTGTCTCTTCATGATTTTTTAGGATGACTGGTGATGACTACCATGGTTTTTATTATTTTTTTACCATTTGATTTTGATAAATATGTGTAATAATATCGTCCCACACGATTACACGTAATTATTTAAAACTCAATGTATATAAGAAATAATACGAACAAAAAAAATCAACGCACTTTAGATTTTACAATCATTGAAATTCATACAAAGTAACAACTATATTCAATGTTTTTTTTGTACTCTCAGTTGATAAGTATACAATTAAACTATTGGCTTCCTACGTGAAGTGGAACAAGTGAATAACATCATACAGCTAAATGATCGTTTACCGTGAGTAGTTGGAGCTGCTGCTTGTGACTGCTAGCTACAGCAAGTTGCAGCTAATTACAGGAGACAGTAGCTAGCCACAGTCTCATGTATAGTTTATGTATACAATAGCCTATTGATGTACTACGGACTGAGCTGCTACTAACTGCAGCCATTCGCTGCCTTCTTTAATTTACTAATGATTGCTGCTTCTAAGTGTAGCCAGTGGTGGCTCCAACTGCTAACTAAAAAGTATGCCTATGGATAACAGTGTTTAAAATATATTGCAGAAGGTAAAACATGAAAAAAAACATTTTTTTAAGTTAAAATAACGGACGATTCTGTGAAATTATCGCACATATTTTGAGGGGTGCTAGAACGGTAATATTGTCCCGAATGTGCTGCGGAGAGTACCGGCAGGGTTACAGGGGGGGGATTTTTAATACGTTTAAATATCAGTCTTGTCAACGGCATTTTCTTGAAAAAGAACAGTGGTTGTGGGGGTTTTTGAAAACTGTGCTAAATAATGCGGAGAGCTAGAGGGGGTTCAGTGGGCTCTGGCTGTTATTTTATTGGGTTAACATAACTTGAATTAAAATTGTCTTGTCTCTTATTTTGTGAGTGACAAAAAGGTTCTAGTCCCCTACTTAAACTTTAATTTTTAGTATGGTGATAATAATTATAACGTGTGAGAGTAATTATAATGATGTAAACGAAATTTTCTATGACTGGTCATTCCTTTTGAAAGTAATATTAATGCTTTACCAGTCCATGCCAGAGATAAAATTTTTTTTACGCGAAATAAGATAATAAATTAACGTTTCATACAGAAATGTTTTTTCTAAACCTCCTGGGCCATGAATAAAAAAGATTTTATCTGTTTATTTACATATAATTTTGAAAATCGTGATTTACGATCAGAGAGATTCACTACGGCCAGAGAGTATAACCACCATTTTTTAATCTATACAACTTCCATAAGTATTCTTATCTGTACTCAATATTAGGCCTAATATTAGGATGTTAAAGTAAAGTAAAAAGAATCTATTAAACCTTTTTTTCCGAAAGCACTATATAATTAATAAAAGGATAAAAATTGTTTTTTAAATTTTATTTCCTTGGATATTTACTGCGATTAAAATCAAGACAAAAAATTGTCCCTTAAGTTTATGAAAAGGTATTTATTAAATTTACACTACTTTTATTTTGACTCTTAAACTACTTTACAAAGATTATTAATTTCAAAAAGCAATTAAAAAAATGTATTATTTAACTCATTTAAGGTGGTTCCAGTGGCCTCAATGTTAAAATTATAAATAACCCAACCGAGGTTAATAAAATTGAATCATATTCTTTGAATTCCCATCTTTCTATTCGTATAAAAAAAAATTAAGGTTGACGATGAAAATTGTAAGAAATCATGCTTACAAAATCGTAGTTTTAAGACGGGTTAGATAGGAAATGCAAGCTTACGCGATATACAACCTACTGCTGCACTTATATAAATAACCCGTAAGGTGTAAAAATACATTATCTTGTATATGTTATTACGCAGTTTTCGATGACATAAGAAAAGTATCTTGTTATCGAACAAAATCTTTAAATAATCGGAGACTAAGTATACAGTTGTGAGTGCAAGTCAGCTCTCAGCTGTCTGCATTCTGCAGAGTACATATATATAGGTATAACTACTCTTGAACTTAGGAGCGTACCATAACAGTTCATCAATTAGGGCACCATAAAACTTTTTTGTTTTTTTGTATTAACTCACTAAAGTAACAGATTAAATGTAGAATATGGCTTACAACAGTCTCTACGATAATTTTATACCATATGTTAAAGAAAATGATGATTAATTTTTAGTCTCCCCATTTTGATACGGCACTAGGCGCTGGAGCCACCTTAAGAATTCGGTTATCACACGGAGCTCGCACGAGGTGGAGCCCCACTAGTATAGGTATAAACATCCTGTATTACAAAGTTGTTAGACCCAATTTAGTCACCAACCACCCCTTGCTCCCCCTCAGCGCCTCTCGAGATTGTGAATTTTTCCTTTACCCCCCTCCCTCAAAGTAAGGGAAAAAACTCGAAATTTCTCCGTTAAATTAACCTAATAAGAAATGTCCTCCAAAAATGTAAACTCCATCGCAACCTCTGATACCCTTTATCGTAGTTATTAATCATTATTTATAACTACCTGACAAAAATACTAAATAACACTTAGTAAAATTATCATTTCAGTAAGCACTTTATCAACATTAGACATTTGTGTTGATTCTAGAAATTGACATTGGTGTTAATGATTTTTTTTTCTGTTTTTGTGAATAATGCAAAAACTATATGCATGCAAAAAAAATTGATGCATTAATCTTTCAGCATAAAGTATAGAACTTAAAACTTTATTTAAAAACTACAAATTTTTGTAAATTACAAGAAAATGTAAAAACTATTATTTATTGCAAAATTAAAAAATTAATAATGAATAAATATTCATTTATGTATAGGACAGCTGCTCTATGAAAGTATACTAATTTCTTAATTAAAAAAAAATTCAGTTTATCAAATAAGCCATTTATTATTAAATTAAACTAAGCCCATTAAAAACCAGTCAATTAATATTAACATCCAAACTAAGTTACGAACCCTACCATAACAAGAAGTAATCCAGTTCCTAAAATCAAGACCACTCATAAGAGAGTGGGTAAGGACCTTGACTGGTGTGCTAGGTATTGCGGGTTGAAGTCTCATGGAAAGTATTTTCTTATTTCTTTTATTTTTAAGAATAAAAAATGAAATTCAATAAAATTTCACGTTCATATTGTGGCAGCGTGGTGTGGTATGGAAAGTACTGGTGCAGGTTGGTATAGCAAGAGCAGCGGGGCAAAGGAAGTGTCACATGCAAAGTCCTTTTTTATCATATATTTTCTCAGGGCCAAAATTATGAAATCATTGATTTACTCTTGCACATAAGGCGCATATAAAAGTTTAACTTAAAAAAAAAAAAAAAAAAAATTCAGTTGTATACTTAAATGAGTAAAAAATTAAATCCATAAGAAAATGAAAACTATAGTTACAGTTATCGATCACGTATATTAGTTTAAAAAATAGAAGTAAATTATTTTAGTTTTATGAATATCATTTATATCCATTCCATGGACTCAGGCAAGTCTAGGAGAAATTTTTTGTACAGTCTGAAGTTATGATGCGAACAGTTGGCATTGTACACCTCATTGTAATACGGACAAACAGTGACTAGTTTTATTTTATTAGATGGAGAATATCCCAAATTAGTAATAGCATAAGCTTTGAATTTGAATCTTTCTAACCATTGTTTTCTGAATGAGCCCAATACATGCACTTTTCTAGCATTATGGAGGTGTTCTCAAAGAATTGTTTCTGTAGTATTGTACGTGAAATTCCCCAACTTGTACGGTATACCATGGAAACAGAGTTCACATCATGAGTTTTTTTTCTGTGTTTTTCTGAGAGTCGTTGCATAAAAACGGCTCTTTAGAGTGAAATAGTATAGGTTCACTATCAGAATGGAGTGGCAGTATAGCTAATTCCTTGAGAATCAAATCGTCCAAATGCTGTTTAAAGCCTTGTATATCATCTATGTAATTCATTAATCACAAGTGCTTAGAACTTTCAGACGACTTCTTCTTACTGTCATATTTTTTTTAAACTTGATGTTTTCTTCTCTAATGGATCACTATTTTTTAGTACTTTTTTCTTCTTTGGTTTAGTTCACTTTACAAATCTGTCTATAAATTTTTTACACTCTTTGTATTTTCTATCGTACTTTTTTTCCGCACTCTGACCTCGTCCCATGACTGTTGATAGATAAATAATGCTAGCAGAGTTATGCATTAGCCTAAATGAAAAGTTTTCGATATTACACATCGGTGTAGTGAATTTGCTAATGGTTGGCTTGTGCGATGTATGGACAGCTTTTTCAGAAATACCACAATTTTTTTTTTGTACTTAAATTTGTCTTCCGATTTTTCTGTGTCAATTCCTTCTTCTTCTGTCTCTTCTCAAATTTTTACTACTCTTCTTTCCTTCGCTTGCTCTTTTCTTCTTCTCTGCTCCAGCTGCTGCTGCTGCTGCTGTGACCTTTCTCCATGACGGTTGAAAGACGAATGATGTTAAGAGAGCTAGGCACGAGCCTTTATAGTATCACCTTCACTACCACTATATATCCCTACCACTACTATACATGTGTTTCTTGACATCTCCGCTTATTGGATTATATTAAACAATGTTACCGTGTAGAATAAAGGAATAGGCTAATGTGTTAGCTAAAAAGTTATGGTGATATTCACATTCCAAACTTACATCAATTGGAGCATTTTTCAGCAACTCATGTTGCTTGGAGCAATCAATGACAATGAGAAGTAAGGGGGATAGGAATTGGATATTGCTTAATGGCAGAGCGTGATCTTTACCATAATACAAATTCGGAAAATTAGCATACATATACAACAATGCAAACTGATTTTTTGCTATTTCGAGATTGAGATCTCTATATAGATAATATTGCGAATTTGAAAAGATTTTTATGCATGCAAGCTTTTCTATAGTTAATAATTCATAAATAAATAAATATCTCTATCTTGCTAAATAACAAAAAAAAAAGAACTTGAATCTTAAACTTACAACCTTCGGGTCTAGAAGAAAGTTTGTATCCTATTGAGCTAGAACTACTTGTTGTGTTACACTAAACACTGACACATGTTAATAGCTTTTATCAAAGCTTAACTTTTACTTATATATGCTTTCGTTGATTAAATTTTATTCATAATTCAGCATGAGTCGTTCTCACTTTGATGTACCAATTTTTCTCAATTTATAAAGAAGAGCTTTTAAGTGTGTAAGATCATTATAATAAGATTATAATATACAACAGAAATTAAATCTCTTTAAAAATTTTTTTTCGTTATTCATTTTGATACCGAAATTAATTTGTTTGCATATCTGCATACTGCATACAAAATTTTACGTAACATGCAGAATAAATGATTGATATGGGTTATTACAGATGTGTGATCGCATTGGTCATTGGGGATGAGCTGCTCGGGATTTTGTTTATTTAGGATATAAAAGTGCAGACAAGCGAGTGCATTGGGTTATTAGGGATTGGCTGCTTCAATTCTTTTATCTCGTTAGCATATCATGTTAATGTATGTGAAGACCCTACTTACATTGACTCGCAAGTTATATAAAAAAAATGTAGTTATATGCGTGCTTAAGACCTCGAATCATTTTTCAACGATAGCATCAAACCAATTTATAATCACTATAACATTATAACCAAATTTATTATTCATGACAACAATTTTGATCTGGCAAGAGATATGTATATTACTTTGAGCATTGATAAGAAAGATTTCACATAAATTTGTACAATATTCGTCGGTGTAGATATTGTTGTCCAGAGATTAAGAAATTTAGCATTAATGGTTACTGCTAATAATGTATCCGTTATTCACAGTTATAATGGAATTTTTAAAAATTTTGAAGCAAGCCTAAAAAAATAACTTGTCTCTCCATGATGCTACAAAAAGTATATTTATGTAAGCCAACAGAAATTCAATAATGTAACACTTATCGATTGTTTCATAGTTAGGAGAAGCATTAAACAGCAATGTGCATAGCGTTCACTTGGTATCTATTTATTTCCATCCATTTTTAAGAGGACAATGCTTTTCGAAGTATCCAATGTTTTATGAGAAATTTGATGCGTATGTCAGGAAGATGGTGTCAACAGAGTCACTTGATGCTATGGCGTATTACGATGATAAAAGCAGTTACTTTGCATCCATTTACGCAGGGAAAGCAGAAACAGACGTAGTCCGTTTTTGGAACTCAGTGAAACGAAAATACTGCAGTATTTCTGAGTGTGCCTTAAATACTCAAGAATCCCTGGTTCGTCTTATCAGCTTGATATGAAAATGGTTTACAACACTTTTTCTAAACATAATAATAAATCTAGTAGATTTAAGTTATTACTATTCTTCATTTTATAGGAAAATACTAAGTAGAAATCTATTTTGTGTTTCCTCTAAAATTTTTATGTTCATTATTTTTTATAACCATTTTTATAATATATACTCTTATCAGAGGACAAAGACTTGTCAAGAGAGACTGTTTAAATGTATGTGATCCAAGTAACAAAGAAAATCGACTCATATAATTCAAATAAATAATTTTATATGCATTTATGGTATGTCACGTTAGTATGATACGCCAAAGATTCAGACGCTAAATTCGTGTAATATAAGCTTTAATAAGCAAAGACGTTGTTTAACGTATGAATAATTTTTGATGATTTTTAGATAAATGGGGGTTGCTTCAGATTCGCTGTTAAGCAACTTCAATAATAATGGCTACAATCATAGAAATAAGGTATATTTTTTTTTAGATTTAGCTTTGCATTATTTAAGCCTTTTAAGAAGATTGTAAAATCAGAAATTGCAAATGAAAGACATTTGTTGCACTCGTTTAAATAAAACAATTTTATTTTTTCATCTGATGTAATCAGTTGAGGATTATACAAAACTTACACTATGATGTAATTTATAGTACATTCATTACATACAATATATTTTGAATACCAAACGCTTTAAAAATAATAAAAATTCTTATTTACATCTTCAATAATATAAATAAAAATAGCCTGAATAGGAGAACCATAGTAAAATTGTGTAAAACGTGCGCAAGTCGAGTGTGACTGACAAATCATTTGATAAGTACAATATAGTTGCCACGATTTGTACGGTCACATGGAAGTGGCTAGACTTTTTTTAAATAATAAAAGCTTGTTTCTGTCTTTGTATTTTTGTACAATATTACTTGAAAATGAATAGTATTATTAATTTTATTCAATATATTTGCTTTCGAAATAGTTTAATATACAGTTTCAAAGAACGCTGTAAATCTGCTTCGTCGTTTAACTATTCCTAGCAGCGTTATAATTTTGCTTGATCCCAACTGTCCTGAATGTCCAAAATTTCTTAATTTTTAAATTTTATTTCATATATGTAACTGGACCGTAATATATGACCTTATCTTCTCTATTCCATTATGTAACACGTGTATCGTGAAGAATTCCAACTTAAATTGTAATTAATAACATTTCTTGATTTTAAAAAAAAAGTTTTGTATGAAATGGATTTTTTACAATATATTAACTAAAAATATCAACAGAAGAGTCAAGGTAAGTGTACATAGCCCTACAATCGCAATATTTACATAATTAAGCTTACAGTATTAAGTGGGCACGGCAAACAACTGACGATGTGTCAACCGATTTCAAATGTTGGAAGGGAATTTCTCTTGAATTTATCTTATTTTTTGTCAATTTTTTCTACACATAAATTTCACGTATTGCCTGCCTTAACTATTTTTCGCATGCCAAACACTAATAAATGTAAGCTTGCTTACAACTTGTCTGGCCAAAGTTCGCAAATAGTCTTGTGCAAGAGTGACGTAAAAAACTGAAGAAAAAAATCACAAGATCTTTGATTAAGTACTTGTGAAGTTTCAAAAACATTTAGCCCACATATTGATACTCGTAACATGTATATATTTGTTACACGTATATAAGTGCATGCATGGATGTATGTAATAAGTCGTATTTACAAATTTTCTTGACTCAATTTCATCCAACGTAGTCCTTTTTTAAATTTTAAAACTTTTATTAAAGCTCAAAATAAACTGTATTTATTTGAATTATAATGATTTTTAGAAGTCGATTTTTGTTCGAGTTAATTTTACCCATTTTTATTGTCTTTGGGTATTTTATTGATGATTTGATGGACATTTTTAATGGAGAATATTAAGACTTGCATTCGTTGCAGAAGTGGATATTATTATTGTTCTAATTAGAAGAAATACAAAATATACAAACAAGAACACTTCAAACAAATAATGTAGTATCATGCATTGAAGTTAAGAACGAACAGTACCTATAGTAATTTTTGTGAATGAGTCGTTCTATAAATAGTGAAAAACATACAAATGTCAATTTTTGTTTTTTGAGTTACCTCACCAACTATTTAATATTTTTAAAAACAATCAAAACTTGCACCTATAAAAACCATAGAAAAAATGACTGTAATCGCTTTTTTTTAGATTAGAACACAAGTTATTAAAAAATTCAATGAAATAGTTTTAATGTATTATACAATAGTCAAGATATATGAAGTAGTTATTAATTAATTTTTTCGATATTTGAAATTTGGTATAAGCAGAGAAAAAAGGGAAAGGTCATTTTCAGGTTGTTGACTAGGTTGTGATAAGCGTAACATATTTAAATCGGTCTAATATTTCTAAACTGGTCCTACGATCATACGTTATTTTCACAACAACTTTACCTTTTTTTGATGTACCTTTAAAAAATTGACTGATGACACAATATATTTTAACCTCTAAAATTAATTATTCATGGTACTTATATACAATAAATTGGGGTTGAAAAAGGTAAAATCAAATTCCCTGTAATAAATAATGGTAAATACTAACTAAGCATGCAGATTTAATATTCTTAAGACGATTTCTTAATTAGGTGTGTATATATGGCCAGTTTAAAAATAAGGATTTAAGAAAAGCTTAAGAGGCAGGTAGGGTCATAATTTTTATAACAAATTATGACAAGTTGTACAATTTTCTTCCAATATATTTCTAATACGTGATAGGGTCGTTGCAAGCTTCAGTATAAAAACGAAATTGTTTTTTAATTAATAGATATGTGTCATAATCTTGCTTAATTTGTTCGCTCATATTTTCTTTTAAAAAATCATCTGCAACGATTTATTGAGCGTTATCAAGGTTTATACCTTCGTACTAGTGGTGAAGCAAGTTTGCAGCATAAGCTACAGGCCATATAGCTTCATCTTGTTTGGCACGCAATATGCGCTGGTGTTTATCTGAAGATGGTGTTAGCTGAAGCCACAGTTCTGTAGAATCTGCAACATTGCTTTCTGGACATTGACAAATGTTTATTAATTTACAAATTGGAGTTAAAAAATTATATTTAATAATTTTCTTTCAAAATTTGCACTGAATTTATTATTAACTACAGTTTGATCCAAATCAATGTCTTCTTCTGTTCAGATACATCTTAATAAATTAATGTTATTAATTATACTCAAGGTCGAATCTCGTATACAACAAAACCGTGTTTCTGCCAAAGATTTCAGTTTAGTCCCCCCATTTTTTGATTAAAATAGATTCTACCTCACATTCCTTGAAATAGTGTATAATATTAAAAATTTTAATCACTGTCTCGTTATCAATTAGTGACTTAAGAAGGAGGTTTCCCCTATGACTGGAACAAATAGTTTGAAGTAAACTAACACCATCAATCGTTTGAGCAAGTTTTGCACCTCTTACTATTTTAGCGTCATTGTCTGTTCTTATACCAAAAAAATTGGTTTCACATTTATCCTTTGCTTCTTTGACAGCTTCATTAATTTTACTTGCAAGATTTTTACCATCTTCTGTCTCTGTTATAACATTGTACAAAGTCAAGAATGTTTGTGGTACATTTACGTTGCGAAGAGAAAACACCGACTACTTTTGGTTAATAATTTTGTTCTTTTACCCATTAACTAGTAGAACACTGTTAGTGTTTTTGAACAACAATTCTTTTTTTTTCAACAACTTCATTATCTAGTTTTCTTAAAACGGTAGTTGAAAAATATTTCCAACCAGGAGGCTTGTAATTAAATGTATTGTTTTTCTGAGCCACAATAAATTCTAATAAATATAAGTCCTCAATATGCTTAAAAAGTATATTAGCAGTAATAAAAATTTTTGCTATAAAGATGTTTAACATGTTTGCAAACTCTTTTTGATCTGGATCTTCTACAGTAGTTTCATCCTAAAAATATTTAAAAATATTTAGAAAAAAACGATAGAGTAAAAAACATTTTATTTATCTTACACTTGCCACATGATTATAAGAATGTTAAAATTTGTAAATATACTTATACAAAAATACATGTCAGTTAGATTCTGTTTATAAAAATTTTTAACTACTATTTCAACCACAGGTTATTATTCTCTTCCAGTGGCCTCAATCGCGTTTCAAAAGCATCATTTGTTTATTTTATTGCACCTATCTACCTAACGAAAACTTGCCTGGTCTACGATGATCAGGTGATAAATCGGATGTAGTATGCTAAAAGATCAAGTGAAATATTACCTGATAAGTTACCTGACTTATTTCCTCATACTACAGCTTCGTTTGGACATCAAATAGATTTTATCAGTAATATAGCATAGGTGAAAATATTTTTACAAATTAACTGCAATGGGGAAGTTGTAAAGTAAAAAATTTTTTAACATTATTTTTGTATTTAATTTTATTAATAATTTATCATAATTATTTTGATAAACTATATAATAACTATAAAATTAAGAATATAGGGTGAAAGAAATAAGAGAGTCATCGTAAATAGCACTTAAAAACCCCCAGGAACCAGAATAAGTGGCATATACTGAGAGATAACTCAAATTATTTTCACCTTGTGCTGCACAGCTGTTTGACCACATTAACATCTATTTTTATCAACGCGCGAAAATTAAAATTAAAAATTTAATTAAAAGTTTAATGATTTAGAAGACTAACTAATGTAAAATTTTTTAAGGGAGTTGCGTCACTCCCGCGAGGAGGTGAAGGAGGGCAGATGTATGTAAATAAGGTGCCGTGATGAATATGCTGTACTAACATAGCCCAAAATGCATTTGTTTTTAACTTACCAGTACTCATTAATGTATGAATAATACACTTCAAAAAAATTACTAATTAAACAGTATAAAAATTTTTTTGTATGGGAGATAAAAAATAAAGAGTAAACAGCATAGTCAATCTGATATTCTGTCGATAAAAGTGTGCTCTGAGTTTTTAAAGTTAGAGATTTTAATGAAATAGCATTAAAGTACAAAGTCTCATCAAGGCCTTTACCAAGTTTTAAATCATAATTTTAAGTAGAACGGCTTCTAGAGGTGATTTTGTAAAAAGCCATCGTGCCATGTAAGGAATCGAGCTGACGGCAGACAGTGTACTCAGTACTTCCTTGTCTTTCGCATGAATGTAGCATACGAGCTAGAAAAAAATTTGTCTACGTTTGTGCAAATATCTCCATAACTGCAGATGCGATTTTGTTGAAACTTTTCAGAGAAGGAAACAAGGTAACTTCGTTAATTGTTTTCTTAAAATTTGGAGACGAAATTGTACACAAGTTTGATAATAACATCCATGCAATGTTTCTTTACAACATAAATTTTTTTTTTTTTTAACATTTTTATCGTAAAGTGAACCGCACCCCAACTCTCTTAATATTTAGTACATATTGAAAAGCAATTTCCTGATATAACTGTATTTTTATTTCTTGAATAAGCATTTCATATCAATTTAGATTTAGTGTGTGCTCATTCCGAAATAACCTTTACTCTTTCAGTAAATTGCGAGTTCTTTAGAATTATTAAGACGATTTTAGATTAATTATAATAATGTAACGTCGAGTAGCAGTGCACGATATCAATTTTTAAAATAACTAGTTCATTAAATATTTAAGGCAGTCGACACGTGCAAACATCATTCAACATTCATAACACACGCGCACCACAGCATTTAGGTACAGCTACAGAAATAACAACCGAACAAAGCAGCAACAAATTGTGCAATCCAGTAACCTTACGCGAAAACGGTGCACGCTACTCAATGATACTTCATACCCTGGTAACAATGCGCTCAATACATTGACAATAAGGTTTAGCAATAAAATTGAGGAATAAAGCCAGAGACGTTAAATGCCCTCCGGCAATCTTTCACTGGATAGGCCGATTTTCACCATTCAAATTGGGACTAGCTTTTTATTCGCCGAGATAATTATAAGGGCAGTGATATCAAACCAATTGATTGAGCAAAATAGGATAATTAGCGAGTATAACAATTTTTTACCTGTGTAAAGATAGACGGAAAGAGATAAGTAATACCAAAACTTCTTTCCCTCTTTCTGACGCGATAAGAGCTGGACGCGGGAAGGCAGCCTACATGTGTGCCGTACAATTGGCTCATAAGCACTCAGCCTAATCCTGTTTGACCATAAGTCATTAGTAACCTCCAATCTCCCCACGCCGAACCCTCTTTAGCGCGTAGAAATTGTGTATAAAAGCGGCCCGTACAGGCACGAAGCTCAGTTCCCCATCAGGTTCCTAACTCTAGTGTTTATCCTAGAGAAGAAAAGCCCTGCTCCCAGTGCACAAGTTGCACCTAATTCAAATCAATAAAAAGTAAGTCATCAAGTTATATATTTTATTTTTCTTTCACCCCAAATCGTTGCGCACGAAGTTTCAGTGTGTAATCCTGACTCTCGCGCGCAGCTGGACAAACCGCCACCGGGCCGGGCGATATCGCTAACATTACGTTAGCTGGCGCGAACGAAATTTTAACGTCTCTTCCAGACGCTCAGAAATCGCGGCCGTCGAGACTACGATGAACTCCGAGCCCCCGTAAGCCGCTGACGCAAAGCTAGAGTAAACCGCGCATTATCGGACGATAACACACGGTTAAGATCGGGTAGACGAAATCCCCAGATCCCCGTGTGCTGACGGATAAGTCCCAGTTAGGACCGAATGCGAGCCGACGGATTTGGCCTAAGTCGTAAGTGCTCCCCTGTCCCCATGCTATCGATCCCAGGCTATAAGGCGAAAGCCTTGGCCTAAAAATACGTGTCTCGACGTAACAAGAAATTTAATTATAAAATAATTTAATTATATTAATGAAGGTGGTCATTGGAAGACAGTTATTTTAGCCAGCGAGTGATAATTCAAGTTAAGATGGTATAAGTTATTACGGTATTCTGTATCTTCTTGTAGATGACAAATTTTTTATTATATAACTCGTCATCTTTTTGAAGTTATACTTCTAGAGGCGCGTTATGTGTTACAATAAGTCAACAATTTCAGAATTTTGACCTTGAGTAAACATGTGACGAAAGTAAATTTATCATTTTATCTTCCCCCTCACCTCCTTACCTTCACTGGGCTATGCTTGTCCCCTTTAACCTACCTCTACCGTCAAAGCTCACACACGAAAAAATTAAATTATTTATAATGACTTTAAATTTTTTGTTCTACGAATAATTCTAAATAAAAAAAAAATTTTTCCTCGAGATTTAAACTCGCGACCATTTGCACACGAGTCAAGTACGTTATCTACAGTAGTGTACCAGGTTATTTTGGCTTGGCTCGTCTACTACAGATGCATTGACGCCATATGCAGTCTGCTACACAATCGCCGATGCTTGCTTGCCCAAGGACATATTTTGTTACTCTCCTACTGCCTATGCGCCTATGATTTGACGCTACTGGTCACTTTAACATGTATTCTTATGAGAACGTCAAGAACTGTTGTCGACGTCAGCAGCTTCAACTATTTTGCTCCATAAGATTTAATACAGGAACTTAATGACAATGAAGGCAGTACCATAGAAACGTATAGCGGATACTAAAAAACTGTTAGGTTGCTAATCGCCAATGCTTGCTCGGCTGAGGGTACATTTCGTCAATTAACTATAATAAAAACAGTTGGGTTGCTTACTGTCAAAGCTTGCTCGCGTAAGGGCACATTTTATTGATAAATAATACTGTAATACTGTGGGGTTACATCACCGATGCTTGCCCACGAGTACATTTTATTTATAAATAATACTTTAGTACAGTTGGGTTTTTAATCGCCAATGCTTGCTTGCCCAAGGAAAATTTTTAAATGAATATCACGAAAAAACAATTGCGTTGCTAATTAATAATTTACACAAAACATGATATTTATTATTATTAATTTATTATGATTATTTTACCATTGAGTATGTTATGATAATTATTATTATCTATGAGTTCAAAAAGAGGACTTATTAAGTAACACAATGTCAACAGTAAATGTACAATGTTTAAAAAAAAAAAAAGATTTATGTAGTTTTTATCTTAAAAATTTTACTTTCATGTTTATGTACACTAACGGTTAATAATATTTACTAATAAACATGATGGAATGCCCATTAATATTGTTTCGAGATAACATCATAGGATGTATTCGAGGTAGAACGTTTTCCAAATACATTTTTGAGATGGATCATTTACTGAACTGACGTACTGTTATTACACTAATAGTAAAAATCGAAATCTCAACAAAATTCGCACATCATAAAAATAATTTAAAGATCAAATTTCACTATTGTAATAAATTCATAGCCACAAAATAGTTGTATTAAAACGTTTCTTAGATAAAATGTAAGAATTTTACATAGAGTAACAATGATTGTAAGATTTAAATTCATGAAATTAAAGAATCATACAGTAGTTATATCAGACCTGGTATAATTGTCGTACTGTCAGACTAATCATTAAAATACAGCATCTTGTATCACGCTTCATTAGTGCGCAGAGAGTCGTGTTCTTCGCTAGGGATGTATGAAATAACATGGTGTAAATCTCCACTCAAGTGTGATGCGTTGTGCTAGTCTTAGACCAGATTCAGGGAATAGTTCTAGCTTTCGACCAGCCTAATGAAATAGTACTAGCTTTATAGCGGGCTCGTTATATAATGCTAGTTTTCGAGCGGGCTTAGCGATTAGTGCTAGTCTTTAGAAGGGTGGTGTGAGTAGTGCTAATCTGTTCAGCTACAATCGTAGATGATTTATTTCAGTGTATATAGCTTGAAGTACTCATACTTGCTATGCAGATGAAGTACATCATCTTTATAGTACGTAAATAGATAAAAACTTATTTTTATTTGAATAAAAATTTGAATCTTCATCAAGTAATGACCAAAAGTATTACAAATCTTAATAGTAGCTTATGAAGAGTATATTTTTTAAGAGTTTTATTTACTGGTGAGCAAGTAATAGCAATGATTAGTCCAACTGTTTTTTAGTTTTGTATGAAGAATAAATTTATCTTTAGGTGAGCAATCGAGGGCGATAAATAGCCCAACTATCCGTTCTTTCATTTTAATAAACTAATTAATTCTCGGTTAAGCAGACGCTGATTATGAGTAGCCTAACCATTTTTTACTTATCTAAACGATAATTAACTTAATTTTTGGGTGAGTCAGCACCGGAAATGAGAAGTTAAATTGTTTTATACTCATATTTAATAAATAAGTTCTTGGATAACTCACGCTGGTAATGTTTAACCCAAGGTTTTTTTAGATTTTTACAATTGATAAAATTTTTAGGCAAGTAAGCATTAGCTATGAGTAACCCAACACCATTTGTTAGTTTTTTATAATACATACATTAATTCTTTGGTGATCTGGCATCAGACATAAGTAGTCTAACTATTGTTTAATTCTGTGCAACACTTAAATTAATTTTTTGGGCGAGCAAGTGTCAACAATGATTAGTCCAATTATTTATTAGATTTCTATAATAACTCAACGAATTTTTAGGCGAGTAAGCAGCTTCTATGAGTAGTCCAACCGTTTTTCATGTTTACACTAAGAAAAGTGGTGTAAGAAAAAGTGTTACAACTATAATAAAAATTACTATATTTTATAAGAAAGCTGAGATATACTCACCATATTATAAAAATTACAGTGCTACACAGTAATACCAGATTATATAAAAATTTGCTATTCGGCATAGTAATTTTTACTTTGCTTGGAAAAAGTTTTTACATTAAAGTAAAGAAGAAAAATTTATTTTATATATGCATATAGAGGGAGAAAATATAGATGTTAAACAGAAGATTATTATACATAGATTTAAATGTATGTACATATTTTTTTATAGTATACAGATATTGATGTGTTTTGAAAATATTTTTATTTCCAAAAAGATTTGCAGCGATTAGGATTTGAACCTCCATCCTTCAGCTTTCAAATCAGGCTCCGCAACCACTAGATCACGGAATATTATGTCTGCGCAAGTATGGATAAAGTACATGTGGGAGCGTGTACTGCTTGTTGTACACACAATAAAGTTAAAACTCAAAGGGTTTTCTGTAGAACACGGTGTTAACAACGGATAATTAGTCGATTTAATGTTAATCGTCAGCACGTATCAATTTTTAACTCTGATAGATTAAAAAATATGTTTCTCGTCATGATTACATTAGTAAAACCTCAAATTCAAAACTCAATAGGCGTATATACCTGTAAAAATCGTACAAAATTACTTTCGAACATAGTAATTTTTACTGTTCTAAATAGCAATACAGTTGAATGAGAAATTTTACAATGTCACATAGCAAATTTTACTTTAGGATATGAGACATTTTAAAACGATACAATAAAATTTACCATGTGTAGCAAAAATTATACTGTCACAATTTTTACTATGTTAGACATAGTAACTTTTATTATGCGGTGTAACAATTTTTGTAGGGCTACAACAAACTAATAATAATAATAATAATAATAATAATAATAATAATAACAATTATTATTATTTAAAATATAAAAAAAAATCACTACAAATGTATTATTTTGCGTCATCTAGTTAGTGTAAATATGTTTTCCTAAGAGATATAGTAATTTGTAGTACAGTTATAATACTTTTTTTAACACCAATAATTTCAGTGTAGAGTTGATAAAATACAGTTTGAAATAAATGCTATTAAAGACAGTTCAAACAAATGCCAAAAAACTACCATAAAGTTGATTGATTTGATCTAGTTCAAAGAGCTGTGTCTGCAAATCAATATACTTCAAAGTCATTTTTAACAATTGTAATCTATTAGTAACTTATTTATACAAAAGTACGACGAAAGGTGATTCATTTTCAATCAATTAATTTTAGTGAATAAATCAAGCCCATTTAAGTCGACTCAACAATAAGTTTGAGATTAATCTAATTTTCATGTGTGGTTATTTATTGTATTGATCCGTAGGACGCCTTAAAAAAGTCAAATATTCTGTTAGAATTACACCAATTATTTATGATTCCATTTGGAAATTATACCAATTAATATGCCATATCATTTTATCATCAACTTTACTTACATGCATGCGTGCATGCAACACGGTCACATGCAAAGCACAAAGTACTTATTAGTTTTAACATTTTTTTATACCTACAATTTTTTCTTTATTATTACTAGAAATAATTAAATTTGATTAAATAATAATGTTTCAGCACTGGTAATGGAAGTATTACTATTTATTAAAGATTTTTTTTTTGAAAAATACTTCATGCATTGCACGCGACCGCGTCGCACGAATCAACTTTACTTGCATGCATGCAACGCAAACGAATATGGCAGATAGGCACTACCGTACATGATATAACTTTTATTTTGTAGAGTATAAGCAAAACGAAGTTTGTTTAACGAACTTATCGTACCAAAACGTGACGCAAGTGTATGATGTACGTGATAGTAAATGAAATGTCATCTCAAGTCATGTTCTACTGTAATATTATATGTCATTTATTTTGTCTTATTAAGTATTGGTTTAGTTATCTATTTCATGATTCACTATGATTTTTTTCAATAAAAAAGCTTAGAAGCAAACGCTGTTACGATTTTTTATCTTTACCTTTAAAGACTTTATTAAAGTGGCTAAATACTCAACTACACACGTACAGCCTGTTATGCGTGAGGTCCTCAAATGTCTTAAAATTACAGTCTTTTCTCTCTCTATATAATTTTTCTTTACATTCTCCAACAAATTGCATACAGTTAATGAGGACATTTAGACTGATTACAATGTGTATTTAACATTATAACAGGTGTTAACGCATATAATTTGCAAAGTCTACTAGAAATGATTTTACCTCGTCTACATACATAGCTGCATTTGAGATATCGTGAAATATATTCGGCTAGTTCTTGTTATAGTTTTCTCTATCATTACATTTTTCTCTAAAAACATATATCTTAACAAAATTTGAAAGTTTTAAGTAAATAATTATTAGACAATACCTGTGTTTTTCAAATCATCGTTGCGAAATAGATTGAAAAATTTTTTTACATTTAATACACATAGCAGCTTCAATTTTATTAGAAAATTGGTCAGGCAATTTCAAAAAACCACTCTCATCTATCCTAGCTCCTCGTGCCATTATCATATGTTAATATCAGTTAAAGTATAATTTAGGGTTAAAATGATAAGTCTGCAAACAAATAGCTTGTATTGATTTTACAGAAATTACGTGAAAGCAATTTCATAAATAACAGAAACAATCTAGTCTTAAAAAAGAAACGATACTGCCATGTACAAATATAAAAAATTTAAGACGTACAATACTAATAATAAATAATGCGGTTAAGTACTATATGTCAGCTATCTCTCTGTAAAGTATTGTGTGTACTAAGTAAAATTTAAAAGTAAAAGTTTTGTTGAAACTATGCAAAAATTTGCGCCCTAATGTATAAAGAAAATACGAATTTCAAAAAGGAAATTTAAGGATCCATATATTTCAGCTCAGTCAGTCAGGATTTAATAGGCACTTAAGGTATTTGTGACAGCCACTGAAGCAGACAGCACAAACAAACAATACAATCAAAAACAGACCATACAGGCAACACAGTAATCACTGGTAGTAGAGGAAAAAGGCAGGTAGCGCCACGGGCTGCAGCAAGAGTAGGTATGTTTGCTAGTCACCGATAACCGACGATCAATGAAAATAGTTTGACCGTCAGTAAGGCAGCATGTGCACGGAACTGAGAAGATTATCCAAGCAAAGATCTCTAGGTGTTCGGTATGCACAACCCTAGGAAGTCATCATTCACAGAACATCCTCAAGCATGGAGACACAGCCAGTACATGGGACCTGCAGCGCAGCCTCATGCAGATTTATAGCAACAACCGGGACGATGATTCCCACATCCAGTCACAGCCTTAAGCACAAGCTCCAGCGGCGTCAAGAACCTCACCACTAGAAGCACGAGATGAGAAACAGTGGCACAGATACAAGAATGACGGTAACTAAGTCGAAAAACAGTTAACATCAGTGTAGTGCTACAGGGAAGACATTATCTAAGTGTACAAAAGTGAGGTTAGGCCAGAGCATCAGAGTAAACAGGAATACTGGGCCCCGAGAGACATGTAGACACCAAAATGCAAGGTGCAGGCCAACTCAGCTTCCGGAGTAGGCTCACCTGTAAGAAAAGCTCCATCCAGAGATGTTAGCTAATTCCTAAAATATACTGAACTCTGGAGAACCAGGAAAGTACGTCCAACACCACTTACCTCATCACAGAGTGAGTGTCAACATGTACAAGAAAGAAAAAAACGTTCTTCATCAGCTGATAAAGGCAAGAGTTGCCGTCCAAAAAAGAAATGTAGATTATTAAAATTCAGAAAAGATAAGGTTGAAAGAGTACTTAATGGTACTTTTAAACTAATCACCGATCTTCTACAGCAAACTATGACGCAAACAGAGAAAGGGAATAAAAAGAGTTATTTCATGATTTATAACTATCTTAATAATGCTCCAGTATCAAAGCTGTCCATCAAACAAATGAAATAAAATACAGCGGTAATAAAGATATGATGTTTGAATCTGCTATCAGTCAATGTGACAATAATAAAAATCTCAGGGATTATGATAATACAAATATCACCATTCCAAACCAGACGGATAATGATTATAAAAAAATGTTCAATAACACATACTTACAAATAGTTGATGAAAAACAGAAAAATTTATCAGATTTGGTATATAGGCTCCAAAAAGAAAATGGAAAGTACAAGTTTGAAAATTCACCCACAAATTTAGATAGCAATGGAGTTGGAATAAATGAGATAAGATTTCCTATAATGGAACTACTCGTGATAAAGTACCATGATACATATTGTATCACTTAAGATGATTTGGGTAGATAATATGTTTTTCTGGAAACTGTAAGTGCACATCACAAGCGATTGAGCAAGAATTGACCTATTAAAACGCATGAAAGTAATAAATTCAATGCAATTATAGCTCTGATGCTTGATTCCAGTAGCAATAAAAAGGATGGATCATTGTTACCTTACTATAAAACTGATAAACCAACGCAGCAGTAAGTGGATTATGTACACTGGGACGATCCAAATGAGCTGGTGGATCGAACTTACTCATGACTGAAAGATCGGCAGGAAATCCAAGCCATGATAATAAGATAATATCGATTATAAAAAAAGTCACAAGAAGGAGGGTATATATTCTGAGTCGTAGTTAAATTCAAGTCAGTATTTACAAAACAGTAGATTGTGCAATACTGCAACAGCAATAATCTCAAACGATGAAATGAATCTTACAAGTAAACCTACTCACATTCACCGATTTAAATAAAACTTCAAATAGTGGTAGAGAATCAAAAAATAAATGACACGTACTTTTTATCGGTGGAAAATGATTTCTAGGGGGTGAGATCTACCCTTAAGTTTTCATCCATAAAACACATTTTCTGTAATATTTTTTGTTAAACTCAATATTTTTCGAAAAAATCCTATGAAAATTGTTCCCATCAAAAAGCACTTATAACTTAAGAAAAACTTTACAGTCAGGATTACATCCCCTATATTTAAGGGGTTCAAACTATGTTTTTTATAGTAAGTTATTATTCTGAAAATTTTGAAATTTGTTGAAAGTTAACAAAAAAATGTTTTTGCATATTGCATAACACGCGCAGTTGACCAATATTTGTATTTTTATTAAAACAACCTCTTTTGGTAAACTGCCCTTATTCAAAATAAATTACTTATGCCGTTTAAGACAAAAAGTTAAGCTGAAAACTTGATACACGTGGATTTTTCGGGTCGCTGACTTCGTATACATTGTCAGATTTTGGAAATTAAGAATGATAAATACAATATAGCGGAACAAGGATAAGAATTCAACACATGAAGGACAGCGAGGGTTTGAAAATAAGAACTTTCGACTGATTCTTATACTTTTTATCATTTATTTGTAAATTCACTTGGTAAGTACAATATACATAAGAAATGTTTTTTATTAAAAAACATAATTTGGTTCTTAGTGATTTATTGAACAATGTTTTCCTTCAAAATTTCTTCCTTATTTTGTTTTTATTTCTTTTTTTTCTTTATTTTCATCTCAAACCGTACGAAAGCTCTTTTTTCTGAACGACTGTACAATGAATAAGTTTTTATTTATGTTTAATGAGCCAATCAAACTAGAATTTCCAAAATTCATTTTGAAAAATAGATATTCAAAAACTACTTAAATGTATATACAATTACTTAAGTGTGTACTAATATCGTATAAAATTATTCCTAACTGAAAAATAAGTACAAGATAAATTCTAACTCTTTATGGTAACCTATTAGTCCTCAGCAAAAGTTCACTAAATTTTGCAACTGCGTTTTTGCGGATTTTCACTGCTTTTTGAGCAATTATTATTGAACGTTATGACAGCCAACCAGTGCTGAGCATATTCATAGAACTTTGTTTTTTAACGATACATTAAGAATTACCTGCTAAATGTATCTGATTTGTATCCTGTAAACCTTAAAGGGGTGGAGTTTTATATGTATTTAACACGTGTATATCCAGGCGCTTAGGTTCATTATATATAAAGGCATTGATTAAACGTATTGTATGCAGTAAGAACTCCGTATGTCTAAAGTTCCCTGGTTATAAATTAAATATATTTAGCTGGTCATGGTTAACGTATTGTTAAATTACAAGGTTTAACAATGGGAATCATGCATAAAAGTTTTTTTTTCTATTTAGTCCGTCTTGTAGAGTTTTAAAAATAACCAACACGTATTTTTTTTTTTTTCTACAAATTAAAAATTGTAAAAGATACAGTACCTTAAAGTCACGGTTTTTGATAGCTTCGGAAAACGCCGTGCATAGGTGACTTTGTAAAGCATACATTAAACATGTGTATGTTACGATTACTTACGAAAAAAATAAGATGTGTAACATCATAATTAATTAAAAATTTTTCAAGATACAGCGATTTGAAAAAAGTAACAAACATTCACCTAACCTGAAATAGTACGGAAACGCCTAAATAAAATTTGTTCAAACATAAACTCTATCAACATAATACCACATCTAAATTTTCCTAAGAGTTTGGAGAAGAAATATTCATTTTTACTCTTATCGTGAAAAAACAAAAAAATGTTATTTACCTTGTAATTGTAACGTCATATACACAGGAAGTATATATATATATATATATATATATATATATATATATAATTATAAACAATAAAGAAACTTTAAGGTGCTTTTTATTTTGAAGTTTTATTTTTTAGAAAAAAAAAGAAATACATGTCGATATATTTTAAAACTTAATAAGACGGACAAAAAAAAATTTTCTATGCAAAATGCTAATTACTTTAACATAAGTACCAGTTTGCAAACAAAACGTGAAGTAACCATTGTATAATATGTCACTGAAATTCTTAAGAAACAAATTTTTTTTAAACTTGGCCAATTGTTTGCGGGAAACTAATGGATTTTAAAAAAAGTTAAATAAGATCTTCTTAACTTTAGATAAGCCAAGGAATTGGAATACATTTATATTTGGTTGAAAAACGAAATTTTTTGTATTGTTAACGAAATATGTTGATAACAATTTTTTTAACACCATATGGTAAGAATCACTTATGATTCGTTTTCTGGGGGGAATATAAATAGTAACACTTTCAATTTTGGGGAGCTCCTTTGTCCACCTGGGGTCTTATTTCTTTATACGATATACGTGATCGCTTTCGAGATTGACCGTCACATGCATGCTAAAATTTGACAAAAACGTAACAAACGTCCTCCACGCATGCACCAACTAGGTTGTATAACAATTAATCTCGAACGGTATAGCGTACATCGAATAACGAGATAAGACAACTGGGGTCTTATTTCGTGATTCGATGTACATGATCGCTTTCAAGATTGACCGTCACATACACACTAAAATTGGACAAAAATGTAACAAACGTTCTCCATGCGTGTGCCGACTACGTTGTATAGCCATTAATCTTGAACGGTATTGCGTATATCGAATGACAAAATAAGACTGCCAAATCGACCTTGGCTCATAGATAAAAATTCATGCTATTAACATGGTGTCAGTTTTGGTACATGGTTCGTACAAAATCTAATTTTGTTTCTAAATTTCCATTTTTTTAATTTTATTTGATGCCATCAACATATTAAATAATCACATCAAATTCAGCTGTGACATCCCGTGTTATATACTTAATATTTATTACTGCAAAACAAAGAGTTCATTTTTAAATTATAAAAAGCAAAAGCTCAGCGATCTCGAACTATCGAGCGGTATACTTGCTTCTGCAATCGCGTGATATATCCCTTACTTCTTTTAAAACAAGCTGTCGTCACAAAACTCAAACTACGCGTGCAACCTCAAACAATCTGAAAAACGCTTATCTTACAAAATCAATTCGCACAAGTACACAAAGTAATGTGATTCATCAACAATTTTAACATTCTTTACTGCGGATGTACAAAAGAAATATTTTACACAATTTCGACAGCAACTTGGACTTAATGTAAGACCTAAGAGATCAGCAGTTTTAACCATCAATTACTGTGTAATTATTGTACCACGACTGTGCTCGTGTCAGTCGAGGATAATGAGGTTAAGCTCTAATTTGTCGTTCGGATTCCCAACTTGATGCGTCCTCCTTAAACACAAGAGTATAAAAACTCCTCGCACGTAACAATATTTGCCTTTTGTCTTTCATCAAGTGCTCCAAAGTAACTATAAAGGTTGGAGAGTGACTTCTGTTGCGTTTTTCAATCGGATATAAGACTTAGTTCGGTGATTAAGCTACGTGTTAAAAGCGTGCATTTCAAGCAAATGTAAGACTTAGTTCGGTGACCAAGCTGTGTGGGAAAAGCTCGAGCAAACCAGGCCACTGAAGGCTCGACTAAAAAGTAAATCAAAGAGGAACAAGAAAGAGATGACTGTCGACGTGGGTTCCAACGTTAAAAGCAGCAGCCTCATTATTGTCATCGCGACGAATACTCTCGCGTAGGATCAAAATCATTGTTGTGGTCCATCTTGTAAGATATTGCAACTGCGTGCGCGCAAGCAGCGGCTTACCAACGATCATGGAAGTAAGTTAAGTTAAGGAAACTATAAATTGTATAACATTGTAAATGCGAATCTGAAACTTAATTATTTATACTATTTGTAAGATTCACTATTTCTGGCTTTTCTAAATTCATTACATCATCAGATAAGACATTACTTGGTTGTTGATTAAATTAATTTTCTTAATTTAAAAACATTTAAATTGCTAAATTATATGAAACACTTCAAGATCTAATAATTCTAATTGATGAACACATAATTCTTACCTTAATGAATAAATATAATATCAAGGAAAAATAAAACAGACGCTGTATGACAAAGACCTTTACAAGGACGTAACATAAAAAGACGAATAAGATACGCTACTACCGTATGCCATGAGACATAAACTCTAACAGTAAGTAAACGTCAGCTCAGCGTACACCACTCTATACGTATTGCTCGGTGAAACCTAACACCACAACACCAAGTCAACGATTTTAAAGAAAAGTATACTGTAAGTAGCAGCAAATTAGGCTTTCTGGCCGATGGCTGGTTCCTGATAGACAAAAACTTAATTTATTTGTTGGTAGAATGAATCTACGAGCTCCACCCTTCATTTATAGAAATTTGGACGTAACACAGCACTGTCAAAACTTACTAGATGAAAAAATTTACTTTTCCTACAACAGTGTACCTAAACTGACGCTAATAGCATGAATATTTATCCACGTGCCAAGGCCGTACTAGATGTCTATTATAGGTAGTATTGTTAACAAATTATCATATTACAATTCCGTACTTTTTATTTTAAAGTTAGAAAGACGTACCTTCATACACTAACGTAATTGTGAATAAATACGAATTCTTTAAAACCTCTGTTTCATACTTCACGTTAAGTGTTTTTTTGTTTCGATTTAACTTACCTGTTATACAGTTATGCGTGTTTGAAAGAATCAAGAAAAATATTAGTATACGTTTACATTTTATAGTTCAATTCATTAAACAACAATAAATTTAATTGTAAATTTTGAATTCATAGCTACATACAGAATGTTTATGAATCCAAAAAATATTTTGAAAGTACTCTTTCAAAACTTTAAGGATACAATTTTTTATGTAGAATTCATTACAACAAGAGAAGAAATATCATTTGCTCTTTATCTAGAAAATTCGACAAAAGATGAGGTTAATTGTCAAGTATTTGTTGATACTAATAATAGTTTATGCTTCAACGATTGCAGTGCTGTACCTGAACCTGTTGCAGTTAAAGATGATGAAAACATTACTCTGATGACAATTGTATGACCTACAACGATAAATCTGATAATTAGATTGATCTCAAGTATAAAAAAAAAGCCATTTAGTTTTAGCGCTTAGCAAAAATCAAGGGAACAAGTTTTGAGGTAGTACAACAAAAATTTAAGAAAGTTTTAAATCAGAGAACACTGTACAGATGAAAAAAACAACTAAACGAGGGTGGTGGAAGAATTGATCAATTGTATCATGTATCAGAGTACGTTTTGGAAAAAGTTTAATGCATCGTCTGACAAATCTGTCGCTTTACGTTGTATCGATTAAAGGCGATGGGCTTTGAAAGCCAGAGAAGATGTTGGGTTATCTGCTGATTTATTTGAAGCATCATGTAAATGGTTGCGTGCATTTAAAATACAGCATCACATCGTATCTAAAAAAAACTGATAAATATGTGACACGAAAACAACTGTTGAATAAAGCTGAACTTCGAGAAAGTGTACATTACCGACCAATTAGGTTTTAATTTACAAATACAAGTAGGTCATACACTTTCAGTAAAGGGTTCATTAAAGATTAAATGTGTCACGCAATCGTTAACGTCTTCAACACACAGTTATACAATCCCATCTTTAATAAAATGCAGATGATGAGTTAAAATCACCTTTACTCATTGTTCTAAAAATATTGTTGTTTACCCCTCCAAATCGGGAATATTAACCTCTTATCTAGTTACTAACTTTTGTAGAAGAAAGCTATACTACAGGATGGTTTGTCTTAATTTTTGAGATAATATTATATTTTAGACATTAAATATAGACTAAGAATAAGCGTAAGTGATAAATATGAGCGTGACGTTACAGTTATAGATGTTATCGGTGTAGGCAGTAGGAAATTGTTTTGAAACTATCGGAAGATTCGATGAAAGTGCAGTCTTGTACTGGCCAGCCTCCATATTGTTTGTATTGTATTGTACCATTATATATATATATATATATATATATATATATATATATGGCATTTTTTTTAATATTTACCCTCCCTGCTGTCCAAAAATGAAAACAGCTAAAAAATTATAATAAATCACTATTTTGTAGCTTTAAGCCTGTAGTTTACAAAAACGAGTGGCTCTTTCCGAAAATAAAAAGTGGCGGCTGATGGCATGACTCTGACTGTCGATGAAGACCGCAAAAAATGTTAAAATAAGCAAATGTCTTGAAATCTTATCATATTGCAAGCCAAAAAATGTGTAAATATGCTTCTTTTTGGTTGTTTCAGTAAAGTTAAGCATATGCGTTTTAGTATAAAGACATATTTTGGTTCTAACCTCAAAAAACAGCTCTAAATCGTATTTTTTTGTTAAAATATTCCATGTAACTATCGAGATAAGCACAAAAATATTTCTCTTATGCGAATAACCTTAAATAAACCTTAATTTAATAAGGTCATTAGTCTGTGAGAAAACAAAATCTGTCTGTAACCTATATAAACAGTCATTAACGTCTATTTTGCTAGTATAAACTTCAATTATCGTACTAAGATGAGTCACACTATGAATTTCGTATGAGAAGAACTGTGAAAATTTAAACAGTAAGAATTTTAACAAGACACATTAATAAATAATACTTATTGAATATTGTACACCCATACTCTAGAGATCCTTCAAGCTTTCCTACCAGATCTTTCGGAATTTGTACTAGAGTAAAGTTTTCTTAACTCAAAAATGGTTACATGGTTAATTCTAACTTGATATAAACAATACTCAATTTATAAAAATATTAAATTTCCAATAGGTATATTGCTATAAAAATCAAAGTACTATATTTTAATTTAATTAAAGCACTTATTTGTGCTCATTGGATACTACAATATTTACTCAATACATGGATTCTAAGCATACATTATTCAATCATTTACTAAAAACAATGGGGCTTGATCAAGAATTCATTTATATTAAGTATTACGACTTTAGAATTAATTCATCGTGATTTATTATTTAATCTCATTTATCGCCCTAAAGTAAGTGACATAAGTAACACAATAAGTTTTTTATGTGATCCACAGTATAAATTTAAACTTAAATTAATTTCATGATTACGCGTTGCAACGTTGTTCTCTCAATTCGCTACTAATTTCGATAAACTTGACATAGGCTTATCCTTTAGTATCAGTATCAGCTTATTACTAGCAATATGATTTTTTATTATTTTAGGAAGAAATAGCTGTACAATTATAAATTAACGAAGTTGGTAAGGTAGAAACTTTAGATAATATATATAATGCTTTAAGATAGTAAGATAATTTATAAATTATAGGTAATTTGTTAACTATTTTTTGTCTACGATATCTACAAATCGCTAATTCCAAATTTAAATCAAGGTGTACGAGGCGTATGCGTGAGCACACGCTAGGCTCAGGTAGGGTGATTGGGAAGACACAATAAAACACAATAAAATCAAACAGCATAAAAATAACAACTTTTAATGTCACTCACAGGCCAAGAAAACACAGTTAATATACACAAAAATTGTAAAAATCAAATTTATACCGGAGAAAATAAATACTGTCTATATTCTTAAAGCAACGAACTATTGAAGTATATAAAAGTGAAGAATGTAGAAAGAAAAGAGTCAAGTTGAATAACACGATATGTAAACACGCACTGGCCTTGAGCTCGCAAGAGATTTTGAAAGTTACTCGAAATAAATGTGAAACTGAAAGCACTGATAGAGTATAACTGATTGAAATATTGAATAACTATAAATCACTGTCTGTTAAAAAATGCACAATTACTGTCTGTGGAAATACACTAGAGTTTCACTGAGTCTTGCTGTTGATAATCACTGGTAGTTCGATGAGATTAACTATTTGAGCTGGTCTGCAAATTATGCAATGAGCAACTTAAACAAAGCACTAAGTGTACTGCACTGCACAACTGAGTTTTGTCCACTGTATAGCGAGAGTTAATCAGAAGATTTACACTAGCATTTAAGGTGATGTATGCACCTTCGAATGCTAGAGTTTGGCAACGTAACTTAAGAGAGTCTTTCTTCGACGAGAGCTGAGTATAATCTGGCGCTTACAGTATACAAAGCTTGCCGCGTGAATACGCACACACACACCTGCATCGCGCCAAGTCGACCAAGCGCACACGCACAGAGCGTTGAGCCGCCAGAGACAACAAATGTACACAATGTACACAAAAGCCGGGCCTACTGTCGGTCGCTCTCATTTCCAACACAAGGAAAAGTCGAATTTTGCATTAAATAAGGCTTTATTGTATTTTAATTCAGTATAATCTAATATCATTTCGATTTACGTGGACTAGTGTACCTATATATACGATGGTGTTATATACCGTCTATATATAGAACCATTTTATATATGGACACACTAGGCACAGTCGCGCCATCTGATTGATGAGCTTTTTGCGATATGCCTTCATACTAGCAAAATAGACGTTAATGACTGTTTATATAGGTTACGGACAGATTTTGTTTTCTCACAGACTGATGACCTTATTAAATTAAGGTTTATTTAAGGTTATTGGCATAAGAGAAATATTTTTGTGCTTATCTTGATGGCTACATGGAATATTTTAACAAAAAATACGATTTAGAGCTGTTTTTTGAGGTTAAAACCAAAATATGACCTTATACTAAAACGCATATGCTTAACTTTACTAAAACAACCAAAAAGAAACATATTTACACATTTTTTGGCTTGCAATATGATAAGAAGAAGCAAACTCGTTTCGACAAATTTACCTTAGTTTCTGCGATGTAAGATAAAATACTGTAGTCGAGGTAAGGAAGTACAATAGACTATACGCACGCCCTTAAAACTTAGTATTAGTGTATTGACAGTTCATAAAGGTAATAAAATTACTCGTGAAAGTATTATGGTAGCAGCATCCATGACTTTCTTAGGTGAAAATCCCTGTTATGTCCTAAAATTTTCACTTTTTTTCCTTAAATTTTTAATAGTTTCTTATCATACAAAATGATTAACGTTTAGGTATCATTCAAGGCGCTTGGTCTTTTGAATCATTTTAAAGACTTTCATATAGAAATATAAAATTTCTTTTTTGTTCGTTAAAATTTGATTTTCAAAAAAAATTTGTCATGTATAATAGCATTATTGAATGAAATAATTGTTGGAAAAATGTATTTAACTGTAAAATAGTCCAAAAGCCTTTTCCTTATTATGTTCTATAACGTATGCGGGTAATTGTTGTACAAACCGAACTCCATTCTAAGTGAACCATTTTTTATTTGGCAAAAACTTTTTTTGCGAGTTCTATATCTAAAAAAAGGAGTATCTATTTGAGGAATTTTTTTTTTTTCTTTAGTGAAAAGGATTTCAGTTTTAAGATTCTGGTAATTTTTGCTTGAAGACTCATTTTCGGAAATCTATAAATGCGGTTCATTCCAAGCTAGAGAAAATTTTTTTTTCTCAATTTGAAGGTTAAAGAGTAAATTTCAAGGAAAAAGTAAATCCAAAAAATTTTTTGAAAAATTTTATATTTTTATTAACAATTTAAACTTTGGAATTCATTTTTAACAATGGAACCCACCGCAAAGCATGTTTTAAGTATGACCATCGTATTGTACGTCCAATTTTCTATCGAAAGTGCTTTTCTTATAAATGGTGAAACGATTAATTATTACAATTGTATAAAAATTTAAACTAGCACGATACCTTGCGTCGGCACCCCAAGTTGCAAAGTGCACCTGATATTCTCGCCTCAAACTGTTGCTCTCTGGATTTTCTGATAAATAGTATATGTAGTACTTTTTACTTTTTCAACTGAATAATATTATTTGTATTAATACAATCGAATAAATCAGCACCTTCCATTATTCAATACATGTAGGATGGAATCAGTAATCAGTTAGAGGCAAATTAGAAAATAAATTATGTATTATTTTCTTGATGTTAACTAAAAATGAGAATATCATAATATCGTATCTTAATATCATATTAGTGTATATATTCATTTTTTACTTAAAAATTTTTACAATATTTTTTTTGTACAAAGAGAATTGCTTTGCTTCCAACTCTTGAAGTGAGATTGGAATCATACAATTGAATTTTAAAGTTACTTTTATCATTACAGCTTTTTTAGAACGTAACAACAGTCGTTTTTCTTCTTCTTTGTACTTGTCATTGGTTATATAGCTATACGTTGTATGTGGTAGAGCTTCTGTAACCTAACCAAATAACTCTTTTGGTGTACGGATAGGATTATTAATCCTTTGAAGGCTTGCTGTAACAGCAAGACGTTTCAGAAGTCCACCTAATCCGTCACATTATCCTTTGCCATGTGAAGTTGGGTAGAAAAGCCACTCAGCTGCCATTTTAAAATCTTCTAAGTAGTGCGTAAGATTTATAAAAATTTTTTTGTATTGTCCACTTCCCCTTTTCAGAAAGTATATTATTTCATCGATATACTATATCAAGTAAATTTAGAATTTTCTTGATTACAACTACGTACCATTTGAACTGGATTATTTTCTTTTTTTTAATTTATGGATGCCCAGACGAGAGGAATCACAGGTTTTTGGTTTCAGTGACTCATTAGTTACTGGTATTTTCATTGCAATTAATTGACGTGCATTTCCTTTTCGCAATTTTAGTGTTTCTTTCCTTGAATGTTTTGTTAATTAAAAGGAAATAAAACAAGAATCATTACGAATACTTTGGCCTTGTGAGATTTTAGACCGTTTTTTTAGGCATTTTTTTGTTTTTTGTTGGCTCATTCCTGATGCACGCGTTAACCTATAAACACAGGATCCAATCGTCGCAAAATGTTATAGTAACTATACAAAGAACATAAAAGTATTATAGTGCACAGTTAAAGTAAATAAGTTTACTACTGATGACTGTATCAAAAACTCTGATATTATGGAAGAGAAAATGAAGAAACTTCAGCCACCTAATAGAAAAAAATTACTAAATAGTACGAGGTAATTTTTTCGCATAGATTGGTGAGAGACTCTAAAGTAAAAAAAAGATAGAGCTTTTCCACCAGTCATAAAAACTTAGTTTCATGACCGTCAGCCAACGCTTGTTGGCACAAGATTTAAATTTAAGAACGAAGATTTTTTCCAATTAAACGACGTATATTGTACGATAACTATTTTATTAATATTGATTTATAAATGATATTCTCTATTTGAATAATAATCAAATAATAGTTACATAATGCACCATTTCTACACATGACGTAATATACATCATACTATAATCCAGTGAAAAATATGTACTTGGCAACTTGGGTCGCTCACGTCAAGTACCGTGCTAGTTTTTTTGATTTTTTTTCAATAGTAACAATCGCTTATCGATTTATAAAAAAAACCATTTCTGATAGAAAATTGGACATAGATTACGATGGTCATACTTAAAACAAGCTAAATAGTGGGCTTTCTAGCTAAAAATTGATAAAAACATTAAAAATGTTTATAACAATACGAGATTTATACAATTTTCTGTATTTTTTTTCTTAAATTTCTAACTTTTAAAATAAAAATAAAAGTTTTCTCTAGCTTAAAATGAATTGGAATTATAGATTTTTGAAAATGAGTCTTCAAGCAAAAATCACCTAAATATCAAATTGTTTCATACATGAACAACTGTGGAAAACAAACTGTAAGGTTAAAACTGTCACTACACGCGCATGTACATACCAGTAGGCCAAATCATCTTACTCCACACTCAAAGAAGCATAAACTGCCGCCCCTGGTTCGAAGTCATTTAGTTTAACACTGATATATTTTATGAAGTGAAGTATAATTCTCGATAGAACGTTATTTATGTTTAAACATCATTCAGTCTCTGAGCAAACGAATTTTATAGTTTGTTTTTCTTTTTTTAAATTAATGACGAGTGCGCAATAATTGGTGCCTGTGTAGTAATTCGGTAATTTACCTCTATATTGAAATGAACAAAAATTAATGAAAGAACCTTCTAACTTAAAAAAAAAGTTTACTGCCTGTCAATTATTGTTGGATTCGAGTCCCAGTCTAAAATAATTTTTTTTTTTTTACTATTTCCTTCGTATATTTGAAGTGATACTACTGTTGTGTGTGCTTAGAAAGTCGTGTATTCGATTAAGTTAGATATTTTGTACATATGTTTTGTAACCTTTTAACTACGAAACTAGGCATCAGTGATAAAACCACGGTTATCAAACACTAGAGAATAAATAGTGCTTCTATAAATCACATTCAAAAAAAAAAAAAAATATAGATATTACTAGACAATTCAATAGTAAAACTGAATGATAAATTTTTATAATAAAGAATAAATATAATGTAAATATTAAGTTTTAAGCAACTAGATGAAGTACAAAATAAATTTATAACTAAATCCATAAAATAAGTGGTAGACTATTTAACGTATTTAATAAACTTACAAAATCTGATCGAGAATTTTTGGCGAAATGGAAAATTACGTTAACGGAACTAACTTAAGTTGTGTGAAAACTGCTCAGAGATAACCAAAGTCTTTAATTTTTGCGGTTGAAATCAAAAAGTCGTTAATACAGCGATTCATCTTAAGGATGAATAAAAATTAAACATTAAAGAAACCAAAATTAAAAGTTCAGCAAAATACTGCTGTAGTCTTGAAGGTAAAAGATATTAAAACGTAAATCATTAATTAATTTTTTTATTTTCGGTGATTAATGAGTCAATAGCATGGACTTGTTCTGCAGCAAAATCATGGAGTAAGTAATAACTACAGGCGTGTTCTCATTAGCTAAAATAATCAGATAATCACAGCGTTGAAAGAAGCTGCCAGCTACAAACAATTTTTCAATAATCATTATCAAGCGCGGGAGAAACAGTAATAAAAATAAAGTACACAAAAAACTAAACGTTAGGGATCGTTTATAGTGAGCCGTTGGATCTGGCGCTCGCTACAGCTAGCGGTAGCCAACCACAGGATACCCAAGGCAGTGGATGGCTGCAGCCAGCAGCATTTCAGTCTGTAGTTCATCCATAGGCCTATTGTATTTACAAATTATACATGAGGATGCAGCTAGCCACTGCAGCCAGCCGCTGCCTTCTGTGATTGGTTGACGCTTGCTGATGCTAGCTATAGCCAACAGTGACTAGCGATAGCTCCAACTGCCTACTATAAACTATCCCTTACAGTAAAATACTTTTGCTTGATAAGAAATAACAATAATAAACAAACATTAATCTATAAATATATATAGTATATATAAACAAAAAATATAAATAAATAAAAAATATAGTAAATACGAGTAGTCACGGTGGCGCAACGGTAGAGTTGCAGTTCCGTCGATCTCCGAGGTTAAGCTGCATTCGGCGCTGTTAGTACTTGGATGGGTGACCGTCTGGTGACCATTCAAGTTTCGCCGTTTCGCCTGTGCTCTTGATTCTCGAGAGTCGATTAACTGTTTCTCTTTCGCTTCGACATCATGATCATAGGTGTGACTATAAGTTGGTTCAGATGTTTAAATGCGTATAAACATCTGGTCATAACTCAGGTGCACTGATGGCTAAAAAACACTATTCTTGTGTAAAAAAAGCCACATCTGAGTCTATGATGAACAATAAAAAAAAAAAATCTACATTTACGAGTAAATCGATACTGCACGTTTATTTTCGAAGTTCGTAGAAGTTTTCAATAGTTTCAAAGTATAAATCAAACTTCTTTAATTGTTATTTTAAAACTTAAAATCTATATGAAATTGAAAATAAATCTTCAACATTAACTTACTTGTAACTATAGATTATGTTCTATTTGTTATTATTACTTGCATCGATAATAGTCACACGAGAATGACTACATGTAGCCCGCAAGATGGTAAAGTAGTGAATACAAATTGTGAGTGCGTGTTCCAATGCAATATATTACAATGTTATGTTATATTTAGGATCAAAGTCAATTTTAATCGCATATATTCATTAAAACAGCTGTAACGAACGATATCAAATAAATCTATATGGAAATCACAAAAAGTTATAAGTTTTTATTTTACTTATATGACCATAGATTTTCATCCAGTAAACGCCAAATCAATTAAATATTTACATTTATTCTTTCACTTACACATTTTTAAATCCTTATTGCCAATGGCTACGTTCTTACATTTGTGTCTTTATTTTACTTCTTTTTCAGCGAACACTACTATGCAAAATGTTAAGAAAGACTTTCGCAATCTGGTTGTGCCCTGCTCTGTTAAATAGTTTTGTATCAATCTGTCTACAGCACGTACAGCTAAAGCAACTCTCTGTACTCATTTGCCGTAATATGTGAGGGTGACGTTCGATGCCCTTCACATTAAGCCAGACTTTAACGTTTGTAAAAAAGTCACAAAATAAATAGTTTGTTACTTTCTTGTGTAAATAAAAGCTCGTGCCCTTCTATTACTGATACTGCGTGTACTCTCGGGTGCACGGGTAACAGTTATTTACGAACCATATCCGAGTCACTCTCCCGAGCAGTTAATGCTCAACTCGAAAATCTCCGTTACCACCTCCACTAAGATCATCGGTTTCAGACTTGCGACTAACTAGACGCTGTCCACTATTTGAAGATGAAGAATCAGAATCTTCAGAAACAACTAAAAAGACAACAGAGAATAAGCCTTAAATTATTTTATGTATGGTTATCTATAACATTTTAATTTTAAAATAAAATTTAATAAAAAATAGAGAGAGAACTTTAGAAGTAGTTGTGCTGTACTCGTATGGTTGTTCTACACAGGAAGGTAGAGCTGGTTGGAGTCCCTTCTATTTTCTCTCTATTTATTATATTTTATAACATTCAGAAAGCTCATCCCAAATTGAATGTGATAAAATAAATCTAATCATTCTATGTTAGAACTTTCTAGAAGTCATGCCAGCTGAATCAAGGATCAAATATACCAATGCAGACTTACAGTACTTTGAACTGACAGTGAAAATGTTGCTGCAGTCATTAGACAATGAAGCTAGCATAGATGTTGATGATTTAAACTGACGTGAATGGCTGAAATTATCTTTGGAGGCGGTTGCTACACTAGAAGAGTTGCTTACTACGTCAAAATTAACCAAAGAAAAAAGACAATCATGTATATTGCTAGCAGCTAATTTCATTTTTATTTATCGCATTAAGAATGAGCTTATAAGATTTTTATTTAAAACTGCAGAAAAGTTGAGAACACAATCAGATGTATCAGTAATACTTACAAATACTGTAAGATCATGTATTATTACGAATCTTGCACACCTAGACATTGAATCATTTTTAGATAAAGCAAAATTTTCATTCGAAAAAAATATTATGGCAGTTGTCCAAGAATACGGTACATGAAAGATAAACCCCAAGCTCTCAAGTGAATATGTGGTACATCAAGATGACTCTGAGAGTAGTAAAATTAAATACTTTAATACTAAAAATGCTTCAATTTATAAGTTAGCAAATCTTAGTGAGCGGTTTGATTACCATGTAAGTGAGCCACTATAACGAATATAAAAGTCTGAAAAAAGAGATTCAGGCTAAAAACTTTACATTTGATGATAAGCGTCAGGAAGTTTAAATATATCACAGGAAGTTTTTAGATTAAATTATCGCATGTTATTCAAAATAAGATAGCTTGTGTTAATGTAAAAAACGTTTATGATAAGTTATTGTAAAATTTCGATAGCAAAATTCTGTCTCTGTAAACCTATACGTCCTCCAAAAAGTTAAAAACTATAACAACGTTGTTTCATGCTGTATAACGTCGGTGAAAAAAGAAAAGCATATCAATTTATTACTCGTTCAGAATTACTATACTGATGAAAATAAGAAAGAAATAGATAAAACTGCTCGTGGAATAGATGTTCCAGAACTTAAGATCCACTTTGTATGGATTAAATATTTATCACGTTTAGTTAGATATCAATTAACAAGGAATAAATGTAAGTGCTTCATTAGTGATAGATGTTTGAATTTCTTTGACACTGAATATAAAATTCAAAAACACGAAATCGAATGTGTAGTGGTTAATAAGTGTAAAGTAAAACTTCTCACTAAGAATTGAAGTGTGCCCCAGTTCAATAATTTTTATTATAAAGAAGGAATTTCTTATATTATATATGCTGACTTTAAGTGCCTTTTAAAACCAGTTGAAAATTATGATAGCAAATTTTAAAAACATCAAGCTTACAGTATCGGATATTGTATTCAATGCAGTTTTGACGGTACATGTTTAATATATCATAGGTACAAACAAGAGGAAGATATAAATGGGGCTGAAACTTCTGCAGAGTGGTTTGTGGATAAACTTAAAGCTCTCGCAGATGAACTAGACCAAATGTATAAGGGAGCAAAGCCAATGAATCTTACGAACGGAGGAATGTTAAACTTCACATTAGCATAACCATGTCATATTTATGGAAAAACCTTTAGAAAAAAAGTTAAAAAAAGAGAGATCATTGTAATTCAACAAAAAAATTAAGAGAAGCCACTCATGCAGGATGTAACATTAACTATAAAAATTCAAGATATATATCTGGTGTATTTCATAATCTGACTGGATATCACTTTCACTTCATAATAAGAAAATAGCGACAGCTGCAGACTTCAAAGATCGTATTACACTAATTGCTGCAAATAAATAAAATATATATCTTTTACAAAATATATTGGTGGTTGTAATATTCACTTTAGATTCATTGACTTATTTAGATTTATACTATCGTCGTTGGAAAGTCTAGCATCTTATTTGGATCGATACGATTTATCTTCGAGTGAATATCTGCAAGATGATTACACTCAAGATTAAGAAAAAAATTATTTTTCAGGAAAGATTTTTTCCGCATGCTTACATCACTTTCTTTGAGAAGCTAAAAGATGAAACATTTTTTAGCAAAGAAGACTTTTATAGCAAACTTATCAAGAGCAACGTCTCTGATCATGACTATCATTGTAATTTAAACGTATGCAAAATATTTAGTATTAAATCTCTTGGTCAATACTTAGATTTATACTAGAGGACTGACGTATTATTGCTTGCGGATGTTTTCGAAAACTTTTCACAACTTGTACATATGCGTATAGACATGATCCTGCACACTATTGCACTACACCTGGTTTAACATGGAATGCTATGTTGAGATATACGCAAGTTAAATTAGAGCTTCTTACCGATATACGTATATTATTATTCATTGAGAGTGGTATAAAAGGTGGTATAAGCTAACTGCGATGCGACAGAAAATAATAGATACATGAACAAAGGTTATAATCCCGTAGACGAAAAATTTCTTGTTTACAACGATACCAATAAGCTCTACAGTAGAGTTATAACATGGACCTTACCATCTGGTGGCTTTTAATAGGTGCGTGATCTGAATAGAGTAAATTCTTCCCATGTTTGGGACAATCACTTTACTGCTATATATTAGAAATCGACTTGGAGTATCCTTGGAGCTTATACGATGACCACAAAGATTTATCTTTATGTTCTGATTATATGACATCACCTAGTAGAAATCAAGAGAAACTGATGACTACTTTATACAGTGAGAAACATTAAATCATACATCGTCAAGCTTTCTAGCAAGCTTTAAAATATGGATTTATCTTACATTAAATACATAGAGCATTTGAATACTGAGAAAAGAAAAAATACTAAAAATTAGTTTGAAAAATTTTTCTTTAAGCTTATTTTATTAAAAAATTTAAGTTTATTAAAAAATTAATAAACGCGGTTCTTGGAACAACAATGGAAAATAAACAAAAAAAAGTACACGTAAAGCTTGTTAATAAACGGCATGGGCGCTACAGTGCAAAGACCCTTATTGCTAAACCGAGCTTTCACAGTCGTACAATATTCGCTGAAGGTGTTATGGTCATACAACTTTTACAAGCAGATATCACAACTATACAGCCTATCCGCGTTGGACAAAGTGTACTCGATGTATTGAAAAATCTAATACATGACTTCTATTATTAATACATAAAGCACCATTTTGCAGGTATGTGCAATTGACCATTCACAGGCACTGATAGGTTGATCTACGAAATTCAAGATAAAGACATTTATAAAGTTATGGGTAAAGATATCAATAAGATTGATACATCAGATTATGCAAAAATGATGATCGTTTTAATATACCTCGAAATAATAGAAAAGTGTTTGGGCTCATAAAGGATTAGAATTCTGGTAAAGTTATGCTCGAATTTATCGGTCTTTGTAGTAAAATATATTTCGGAAAATTGGAGCTCATTCCAATGCTGGATGAGTCAGAAAGCTCATCAGATCATTCTCACAGTCAGATACAAAAGCTCATCCTACATAAGGAGGTATACCAGCCTGTGAAAGTCACACCCAATGTTGAACAAACCAGAAAGCACACTAAATCCTCCTTCAAGCAAAATACAAAGGTTTTTACTCTTCTTGTGTATCAAGAGATAGAGCTTAACTTTGAGATGAGTAGTTACTTTTATCCTGACGATAGTAACTTTAAAATCGTGGATTGATAATATATGTCTGTATAAATAAATATATTAAACACGCGCGCGCGCAACACAAATTTTAACTTGTCTGTCTGTCTGTCTGTGTGTGTGGGCGTGCGCGCGCGTGTGTGTGTAATGCAAGCATTATATACTTCAAAGATAATTACTAAAACATGGAAAAATTTGCTGGCTGTCAGCATTATTTCGAAATTGTTAACATATATACAATTGCCATTCATATTTGTCTACTTTAATTTCTGTTAATATTTACAAACATATGTATGTTCATCGATAAAAAGAGTTGAAGGTAAAAAAAGTGAAAGTCCGTAGAGATAAAAATAGATAATAGATTTAACATCAGATTTAACAATCCAACTATTTGAAGAGATATCAAATTTTAATCATTTAACAAAAATTTTCTAAGAACTTTTTTCACAAGGTAGACATTAGAAAACTTGGTCTTCCAAAGTTCTTGTTTGCAAAAGCCATCATACACTGATGAACTTTTATGATTTCTGAAGTGGTTAATAGTTAGACTTGTTTTTGATATTTTAGTAACTGTGAAAATCTCTATAGACCAATTTGGTGGGTAATTTTTTTCAAAAGCATTTTTACCTCACTTGTACGCACTTCATTATTAACTTTAAATTTTTTTTTCTTCCAGGCTTACCTTGAGAGTTGTAGCGTTTCAAAATTTAGCTTCATCCGTTAATGTAACATTTTTTGGTTTCATAACTGTTGTGCGATTTTTCCAATTACTATAGGCTGTAATTAAATTTGGCAGTTATTTGAGCCATTAATAGTTATCATTTAAATTTAATTTGACTAACATTCTAATTTTCAATATGCGATTAAATCTTTCACTATCAATGCTTTAAGGATACTTTAAGTTAAACAAATGATTTCTTACTTTTCCATAAGATCTTAAAAATTTTTTACCTCTATCGGTATGCGAATTTCTTGGTACTCTTTCTCGATTTAATATGGATTCCACTGCTGCTTTTACGGCATTCTCTATTTTCGTTTCACTAGTACGGCCCATGCATACTTAATAAATATGTCAATAATAATAAGCATGTATTTATAACCTTTGTTTTCTCTAGCATTTGGTGTAATTTTAACAATTCTTTATTTTTCCTTAAACTGATAACAATAATGAGTTAGATTTTCATTTACTTATATAGCAAAGAAGTGTTGTATGCACAATGGTACAGTACACCACGAGCATTTATAATTGTGATTTCGTCACACAACATACAGTTTGTACCAGTATTTTCTAAACAAAAATCAACGGGTGCTTCAAAAGGACTAGGCTTATTTGAAATGTAATCGCTCTTTGACCATGAATATTCAAACATGTTAACGAATCGAAGAGATGAGAACTGATTGTAGATAAGCGACTAAATTTTCAGAATATTGTTCCTCAAGTGCCAGTCAATATGGTAATCATACAAAAGAATGAGATCTGAAAAAAACTTATAAAGTTTTTCCAGTGTCTGAATGGTATACATCAAGTGATTGTATAAGACCAGTTGTTCCAGTCGGTATAAAAAGAACTTTTATTTCTTTAACGTTGTTTTCAATGTTCATAAATATCTTCTCTTTTTGATCCATCCCACAGTCTAGTCACTAAATCGATTTCTTACTGGCTGTCGGTATCAATACTTTTGTGGATCATTTAGTTCGCAAAAATCTTCCATAGCTAGTCGTACATCCCAGTGAATGTCCCTTCAAGACGTTCATCACACATACGGTTTTTTAACAGATTTTGTTCAAGCATCAAAAGTATACTAAAAATACCATAAGAAATACACAAAAAAAATTACAGATCGATCAACGGTACCCTCTTTCACATGTTTAATCTTTAAAATTTGCAATTTTACATGTAACCTTATGGAAAAACCACTTAATATTACATTTATAAGATCTGTATAAGCCCCTCAGTTTTTGTTTGTATAAAAGATTACACCTAGATAAATCTGTTGTATTTTTAAATAGATCTAAGATTTTTTTTTTTTTTTTTAATAACACAAAAAAGAAGGGGTCAAGTATGCGTAAAAGCGTGTATGTAAGTTCATCCATTTGACAAAAATAATTTCCAGCGTTGCTACATATATTTGCGCTCCTCCTACCTCTTTGAATTTTGTTCTGAATCTCAAAGGAAAAATTGTAACAGAAGAAAACGCAGTAAGAATCAATTATTATCGTATGTATACAGTACCGAAATTTGTTTTTTTTTTAATTATGAAAATTGTGAAAACATGTGAAAAAATTGCATAAACAACAATTTATTCACTTATTTTAAAAGTAACAAATTTATGATAAATAAATGAATTTTGAAAAAAACACGTACTAAAAAAAAATATTTTATTAAACAACTTATTAATTGAATGAAGAATGAAACCAAATGAATGGATACACAATAAATAAAAATAACCATTGAAAATAAGTTACGAACTGTAACATAAACTGAAGTAATTGGTTTGTCAATGTAGGGCCCGCTCATTGTAGAGTAGGTAAGGGCCGTGGCTAGTATGCAAGAGGTCGGGGGGTTCAAATCTCTTTAAAATTTATAAAATTCAAAATGTGTGGTGTGGTGATGTCATGTGGTGCAGAGGAAACCGGAAGTATGTCACGGGGGACGAGGTAAGAGGAGGGAATCAAGCAAAATCCACTTCCATCACACTTTTTCTCAAGGTAAAAATCTGAAATCGTTGATTTACCCTTACGTATAACTTGCCTATAGAAGTATTACTTCAAAAACTTGATCTTAACTCTGATATCAAAATTCCACACTCCTAAGAATTGTTGGATAGATAATTATTATCAAATTACTTTTTACACCAACCTTACCTGATTTTTTGTTGTTGTTAAAAAGCTCTTAAAATCCAAACTTTAATTGTTCTGCTCACATTACAGAACAACTTTTAATTAAAACAATCAACATAATTATGACGTGCAGACAAAAAAAAGACGTATAAAGGTACCATCATTATTTATTATTTCGTAACAAGAAATAAAATGTTTGACGTTTACAGTAAGCAAATATTTTTCGTTCGTTTATATTGTTTCATTAAATAGTGTCTTTCAAACACAATGTTCAACATAATTTCCTGGAAATAAGCCTGTTATTCCATCCATAACACCTTCCCACCAACCGTCGTCGTTTTTCTTTAAAACATATATTACCGAGCTTTCTTGAAAACTTAGTTCATCTTCTTTATCCGCATAGTAGTCGTAAATAGCAATCACTGAAAAAATGAATGGTAGTTAATTATTGAAATCAAACAACCAGCTACATAAGCAATAATTACAATTATTAGTATTCTTATTGTTTGTATTTTTACAAAAGTCATTTCTATTATCTCTTAAACTAACTACTTTTTTATATAAGTAGTAAAAAATACAGTAGTTAAAGACACCTTTTTGTGATATTGACTTTTTTTTACCGTGGGCACAAAGTGCAGCTGCCGCTTTGCAACCTTGGGCTACACTTTGCGTCTCGTAAATCACTTTAGGCCCATTAGCAAAAAAGTTTTCTGCACCCTCCGTGCTCTATGTACTTTTTTGTTCTGGGATTCGAAGTGATTTACTAAGCACAAAGTGTGCCCACGAGCGTTAAATTGTACTTTGCACCATTGGTACGGGAAAAAATACACGTAACTCGAGCATGTACATATAAGAACCACGCCTTTTGGGAGCTTATGTTTGTACTATGTGCCGTAGTAACGTAATGTGCCATTTTCTATACAACAGTTTTTTTAAGCTACCTATTATTTATATACTACTGTTTATCCAACCATTTATTGCTTTGAGGTTTTCAAAAGAATAATTTAATAGCACATTTGATAACTTCCAATTTAAATTATTGAGATTTAAAATTGATCCTTGCAACACAGGGAATTTTTCAGAAATTCGTTAATCATTACTGACATCCAAGTTAAGGTTTTCGGCTGTAACTATACTAGATTGTACGAAATAAACCATCAGCAATAAGAAAGCGCATACATAAAGTAGTAATATTTTAGCAGATATGCTTGTACATCTTGTGATTCTCGTTCAGTACATGGACTAACGTAACCAGCAACCTAAAAATAAACGAGTGAGAAATCTAAAATCGTTTACGAACGTATCAATTGTCAAATGTCATTAGAAATTAATGAAAAAGGCAGAGAAATTGCAGAAGTGGCTGCGTAAAATAAAGCCAAATGAAAATATTAAATGTAGATTAAAGTTGAACAACATTACATACAATTACAGCATTTCTGACTATTTACAAAAAGTGACGCAACGAAAGGAAAAGTTGATAATCCTGTTAAAAGTGGCCTGCTGGGGTGGGCGACTTCGAACAACAAAAGGGAGTTACGGTGGTCGAGAATCATTTCCGAGGATGTTAAATTGGCTGTAGAGATCAATCAACGATGAGAATGTTGGATCGGAGGCTCTAGGCATGGTAAGGCAGTGCTTCTGCTGGATTCTGATGCCACCGCTGGAGCTGGTGCCGCTGATGGGTGGTTTATCAGTGACTTGAGGCAGTTAAGAAGAGACCATTGCCAGGGTATTTGTCTGCATCTCTCAGCTGTGAGGTAATAGCACCAAGGGGTCTACACAATGGTTGGCAAAAGTGGGTGAAAAAAGCATCGAGACGCTAAGTCTTATGTGATAGTAAACTTTGCTGTTTTATTAACATCAATTAGTGCTCTAGCCACTGCCGTAGTGTAGGTCTCGTCGAGCGAGCGAGAACCAAACTTTGGCTTATGATCAAATGATCCGGGTAGATACCTTCGAGAAGTCACGCAGCCCTTCTTATTTATCATAAGCAACTTTCTTACTTGCGATGTTTACCAGAAACTAGTAGTTGCCACCTAACGAGTGGTAGGCGGTACTTTCAAACGCAAAGTTTCAAATTGGAGCTCCACGCAACATTTGAGAATCAAATTCATGTAAAACGATTGAATTTAAAGATATTAATTATTTTTAAAACGAATAATTAATAAAATAATACGCCAGACGGTAAAAATCCTATTTTTGGAATTGACACTGATTAGTAGAAGTCATTCAGCCAAGCATATGAAGATTGTATGGTAGAGAATGGGAGCCACAAATGTCTTTGATTCATTGTGACGTATTGTCAAGTATATTTCTTTCCTTAAATGACTTATTAAAGTATAAGGTCGCAATCAAGTGTATTTATTTTAGTGTTATCTATGAGGCATTGTAACCTTTTTTAATGTGAATTCAATACAGTTTGTTCCATTTTAACATATAATAGAAAAAGTGGGCTTACAACACATCGCGTCGTATAAGAAATTCCAGGCACCAGGCAGGCAAGGATTGCCAGCCTTACCAGCGAGAAGTGATCCCTGAAACATACGGCTTTTCCGGGGATGCTAGTTAGCCTAGATCTGATGGCTCGGCAGAGGGCGCCGGCTGAACGAGCGAGGAGTAGAAGTCCTGAAATATGGAGTCCTCTCCAGGAAAAGACTACATAGTGGCCAGTGGACCCGATGCATCACTGGTGCATAGAGTGTCAGCTTAACTTGCGAAGTATTTCACCGAAGATACTTGCACTGTGCCCATGGATTAGGTAGAACATCAGTAAAAGGGTTGGAAATGGGTATGGCAATACACCTACACACATAAGTGATGAGTAGGTGCAGTGTGCCGAGATCGTGCTGAGAACTCGCACACACTTGTGCACAGCCAGGTTCTGATTGGCCAAGCGCTTGCGCGTCGTTCGAGCGTCCAAAACTCGAAGACAGCGTGCATAGATCAAAAACATTAAATCCAAATACCTAATCTCCCATAACCCACTGCGATAAATGTTTTTTATGCTTTTTAGTGTAAAATATGAGTTTTATCTAATCTCAAGTAAACAATCTTAATTAACCAAATAAAATTACTGGTATTTAAATAACATTCTACCTATAATAGCATGAATCCCAAGCAGCGTAATCCCAGTATTCACTGCGCTCGCTTCTCTGCAGTTTTATCTGCTCGAAAAACCAACAAACTTCCAAGCCAGTATTCCTTAACGATCCAACGTGCTCGCTTGTCAGTGCTTTTGTTTATTACCTAATTAAACAAAATTCCAAGCAGCTCATCCTTAGTTATCCAATGCAATCGTGTACCTGGATTCATTATAAATTTAAACATAAGCGAAAACTCAACAAGCTAATTTCTAGAGTCCTGCCGTGCTTGCAGGACCACGCTAAAAAGCTTTTCTTCAAAAATTAAGGAAAACTGAAATATCGTAGTAAGTACAATTAATATAAAACTATAATTTAAATGGAGTCAACAAAAGCTTAAACAAGTAAAGGTTAAGCTCTGGTACCTACTATAACCATATGTAAGTTTCAAGCAATACGGATCATATTGAGTGTTAGCTCAGTTGGATACGCGTTATGTTTTGGACCCGAAGATCATGGGTTCAAGACTAAGTGTCGAAATTTTTTTTTGTCATTTCATATTTTAAAGTACTTGATATTCATTCATTGATACATATTTATTTATTTATAAATTATTCAGTGCAGTAAAGCATGCATGAATAAAAAACTCACTCCCTTAAGCAAATACGCAAGGTTCACTTATTTTTAAATACGCTCATTAATCTACGTTTTAAGTAATTTATTGCTAGCTACCCAATACACTCCACTGCCTGAAATTTTGTCTATTCCATTAATAAATAAAATTTCAAGCTTAGCCACGTTTTTTTAATGATGCGTATTTAAAGAATTAAGAGTTTTATCCCAAGTAATTTTAAGCGCTCGCTTTACTGCGCTTTTTTTTTACTTAATAAGTACTTAAAAATTTTGGAGCCTCATCCCAACTAATTTCGAGCGCTCGATTGTACGCCTTCCTGTATTCAATAAGTTTTTAAAAATTTAGTAGCTTTATCTCCAGTAATATCGAGCGCTCGCTTGTGTGCGCTGCGATTTATGAAATCATAACTTTAAATATTGAGAGACGCACACCGAGATACTGTAAGCGCTCGCTTGTGGGTGCTTTTATTAATTCTAAGCATACATTTATGATTAATATGATTATATTTAAATTATGTATTAAAATAAAAAATTTCTTTCAAAGTTATCATTTAATATGACAAATATGTTAATATTATTTTATGTTTGTTGACGTTTGTCACGCTGTTATATGTCATTATTGATTAGACAGGCTTTCACACCACCCGAGCGGTACTGTCTTCGGCACGTTGGATTTTCATTGAAACTATCGTGTTTGTTGATGAAGTATTGCAGTAAAAAAAGTAGAGTTTTGGTAGTTGAATGATTAAAAATTAACTTGAATGGTTTGTTTATAAAAAAATTTAATTTTGTTGATCTACACATTAGTTTTAATAGTGGTATTTCCTCGCCAAGAGACCTTTTTTTTATTTTTCTTATTTCCAATTCTCTGGTTACTTTACAATAATACTGTTATTTTTAGTCAGTATTTCAATATCTAGGAATTATTTACTAAAAAGATCTCGAAGCCATAAAACCACTAAAACTTACTGCAAAAATACTGTTTCTCTTATCAAATAAGAACTTAATTTGAAATACAAGTATAATGAAAATAATAAAATACAATCGAGTGGGTAGAAAATTCACTTGTAGTACATATTAGCTCTATTAAACTTATCAAAATGGTTTTGCGTTATCACCAAGTTTTCGCAATCAATATTATGCGCCTTTCCATATGACTTTAAGAAGCATCGTGCATTAAGTAAGGTAACACTAGTTTGATTGATTTTTCATCCTTAAATTCATTTACAGCAGAAAAAATTTGCCTAGGTTCCGCGTTTAAGTGAGGTATAGAAAAATTCGTCTCACTAAAGAAGTTAAAGCGGGGTAAAGCTTGATTTTTTAAATTCATAATTTTACTCCAAAAAGTTTCTGTATCAAAATTTATTATTAAATTCTTTTCTTGTTCGTCAAAATTTGTACAAATACAAAATCAGTAAGAACCGAGTAATATGAATTATTTAACATGTTTTTTAAATTTTCAAACTCATTTTTAAACAAAACGTTATTAATTACTTTTGCACATTTATCCTCCTTTGTACGAATATTTCTCACAGCTAGAAAATCCTCTACAAGGTTTTTAATAAACGACACTAACTTATTGACTAGCCGAACACTGACAGAATTTTGTGCAATAAACATTGATACGCGCATCTCAACGGCATGAATTCTATCTTGAAATGATAGCCCTTGATTAACGACTTTTACGATGGTACTTGAATCGGTCGCAGCATTAAAATTATCGGTATGAGTAAAAGTTGTGCTATGAGCCATCAAGTCACTTTTACTGAAAAACTTTAAATCTTTTTGACAAACTTTACAGTAGGCCTTTTGTTTATCAGTCGCGTATTTAACAAGCCAATCATTCAATACCGAGTCGCGTAACTAGTCTTCCTGGAACGCAATAGCCGACCGTTTTTTTTATGTTGTACCCGTTGCGCTATCCTTTGGTCGTTAGTTGTTGTTTGTGACATCGTCAAGGCTAAAAACAAAAGCACTAAAAAAAATCGCGAAGAAATGTATTACGATAAAAAAAGAGGGGTATCCAATCATTAAGAAATTCATAGCGATACACTTTCTGCGATCAACAAAAACAAGTTACAATACAAACTTACAAATGGAGATTACTAAAAATTACGTAGACAAATAGAATATACAGACAATGCTGTAAATAATTACACGACCCAGAAAAACACCTACTCACACTACACACGTACGTGTGTGTTTTTAACATACTTTGATACAAAAATTAACCGAATCCCTTGTAAAACTGCAAGAAGCACGAAGATGCAGCTGCTTCTCAAAGAAATCCAGGTAAAAGAGAAATACATGCAAAGCTGTTGCTACGGTTTGACGTGTGACAACAGTTGACACAATCACGAGCATGCTTCTGCACGTGCAGAGTGTCTCCATTTGTTTGGGCTCGAATTACAATAACGCAATTTATGGAAAACCTGTATGATAATTTTGAACTAAGAGATTTTTTAAAAATTTGCAAAAAACATCTGCGTTGAATGAGTAGTAAAAACGTTGCACGTTTTTAAAAAAATAAGCGAATTCTCACGGCACATCAGATCAATTATGGCAATTTGTAAGTATCAAAAAATGATTCGACAACAATTAAACGTAACTAATGACAATGTCGTATATTAAATAAAATTTTCAAGTACAGACATAAAAATTCCGCTGTCATCGTCAAACTTATTATTTTACATAATTATGATAAAAAACAAGTAGTCTGATTAAACAAATGAGTAGTAACATTATAATTTACTTAAAATACTGAAAAACTGAATAAAAACACCCACAAGCGAGCGCTTACAGTATCTCGGTGTGCGTCTCTCAATATTTAAAGTTATGATTTCATAAATCGCAGCGCACACAAGCGAGCGCTCGATATTACTGGAGATAAAGCTACTAAATTTTCAAAAACTTATTGAATACAGGAAGGCGTACAATCGAGCGCTCGAAATTAGTTGGGATGAGGCTCCAAAATTTTTAAGTACTTATTAAGTAAAAAAAAAGCGCAGTAAAGCGAGCGCTTAAAATTACTTGGGATAAAACTCTTAATTCTTTAAATACGCATCATTAAAAAAACGTGGCTAAGCTTGAAATTTTGTTTATTAATGGAATAGACAAAATTTCAGGCAGTGGAGTGTATTGGGTAGCTAGCAATAAATTACTTAAAACGTAGATTAATGAGCGTATTTAAAAATAAGTGAACCTTGCGTATTTGCTTAAGGGAGTGAGTTTTTTATTCATGCATGCTTTACTGCACTGAATAATTTATAAATAAATAAATATGTATCAATGAATGAATATCAAGTACTTTAAAATATGAAATGACAAAAAAAAATTTCGACACTTAGTCTTGAACCCATGATCTTCGGGTCCAAAACATAACGCGTATCCAACTGAGCTAACACTCAATATGATCCGTATTGCTTGAAACTTACATATGGTTATAGTAGGTACCAGAGCTTAACCTTTACTTGTTTAAGCTTTTGTTGACTCCATTTAAATTATAGTTTTATATTAATTGTACTTACTACGATATTTCAGTTTTCCTTAATTTTTGAAGAAAAGCTTTTTAGCGTGGTCCTGCAAGCACGGCAGGACTCTAGAAATTAGCTTGTTGAGTTTTCGCTTATGTTTAAATTTATAATAAATCCAGGTACACGATTGCATTGGATAACTAAGGATGAGCTGCTTGGAATTTTGTTTAATTAGGTAATAAACAAAAGCACTGACAAGCGAGCACGTTGGGTCGTTAAGGAATACTGGCTTGGAAGTTTGTTGGTTTTTCGAGCAGATAAAACTGCAGAGAAGCGAGCGCAGTGAATACTGGGATTACGCTGCTTGGGATTCATGCTATTATAGGTAGAATGTTATTTAAATACCAGTAATTTTATTTGGTTAATTAAGATTGTTTACTTGAGATTAGATAAAACTCATATTTTACACTAAAAAGCATAAAAAACATTTATCGCAGTGGGTTATGGGAGATTAGGTATTTGGATTTAATGTTTTTAATCTATGCACGCTGTCTTCGAGTTTTGGACGCTCGAACGACGCGCCAGCGCTTGGCCAATCAGAACCTGGCTGTGTACAAGTGTGTGCGAGTTCTCAGCATGATCTCGGCATACTGAGTGGGTGGCCCCGGCTACTAGGCCAGTAGGCTATCACGGTACCCTTGTAAGAAAAAAAAAAAAAAAAAAAAAAAAAAAAAAAAAAAAAAAAAAAAATAGAAACGTTGCCTTAATTATAATAATCTTTAATGTAAAAAACAAGCTATACATGTATAAGTTTTTTAAATCGTTTTGTAATGCTCTAAACAATATAATACTTACAAAATATTTAGTCTACGAGCATCACACATTTTTAAGTATATTTCGTTAACAATAGTTTTATTGAATATTTGGAGCCACATAGTATATTACTTAGATAAATTACAGAAAACAAGGCTATGATTCTTCATTCTTATGTAAATTTTATTTTTCATTATTATATAAGACGTACACTCAACAACATTTTTACTCATATCACTAACAACCCATTTTGAATTTTTTCTTATTATTTTGATCGATGTTTTAAAATCACATTTTTTGATGTTAATAATAACTTTTTTTTTATACTGTTTATTTGTCGTTTAAGCTCAGTTGAGTCGTACACACTAGCCAGGTAAGACTTATAAAAAAAAAAAAATATATACTAGAAAGGATATAAGTATAACATTAATATGTTTTTAAATTTTTTTAAGTTTAAAAGTGTTAATGCAATAAATTGTTTCATCCTATATACTTCCAGCAAATTAATTAAAATTTTTTTTGTATAACCTAAATGTCTAAGTGCAGTACAAGTTGCGTGCGAAATATTGAGTTATGTCTTGAACTTAACCTTTTTACGTTTTCTATCTTTTTTTTTGTTAACTAGCTTCCGTTTCAAGTCCTTAATACTTGACTGAGCAGCTTTCAAAATCATTCTTCTTTCAACTACTCTCTCCTTTTCTGATTCTCCACTGCTATCAGAACCTCTTACTAAAGAATGTTGATACTAGTGTTACGTCGGCGCAACGTATTATTTGAGCCTAAGCTTTCGCTCAATAGCTCGGGATTCACACTGGGCGCGTAGGTGGGACGCGGGGTTAAAAGGGTAATTCAGCTTAAAGACGCGTTACTCAAAAAGGGGTACAATTGCTTTCACACGACTAAGACTGACTGCTGTGCAATATTCCGATGCACTTGCTCGCGGCTGTCTTTTGTCAAGAGCGGTGTATACCTCGTTCACGATCTAAAAACAGTTAACACCGTCACGAGTAAGGATATCGTATGTAATTTAACCTTGACACACTAATATCACGGTAGGCATTTGCCTTAACTCGATCGTTCGATGTTATTCTGATAGTATTATTACCACGGAGAGCAACGTATTGTCCGTGGCTGATTTGCTATTACCGGTGACCGAAGGGTGCCAATACTGTGGCGAGTAATGGCGTTCGCGAAAAACACTTTATACTGGAGATTGATTTGCTGTTACCGGTGACCGAAGGGTGCCAATACTGTGGCGAGTAGTGGCGTTCGCGAAAAACACTTTATATTTCCCGGTGATCCACGGGTATTAATATGGCATTCGCGCAAACAAAACGCCTTATACTTCCCGGTGATCCACGGGTGCCAATACCATAGCGATTAATGGCGTTCGCGCAAACAAAAACGCTTTATACTTCCCGGTGATCCGCGGGTATTAATATGGCGTTCGCGCAAACGAAAACACTTTACACTTCCCGGTGATCCACGGGTACCAATACTAGGGCGAGTAATGGTATTCGCACAAAAGGAAACACTTGGTCAAAAGAAAGAATATGATATGTGGTCACTTACTTTTATTTACAAGTGAAAGTTGCTATACAGACGTTGAACCAGCGTGGATGTAAGTCGCTCTCAAAGAAGATCAAGTGGCAGTAGAGACGGACTCTGGCAACCAGTTGATCGTTCGAGGGTGGTAGCGAAATTCGACTGTGTCCTCGCTTCGCAGAAGACTGGGTTGTAGCGGAGTCGGGCTCTCACTACTCAGTCTACTTCGAAGGGTATCGTCGAATTTCGCGTGCCGAACTGAATTGCTTTACCTCGCTTCGCAGTAGACTAGGTTGTAGCAGAGGCGGACTCTTACTACTCAGTCCACTTTGAAGGGCTATCATCGAGCCGAGTCAAGTCGAGTCAAACTCTGAACTACGAACTGCAAAACTGATTTTCCTCTGGGCCTACGGGCCTTTTTATTGCGAGAAGCGGACCTCGGTCATGCGCTGGCTCGAAAAACGCAGGAAAACTTGCCGGGGGAAAATTTTGAAGAAAAGACAATAGCCGAAAATCTAATTGGCTAGAACTGCTCTAGTTTATCCACTCAGAAATTGGCACATCCCACATCCGGCTTATTCTCTTCTGTGCGTCAAGAGAAGGGAAGGTGATTCACTTACTCATGCCCTTCCTTTCTCTTTTACATCAAAAGTTGACAGAATTTTAATATATTTTAATCTTAACATTACGACCAGGTATTGTTAATATTTACTAATGCTACACATTGGTTGTTCGTTCAGCTAAGTTCATTGCAAAAAGAGCGGTGAAAATCGCTTAACAATTCGGTTGATGCTAGGGTGAACAAACGATTGGTGAGATGTTAGTTAATACTACTACTGAAGCGCCAAAACGGTGGCTGCGGCCGTACTAACTTATAATTAGCGGTGGTATTTATATTATAATAATAATAATAATAATAATAATAATAATAACAATAATAATAATCATAATAATGATAATAAGAATAGCAGTTGTTAGAATACTAGTGCTTTGCTTGTTGTGAGTTAACATAATTTGTTTTACCGGTAGTTTGAATGTTTATAATGTTACGAAAATAATGCGGAATTTTGGTATAATTTTGGTAAACATGTTTTTCTGCTGCTAGTAGTTGGAGAGGGAGTCGTCTCGTGGTACCCTGGGGAATCAGGACTCTGTTACTCCTATTGGAGGCAGGCATACGGACTCTCTCTCCGAGTCAAGAAAAAGGGAAGGGTTATTTTCCGTTTTTCCTTTACATTCAGAAAAAAGTGTTAGAAATCAGCTAGATTACAAATTAGACTATTGCAGTATGTTTATGAAATTATTAATTCGATGAAAAAATGGTTACTCTGTAAATTATAAGTTTGTTAACTTGAATGGTAAAAATCGGATAGTTCTTCGAAAGTCGATAAGATTGCTTTCGTGGGCTTATGTAAAATTGTTGCTGGCTAATGGTATGCAGGTTTAATGGTGCAGCGTGTACAGGTTGCATTAGCAATATACAATAATTTTACCATTTGCTACTATCTTCGCTTAGCCTATGGGTTTTAACTCTAATTTATTCTAGTTTTTAACATTATACTAATATCTAATATTAAACTTCAGCGCAGCTGTTCCCAGTTAGATTATTGCATCGATTGATTTTCATAATTATTTTATTTTTACTTTGCTCGTTGTTTCCGGTCAGCATAGGCCAGCATGCATGTATTTCAGTCATGCATTGTCGTAGTACCTTAGCTAGGAGCATTCTTGCAGGTGATTCACCTCTTTGCAGATGCACATTGGCCTCTGCATTAAGTATTCTAAAATCGGCGCGGAATGTTTTGAAGCAAGAGGAAAAAAAAATTAATGTGGATACACCGATGTTACACTAGTAATATGAACACTTTCTTTTTCAAAAATATTGTTTATATTTTATTAGCAATAAATATATAAAAAAATTTATGTATATATATCTCCCTATATTATATAGTTGTGTTAACAAAAGTGAGTCTCAGCTCCTTCCCGCTGCCCCTCAATCCCCCCGCTCCCCCGCAGTTTCCCTTTGATTTACATAGTTATTTGCTTGTTTTAACGTTATTTTTGATCAAATTATATTCGAGTAATCTCATCCCCACTCCCCCTCGCTCCCCCTCCACCACCCCTTTACCACCCCCCCCAAAAAAACTTGTTTATTGAATGTTTTGCCATCATAAACGTTAAGAAATATACGTAATTTAGTACCCAAGTCATACCTCGTTTTTAGGATTTTTTAAGTCTCTGATCATAGGTCTCCCTCTTTCTATTTGCTCCCCCTTACTCACTATATGTCTCTGAAGTACTATTATTTGTTTAACTTAATTGAACTTTTACATTTCAAATCTCTTTCTGGTCCATGTTTACTTTACCCAAATACAAAATTCTTGATTACTTGAGGATTGACTTACTCCTTTGTGAGTTCCTTAATCAATACTTTAATACGCTACTAATGTTTCTACCACATTATTTAAAATTTAAAAAAAATGTGTATATTTATTGTAAGATGTTAATATAGCTCTACTTATGAAAGAAACATCATTATTAAAAATTTTAGAACATATATCATTTGTTTTCTATATCTAGAGGAATTCTTAAAAATTTAAATTTTTCTTCTCTTATATTCAGTAGCAATAAAGAAAATTTTTTATCAATAGAACGTATATTATTTTTAAAATAAAAAATATTAAACAAAGGCCAAAAATTAGAAAATTTTTTTGTTTCTTGAAGAATAGTAATTTTGCTACCGTTTTTTACCTCTGAAAGAATTTGACGGAAGTCTCCACCTAAAATTATTATTTTATTTACAAAAGGTTTATTACTACTAGATAAATCTTTTAAAGTCCTATCATTAATTTTTAAGGCTTTTTTCGGTATCATAGAAGATTTATTCCAAATAGTTACTTGTACATAACGTAATTTTTGTTAATTTTGCTTAAACTGGAAGAACGCACTTTCTATAGTGCTTAAGTGTAAAGGAAGTCTGAAAGTTCTGTGAGTAATCATTTCCTTTGAAAGCAGAATAGAAGCAATACCTGTCCAAGCCATTGTAAGAATTTTTTTTTATTGATATGAAATAATAAATCAATATTTTATATAGAAAATTTTTTTCAGATCGATCGATCAGGACCATCATTTTTTTGCAAATTTTATTATTTCTTGAAAAATAGTAGTAATAGTAATAATTGTATTACACAGATCTATCTCCAACTTCAAATTTAGATTTCAAGTTCTATGTAGATGTAAAAGGAAGAATTTTTTTTCGTTACAATTTGGAAGTCTAATTCACTGTCACATTTTTGTTTAGACACTTTGTAACTTTTTTAAACGAATTTAACGAAGTAAAAGTAAACGAAGAAAAAAATACCAATGGGCCAAAATTTTAGTCCTAGAAAATTAAAAGAAAAGTAACAATTAACTAACGATACTGTTAATATAAAATCAATTTGTGATTCTAACAATATGGTAATTTTTCAATTTTTGACGATATTTAAAATCTTTTATTACGTTGTCGTTTCAAATACATAAAAATTAGGCATTAGTCAGGGAAAATAAAAAATGATTGTTAAAAATTCATGTAATTAATTATGATCAACATACATTTATTACATATATCAATTTTAAGTAACAATTAATATAATTTGTTTTTTTTATCATACTTCATAAATCTATATTTGCAATTACGGGGGTTGGTGCGCAGATCGCGCAGGGGGTAGAGATAGTTATCAGAGTTTAGAACGAGGTCTTAGAAATATCTATTGACACGTACAGGATAGACAGCTCATTTAAAAAAGGGGGCTACTAGAAGGAGTAGTAAAGATCACCAATAAAAAATTTAAGGGCACATTCCTCTTTCTATACAAACTTAACCACTTTTATTTGAAATGAGCAGCTTGTTTTTCATATTTCCTTAAAAGCAGCCGAGTAATCATTTCCCAGCGTAGAACATGTATTCCCGAGTATTTCTGAAAAATGCCGTAGTCTTCCGAAATCTGTCAAATATACTTTATCGTATTTTTTTTCATACTACTAATCATTTTTATCATCTTTTAAGGCTTTATAAAATATTAATACAAAGCTTATTTTGAAAAAATTAGACTTATAACACAACAAGGGAAGGAGAAGTTGGCGGGCGGAGCGCGCAGACGGGCAGGGCCCCACTAATATGTATGTGTGTGTGTGTGTGCGTGTGTGGGTAGGTGTGTACCTCTCCGCTCTCGAATCTTTAGGCAACTCACATAGGCCCCAGCTAACTTGCTTGGGAGCCCTGCTAACTTTCCGATCGGGTATTGCATGATATTTACATGAATATCAATAAAAATTATTGTTTTTCATATCTCACTAGAATAGCTCTTTGCCCGATTCCTCTCAATCTTTATTTTTAAAAAGTAACAGAACCTTGAAAGTAGAAAGATTACTTTCTGTGCTAATGATAAGCCGATTTTTAAATTTGAAAATTCGAAAAAAATTATAAATAATAAAAATGGTGTTCGTTACCAATGTTAGTATTAGTCTGAGTTAAAAAATATTTTTTTTGGTATTTTGAGGTTATGTCACGTGAAATGTCTGAAAATTTGAGTAATGTCTGATATTTAATAGAATTCTACAAATCTTAACTATACATACATTGTTTTTCATACCTTAGCAAGATTGCTCTTAGCCCTTTCCCTCATAATCTCTTTCTATAAAAAGTAACACAACCTCTGAAGTAGTCGTGCATCCAAACTATACTGGCCGAACGGCCACTTCTTGTGTTCAGTGAACTGCTATTCACTGTTGTACATAGGTACACCTATGTATACATTTATACCTACATGTTATATACTTACGGGCGCACATGTGGTGAGTGTGTCATCATAAAGATATGATGGATACATATACACCTATGTACTTTTTCACAAACAGCTGCTTACGTATTCGTCCGACTTTTGGAGCAGCTTGTCTAGATCCGTGCGAGCTTTGTACAGTAGTACTATATACGTACAGGTTAAGCGAACGCTCGCCTCTCAGCCGAGCTACATGGTAGGCGGAGTGGGTAGTGTTAGGTTCTATTTTTGTTACGGAATTTCTTGATACGGTAGCCATGCTCAAAGCCCACGATAAAAGCTATGCAATAGTTAAAAAAAAAAGTTAAAATGAAAATCTTCAGAAATATTCCCCAAAACGTAAGCAACTTGTAGTGTCATTAGTGGCAGCACTGCACGCTTTTGAACATGCGCGTGTATATATGAATGTTTATTAGCATTACTATTTCGACAGAACGCATATAAGTATCGCATAAGCATTTTTTAATTTTAACGATATCTGCTTAAATAGATGTTCGATTAAGTTATCCTAAAACAGGCCAGGATTTCGTTGTGAATATAAGCCAGAGAACTGCTGAGAAAGCTAAAAGTGGTACCTACGTTTAGTAATTGTTTTAATTTTTTTCTTAAGCAAAACATTTTACACTGCGCAACTTCTATACATCTAAAGGTCAAGTGTAACACGACCTCTTATGAGTGTATGCAAGCTTATGCCTCTGGACTAGATTCCAAAAGTAAATAGCGACTTGATCGTTAACTTTATGCTTACATAACCTGTTTATTATTGAGACGCACAATTTTGAAGATGTTTATTAGTGAATGTTAAGAGCATGTAAGGACAGACATCAAAATTAAAAAAACAAGTGTTTTGAAACATCATCTGCTGATGAATGTGATGATTTGAATAAAACGGCATTAGTTACAAAGTAAAAAAATCTCCACCGACATTGCGAAGCTATTTTATGTTCTCCTCTGCAAGCATTCAATTTAATGTAGATTCTTCAAATAATGATAACATTCACGTCAAATATCATGCAATACTTAAACTGCCAGTTATTTAATTTGACATAACCTCAAAATATTAGAAAGCATTTTTACAGTTATGTTCTTACTGGCATTACTTATAACCACTTTTAACATCATTAATACGTTTTTTTCATTTTCTAAATTAACAATGCAGTCATAATTTTAGCACAGAATGGGATTTTTCTACTTAACTGGTTAGATTACTAATTTGTTAATTTGAAAATGAAAAGTCGGGCAAAGAGCGATTGTTAAGTCAAATTATCTTAAGATTACGTTGAAAAAAGAAAATCGGTTTATAATTGAGGGCTGTAGGTGGTTTTGAACGTTTTTTTTTTTGTTTAGCCCCACTATGCGCCGTGCTGAAGTATACTCAGTGCTCAGTTTGTGCTCACCTTTTATTTTGAGTGTTGCTGGTGAATAAATGTACGCCTAAAATTTGTGGTTAAAGTGTTTAGAATCTAAATGAACAAAGTTTATTTATTAATAAAGAAAGTGATGAAAAAACAGTAAAAGAAAATGAGTGAGTACTTCATATACATACATTTTATTACTATTATAATTGCAGTATTTTTTTGTCTTTTGAATTTTTTAATTTATATATAATATTGCTAGAAAACCAACTCAAATGTTTGACATAAAATAAGTGATCTTAAAATTAGCTTTTTTCACACACACACATACACAGAGAGACACAGACAAATTTTTAATTCTTATTATGTATTCATGTATATAAATATATATTTATTCCTTATTATGCATATGATAAACACCATTAAACCGAGCACGTGTACTATTTAGTACCTATGTTCTTTAAGTATAGGTCATACACATTAAATCTGCGCAGATAAAGTATCAGTGTTATCGACTGTGAAAGAAAACTAAACGTGACCATGTTAGCTTACCGTCACTGAAACTTACCCCAGACGTCGCTAAGTAGGTGGGGCGCTGAAATTGGGCAGCGCAAAATTTAAAAATTGAAACCCTCATAAATAGAATGTAGTTGTGATGAATTCGGAAATTCCGTACCCCGAATTTGATTTTTTTAGAATTACACACCTGGTGAAATTTTCCAAGTCTGCTCTACGTGTTATACATCTTTGGAGAAAGAAAAAATTCCTCTTATGTCAACCTACAATGGTTTTGCATATCCAAAAATTCGATCAGATTTACCAACGTTAAACCTTTTAAAGCAACGATTGATTTCACCGAGAATACCATTCACACAAATTTGTAGACTGAGACACGTTAATGGTCAGTACGATATTTATGGCCAGATAATTAATGTTCCTATCAAAGTTAATACAATGGTGAAACAATCGCCAAGAAACATTCAAGATGACCAATGCTTTTATGTGCATTTGAAAAAGAAGTTGATTCACAAAACTTGTTATGTCCACGAGCTTATTAATAAGAGCTATATTGAAGAGTGGTTGTCGTATTTAGTATCTACGCTTCTTTGTATTTATCATGACATTAAAGTAGATGAATCTTTTTTTACCGGCAATGAACGTACTTAGCAATTGAATATGGATGAAATAAGTGAACACGTGCTAATTGAAGACAATTTAGTTGCGCAGCAACAAATTCTTTTGTGGAATGATGATTATTTTTTGAGTCAAGCACCCGGAGAATATAACAGGCCAGTCATTATTTAAATGGATGAACATGCGGAAGAACTATCTTTTCCGACAATCTACGGTGATCAGTTTCAAACATACAGAGATGATGTTACTGTTACTCCATTCATGCAAGCTACCAGCGAACTTCGGCGTACTGATAGGCACGCGTGCTACTGATCCACAACACCTTTTATACATCGCTGCTAAAATCATGAGGTTGCGAGTTAGTGGATATGTCAACGTTACGTTTAAGCATGTTGGACAAGGTTCTTCAATTACGAAAGAGACCATTCAATCTGATGAATAAATTAATAATTGTTTAGAAACAAATCTCGCATTTCTTCGCTGCATACCAAATTCTGCTTGGTTTTGGTCAGATCGCAAAAAAAGTCTTTTTGCAATGATCAGGCAATTAGGGCTACCAACAGCTTTTATGACTCTGAGCGTCAATAAACTGACTGGAAAAATTTTCTCAACTTGAAAAATAGGCTCAACTTGTGAATGAAGATGCCGTAACTTGTGCTATGTATTTTAATCAAATGGTAAATTGTCTGTTAAAAGTTTTGCAATCAAAGAAAATAAGTCCATTCAGAAAATGTAGAGTAGTACATTATCTCAAAAAAATAGAATTTCAACATCGTAGTAACCCATATGCGAATGTTCTTCTTTGATTGAAAAGTGTCAGCGTCAGAGGTGTCTGGAAATATAAAACTAGTAACACACAAACACACATTCACGTGTTATAAAAAAATAAATACTTATAAAAATCAAGAATGTAGATTTGGTGTACCATTTATACCAACAAAAAAAAGTATTAATTTGATACCTATGAAAGACACTGATCCCAATTACTCAGAAGCACTTTTTAAAGAATATAAAAAAAGATTTAAATTTATAAGAATTCATCTCGAAAATTTTGACTACGAATTTTGATGAATTTTACTCGCATAATGATATTGTTTCTAATGATCATTACTACAATATTATTTGTGCTGGTATCAATAGACCAAAATCATTAAATAAAAAAACACCAGCAGAAAAATGGCACAACACTTTCAATCCATTTGTTTTACATCATTTGAAATCGAACATGGATTTTCAGATTATACTAGATGAATATGCTTGTGCCACATATGTTGTGGAATATGTCAATAAACATAATAAAGGGATTAGTAATTTGCAAAGACAAATAATTGACATAACGGACGAGCATCCGGAATTCGATATTGTCGATATCACGAAAAAAATGAGTATTTACATACTTCAGTCTGTTGAAATGCCGGCACAAGAACCTGTTTGGTATTTATTAAGAGAACCTATGGCCAAGTCATCGGTGGTGACAGTTTACATTCCAACGGTATTTCCTACTGAACGTGCAAGAATTAGAAAATGTATGAAGGAACTTTAACCTTTGGATGATGATTGTACGAACGCTTGGAAAGAGAATTGGTTCGTTAAGCACTAGAAAAGACCTGAAGAACTCCACGATGTTACTTTGGCATAATTTGTTGCAAAGTATTACCTAAATGAAAAGGTGACTTACACTAAAAGAGGTATTACAAAAATAACAAGATACAGGAACTACAATATGGCTGACAATTACAAGGATTATAGGCGTGAGATGGTTCTGTTGCACGTTCCTTTTCGAAGTGAAGAAAATGATATTATTGCTGGAAACAAGTTCATTAAAATGTACGAGGACAACAAAGATACGATATTAGAACGTAGGAAAGAGTTTGAATCAAATTTGGACATAGAGAAAACTTTAGAAATTTGTCAATAGTTGTACCGGAAAAACGATGATGAATAAGAAGACGAAGAATTATTACGAGCGGTGGATATATTGCATGAAAGAGATCCTTACGACTTATTATTACGTGATCCAAACTCAACTGCTAACGTTGATTTACAAAATGCATCTCTGCATAAACTTGGCAGTATAGCTAAAAGAAGAGAAAATGTAATGGATCATCAACAATTCTATGATTTAATGCAAATAGCCAATGATCAACAAAGAGATATTCTAATGACTATAATTCATCATTTACAAACTTTAATTCAAGAACCATTTCAAATTTTTTTTATGGGACCAGCTGGTACGGGACAACCATTCGTTATCAAACTGATTTTGGAAATTTACAACAGGTTCGCAGATAATCATGGTTACTGTAATGCCTATACTACATGTGCTTCATCCGGCAAAGCTGCCTTGGCTATTGATGGTACAACTGTTCATACAGCTCTCAAAATTTCTCTTTCAAAACTTTTGCCTCTGTCATCAGAAATGTTGCAATTGTATCGATCTCTCTTCAGATATGTCAGAGTACTAATTATTGATGAAATAAGCATGATTAGTGCAGAACTTCTACACAAAATTAATAATTGTCTAAAACAAATAACAGGAAAAAACAGATTTCGGAAGTATAGATGTTATTTTGATCGGACATTTACGGCCATTTCCACCGGTAAGATCAACACCAATTTACAAGACAATCACAACGAACATAATTGAACCGCATTTATGGAAAAAATTAAAATTTTATCAACTTACCACAGTAATGAGACAAGCTAATGTTGCACTTTCAAAAGTTTTGACAAAAATAAGTAATACATATGTACTAGATGAGCATGAGTTTCAACTTATTGAATCGAGATTTTTCAAAAAAGAGGACGTTGCTAAATTATGTTTTGATGAAGTTCGTTTATTTTTCAAAAATGAAGATGTTGCCGCCTATAACCATTCGATTTTGAGCCAATGTGAAGACAAAGTTCTTTCATCGTCCGTAGACGTCATTATTGGCACTAAAAGTACTGAGCAAGAAGCTAATTTTAGACTTAAATTACAAAAAAAATTTGTTATTGACACTGGAGGACTTCTTTATCACATTACTTTTATTGTTAGAAAGCATTATCTTATGACAACCAACATCGACGTTACTGACGGTGTATGCAATGGTGCTGTTGGGAAATTGGTAAATCTAGAATTTGATTAAAGTAACACATTGATTAGGGTTTGGCTGAAATTTTGTGGTTCAGATAAAGTGGGTAGAAAAAAAGGCAAAAAGCAGCCCTTCTAGCAGTGCAAAATAGAGTCAGAAGTCTTGCTGTTCCCATTGAATTACGAACAGCAAATATTTCATTAAAATCGGATGAAAATAAATGTATAGCCAAACGCAAACATTTTTCATTAACTTCAGCTCTTGCTATAACTATACAAAAGTTGCAAGGTAGAATTTTTGAGGAAATAGTATACGAGTATGAGTATAGTAAATCACATTCTCAGGAACTCATTTATGTTGCGCTCTCTCGGGTGACTAATTTGAAAAATTGTATATCACGACAAAAAAACAATAATTCTACATTCAAGTTTTATCATAATCAAAGGCAAGCTGCATCAACTGCATCTTTGTTGCAAGAATTCGAAAGACTGTATTTAAATAGTGTTCAGACGACAGCTCAAAGTGTCTTGGATTTCATTAGTAATAGAAATGGCATTTCAATAATGACTTTCAATTGCCAAAATTTAAATAGTCACTAATACGATTTACAAAATTCAGTTACGAGACAAACAAATGTGTTACTTCTTGCTGAAACTTGCATAGCGCATGATAATCCCATTGAAACACCTAATTTCAATTATATTGTGCAATTTAAACAAGACACTGTTCCAAAAGATAGGGTAGCTATTTACCAAAATAATAATATTATTAATATTATGACTCCAAATATTGAAATAAATATTGCACACGTTAGCGATGTTAATGTTAGGCGCTCATTTGTTAAAAATATTTGTGCGTGCTTATACAAACTTAGACAGGGCCTACACATAGCCGTAGCAGCAATTTACATTTCTCCGAATCCAAAATTGGACGAGGAACAGCATTTTATTCATCGCACTTTACTGGAGTACACTGAAGAAGGGTCGAAAATACTTGGTACGAATGGTAATAATAATTCTTTAGACAATACTATTCACCTTAATACGACTCTGCTTCAAGTATTTACTGCATCAAGAACAATAGTAATGCTAAATACGTGAAATGTTAATTACTGATTATTGCATATTGTGTGTTGTATTTAATTAACATTGTACTTTTTCAAAATAAAGTGCGAGATATCTCTTCTCTTTGAATTCAAAATTCAACAGATCTACTTAAGGAGCGACGTTGGCACAGTGGTAGGCGTGCTTATTAGTGTTACAACGTTGTTCTAGGGAGCGGATTTTGCCATGGAACTTTCCTTCAGAGTAATTCCAGGGTTTTTCTCTTGCCCCGCACATCTTTGGGCCTGGGTGAATGCGAAACAGTGTTAAGAGGTATAGGGATTAGCGGATCCGATGCGCCAGGCAGGGTGCATCGGCCTTACCGGCAAGGAGTGGTCCCTGAAATATGGGGCTTTTTCGGGGATGCTAATTAGCCTGGATCCGATGCTTCGGCAGAGAGCACCGGCTTAACTGTCGAGAAGTGGAAGTGCTGAAATATGGAGTCCTCTCCGCGGAAAGGCTACACAGTGGCGAGTGGACTCGATGCACTATTGGTGCAGAGAGTGTCAGCTTGACTGACGAAGGTTTTACTAGAGATACTCGCACTGTACCCATTGATAAGGTATAACATTAGTCTAACGGTTGGAAATGGGTGCGGCAATGCATCCCCACATATGGGTGTTGAGTGGGTGGCCCCAGCGACTAGGCCAGTAGGCTGTCGCAGTAACCCGATAAAAAAAAATCCAGACATGTGGCACTCAGAGACTGACGCGGTAAACCTATTGCGTAGCATTTTTCATCAACTTAGGCAATTATAATTATTTATTTATTTTTTATTCATGCAGAATTTTTTTTTTTTTTTTACTATCAACTAAAGTTTTTTCTTTGATATTAATTCAAGTTACACTATTTGAGCGTGGTGACAGAAAATAAAAGTTTTTATAGCTCGTGAAACAGTCAACGATGGTTAATTTTAACTACCAGAAAAAACGATCGATTAATATTTGACACGTCAATACTAGAAGAATAAGAAAATAGCAAGATCTAATATCATTAAAGATTAATTGTGAGAAATATAATTGAATGTTTCAAATCTCTTCCTGTTGCATAACCAGTAACATCTTAATCGAATAGTTACACAAATTAAAGATGTTAAACTTGTACGTAGTTTAATAGTAAAAAAAAAAATAATAATAAATTAGTGAATTTTACAAAATATTACTGTAGATTATAATACTGATAATTTTGATTGTTAACCTGAAGTATAAGTATATTTACCTGTATATTTGAAATCATCAAATCTTATGGTTCCAAATATTAATAAGCCACGAGGACATTTGGATAAAATAATTCTTACTCACTGCGTTATAAAAACTTAAAGAAAATTAATGTTAACAATGATATAAATATGTTTTTTTAAGTATGATTTATAATAGTTAAACAGAATATTAATTAGCAATTGACTAATTAATTAATTAGTAGCGTGAATATTAATATTCGAATTGATTAGGTTACGGGATTACCGAATTTATCACGTTTATATTCTATTTATAAGGGTTTCTATTTTTAAATCTCGCACCACCCGATTTCAGCACGCCACCTACTTAGCAACACCTGGCGTTAGTTTCAGTGACGGTAAGCTGACACGATCACGTTTAATTTTCTTCCGCAGTCAAGGACACTATTCACTGTGTTTTACAAAGGTGCACCTATGTATACATATATACCTACATGGATACTTACGGGGTGCACATGCGGTGAGTATGGCATTATGAAGATATGATAGATACCTACACACCTATATACTTTCTCACAAACAGCTGCTTACGTATTCGTCCGATGTCAGAGCAGCTTGTCCCGATCTCGAACGCTCGGCCGATCTACATACTAAGCGGAGTGGGGGGTGTTAGGTTTTTTTTCGTTAAGGAATTTCTGGATTCGGTCGCCGCGCTCAAAGCCTATGATGAAAGCTATGTAATAGTTTAAAAAAAGAAAAAAAAGTAGATCTACCTACTCTGACTTTAAAAGGTAATCGCATCCAGTGACCAGTCTCTTCACGGTTTTTTGTGCTATTTCTTTTTTCTACAAGTTATTAAAAGTAAGCCAGGACTTTAGTGAGGTTCAGTTAATAAAAGGACTCTATTTAACTAAGTATATATTTATGTGTTTAATTGTGCCTCGTACACGATTAGTCTCAGGAGATACATACAGATATAGGAGTAAGGTACAAGCTTATTGTCACAACCATTTTTTTCCAGCCATACCACGCGTTAGACGGCACGTTAGTATTGGATTATTTTATACGTTTTCAGTAGGCTCTAGAATTCAGTAAGGTTTCTGAGGTTGTGCATGCAAATTACACATGGTTGCATATGGAAACAGAGTTGAATGACGCTCTTAATTCGTTGGCCACTCCAAAGACCCGAAAATTACGACGTCATTCTCGGTAATTATAAACACAAACTCAATCCATAAATTGTAACTAATTAGCACCCTATCAAATCTAGATCCAATCTAGAATCAAGAGAATATTTTCAACAGGATTCATGGGTTAAAAATCCTCTGCTACCAAGATATTACAGATGAACACATACACACTTCACAATCGATAATGAATTCAGTACGGCATTAACGCTGAATACGCCAATACATAGCCTAAAATGCCTAACCAGAGCAGTCTACGGCGTGGCACCGGTACAGTAAATATTTCAGCAATCTGGCAATCAGTGCAATTTTAAATGCATTCAAATCTTCTACCCTCAGAGACATAGAGCTTTTCCTTGGAAAGGTAACTTGTTACAGTGCCTTTATACCAAACTTTACTCTTAAGGCTCGTCCACTGCAAGATATGTTCCTTAGAAAGCCATTTAAATAGACTCCAGATACGAAAAAAGCTTTCTAAAGACTAAAAAATATAACGGTTTTTCCACAGGTTTTAATGTCTTATGATCTACTACTGCCTGTAGTCATGATTACAGATGCAAGCAACGTGGGATTTGGAGTCGTGTTTTATAACAAAAATTTTTGAGGACGAAACGATTACCTTTTTTTTCTTATCCTTCAATTTTTCTTTTCCATGAACTTCTTGCTCCTTAATAGAGCTATTAAGCGTGAATCTTAACAGATGTTAAAGCTTCTTTTCATGGAGAAAGTGCGTGTGTATATGTAGGTAAAATGTAATTGCACACATACCTGAAAATAAATAATTTTTCTGCTGTAGGAAACACTGCAAGCTAGATTTTGACATTTGTAATTGTCACGTGCAACAAAAAAAACTTTTTCAGTAACGTCATTTAATCTACACGTAGAAACTACACAGCTCAGTAAAAAAGATAAAATTTTTTTTAAATAAGTTACTAGGCACATGTTGCATGGTCCCCATAGTAAGTTCAGTCCGTGCTTGAATAGAATGAAAAACTATACAAAAAAATTTTTTTCTACTTTTTGCAATGCAAACAGTCTTAAAAAGAAATTTTTAACATAGGAGAACGACATTTACCTCTGACAATAGTATTAACAGAACAAAAAATTTTAAGAAAATAAATATGAGTAGATAATTGTATGTCTCGCAGAATTAATATGATTTCCTATTTGAGTATTTTCAATTTACATTACTTGCATTTCCTTTGGTAACAAGAAATATTTTGTTACTTAGTGTAAAATGTGTTAAAGTAATAACTGCATTTACAGTTTTTAAGTCTATATTTCTTGTATTGATACTTGATTTCTGATTTAAACGTCGTACCTCTCAAAAATATTTACTATTTGTGTTGTAGAGGCTCAATAATTGGGCTGCTATCCTATCACTAAGGACACTGATTAAACTTACAAATAAATCAGTTCATCAGCGAGTACATAGACTTCGCTTCACATTATACATGCTTACTGCTCTGTTTAGTTTGCTCAATACTTATTCAAAACGGCCATGAATAAGGAGCATAAGTAAGATTACAAATATTCAAGTATTGTGAAAAGAATAAGTCGACTATAATTGGGATGCACTAAGAGAATGATAAGTTGAAAGATTTATGTTGGAATCAACAAACAACTATAATTTTAACTAGAAAATAAAAAGTTTTTTACGAAAGGTATATGATTAAACTTTTTCAACATTGTATCCGTTTAATTTAAATGAATGTATACGACATGTATGACCACAAACAGTGAATCGTTGATTCTAGTGAAAAATAACAAGAACTCTTTCTTGAACGAGCGTCAAGTGGTTCACTATGCCGGAAATGATGAAAATCACGTCAGAAGCAGAAAAAAGTATAGAGAAAGAGAGAGAGAGAGAGAGAGAGAGAGCACACACTGAAAAGAACAGTGTGCATGGAAAAAAATGTCACAGTTCAGCAGTAGAAGCTAGGCTCTCACGCTGGTGTTGCTCAGACACCGGATCGTTGGCAAAGTTAGACTAGCGCCGGATATCACCGCATTAGAAGGCACGAGCATTCATGGATCTGGGGCAGCAAGAGTACTAGTATGTGCGTGTGTATAGGCAGTTGAGCTTGGGCAGCGTAGAAAACTATAGTATGAGAATTACTATATTCATGACACACACGAGAACCCCTCACCGATGTCCCATGGACGGAGAAAAGTAATAGTGCTGCTTGGGCTCGCCGTTGACTGGATTCTCACGTTACCAAAGCAGCCCACCGTAACGCGTCATCGTACATCGAAAGAAATAAAAACAAAAGAAGCAAACACAAACAAATTAGCTTAAAAAAATTTTTTTTTAACTTCAATTAGATTCATTGAATGAAAAGCGTCGATTGGCAAAATTATAGAATTCACAATTTATCGTGTATAGCAATAATAGTTCAGTTCAATTTTTAAATTTAAAAAAAGGAGATACGAACAATATGTAATTAGTTGAATATTCTAATAGTGTGAATAGTGGAAAAACTCAATAAACAAAGTCCTTTTCAGTCAATTGTCACTTTCACTACACTTTTTCACTGGTTTGACTTGATAGTACTTTTGATAACAAAGTTAAAACTCCGACTCTGTGAGTAGTTTTACCAAATCGACCACCACCTTTTGGAAGGTGGATGTGGCTGTCTGAACTGTAACTACACGCACCAGGCCATCATCCTCTTCGTGAGTATGAATCACCTTTCCTAATGACCAATGGCTTAGAAAAGCGTTGTTTTCTGTTAAGAAAATGATATCGCCAATTTGTAAATTTAGCTGGGGCTTGAGCCATTTGTTGCAAAGTTGCATATAATGCAGCACCTCCTTCTTCCACCTGGCGCAAAAGGAGTTTTTTAGGTTGATCAGCAGTCTCCAATGGCTCACTCTGCTTGACGGATTTGTATCTTCAGAGTAGGGCTCTAGGTAGGCTAGCAAGAAAAACCCTATACGAAAATGCACTAAGGTCAGTGCCATAGTTGAAGCATCGTCAGAGCTGAGAGGACAGAGTGGCCATGAGTTTAAACAGGCCTCAATTTTCGCACATAATGTCAAAACCTCCTTAAATATGACGGTTAAGTTGCCAATCAACCTCCTAAAATGTTGGTTAAAGGGTTTGGCAATTGACACCTAGACACTGCTAAAGTGTGGCGCTTAAAAAGGTACGAACATCCACTTTACCCCTCTCATGACTAACTGGCTGTTGACCCCCTCGACAAATGCAGATGACTCGGTGAATAACTTGCTGAGTTCTAGAGAAGCTCCCTTAATGTTAAGGCGATATCTGAAATCAAGGTAGAGCTAGTGCCTCTGTGTGCACAAAAGCAGCTATACTTTATCAAGACAGCGTCAACTGTTAAGTCCAATACCACCTTAACATGTATGGTCTTAACTAACTGTATGTAAAAATTAACACGTTATCTTTAGTACTTTTAGCACTTATTCCTTTAGAAAACAGGATTTGCAGAGGGCCCGCGTAATCAAGTTCGTGACAGTGAATGGCCGAGTCGGAGATAAAAAACACGCCGGGAGCTGTCCCATTCGTTGGTTTGCACCCTTGGCGTTGTGTCGTACGCAAAAGACGCATTGGTGAAACACTATGGCAATAACTCTCGTAAATCGAGTGATCCAAAATGTGACCCACTATAAATAGTTGGTCAATGCATTTCTTGAGCAATCCTCTTGGTTAGCTGACAGCTTCTAGGCAGAATGATCGTCTATCGTCAGCAAACTGACAGATTTGGGTGGCTTTGAAACAAACATCCTTGCAGCATTGACCTTGACTACCGTTCGGAACTCGCTATTTTTCAGACCACGAGTTATTTTGGTATTGATCTGATGACGTTTTATGGGAGCAAGAAATCTTAGAATTTTCAAAAAACTTGTTGTTTATTTAAGTGAGTTTGATTGAGTATAAGCAAAGTAATTCAACTGGTTCCTGAAGCTTGTGCGTGTCTGGCAAAGCCTCCGCAAAAAAAGGCATGAGCTTTTTGCTCGTCAAGTGGCTAGAGAGACTCAAGTGTTACGAGCCATGCTGGACCAGTCCACCATAGATAAGAAACCAAGCGTTAGCAAGTCGTTAGATACTGAGTCGTGCAGTCCACTGGATTCTAGGCCAACCGTACACACCTCTAAGGGCGTCTGGAAAAGAAGAGATGATTTCGCTTGTCCAACTTGCAATGAAAATCGGCCACTTGCAGAGCTGTCTCTTAAGCCAGTCGATTTGATAATCGGTCTAAGAATTGACAATTGTTAGTGGTTGGCGAAGACTTGTCAGTAACAGTGTAGCAAGTCTAGTAAGGAGTAAGCTCCAACACAGCTATAGCCTTGGAAACGAAGCTACTCTTAATAGGGTTACCTTTGTCTGGGCCACAAGCAGCGTCATCATATTTCCTGGAAGCACGACATAGAGGCATGCTGCATAAGCGTGCTTGGATGGGTCAGTGAATCCGTAAAGGTGTCACACGTGAGCAGTAGTTGAGTCAGTCCACCATGGTATTGAGACATCAGCTACGTGCGTTGGGTCATCACAAAAAGGAGCCAGCGCTGAAGTAACAGGTTAAACAGAAAATTAGTCCCAATCCAGTTTGTTACGCTAAAGTACCTGTATCATTATTTTTGGGACAACAATCACTGGAGCTAAAAACTCTAGAGGTTCAAACAACTTTGCGACTTCAGACAGCATTGCACACTTTGTAGATTCAAATTAAACATGAGGGAGATGACGCACAGAAAGTGAAGTGTTCTGTTGGTGTATTCAAAATTAAGCAAAGAGTTGGTACCCCCTCTTTAGATTTCACCACCACGCTCGACGTATCGTTTGAAAGGAGTCCATTGAGTAAGTAAGGTTGACTTGCTTAGTTTTATGCCTGCAGATTCTAGCAGCAAGTTAAGCTGATTTTTAATTTCTCGGGTTCTCTCTAGATCATCCAAGCAAACAAAAATGTCATCGACTTATAACTAATAACGAAAAGAGGCAACAGCTTCTGGGTATATTTTTTCTCCTTTTAGTGTAAGCTGTTTTATAACCCGCAAGTCTCTAAAAGAAGCAGGAGCCGTTCTAAATGTCGTTGTCGCAGTCGTAAATTCCTGAACTGACTGCAAACTGTCAGCTTGTCAGAGGATGCTCTGCCACTTAGTGTCATCAGGATGGATATTGAAGTGTGGAAACATGTCGACTACATCCGTTGTAAAGGCATATCTGAAGAAGCGCCATTGTGTTGAGACAGCCAAGATTTCAGTTTTTGGTTTAGAATTAGGCAAGAGAACGTCTTTTACGGACAGACCAGTTAATCCATTTGTAATATGTTGAACACAATGAGAATTTCGTGTAAATCATTTTTCTTAGTAAGAGCGACTCACAATTATTTGTTATACCATGCTTTTGCAAGTGATGAAAAATACATTTTCATACAAAATGTATGTGCGCAATATGAGACAGTTTTTGCTCTGAAAATGATAGATGACACGATTATCGAGCCTATTTCAACCATCAAAAGTTTGAGCTATAATTACACAAACATTAATAAGAGGTTGATATACACACTTCAACTGTTTATTTTCTCTACACTTATTAGATAATATAGCTATAAAAATTTTCAAAGCTTAAATCACTGACACTTTGATGTAATCAACACGTAAAAAGTAGGATTGTCTTATGAAACCCCAGTGTTCGTGTAATCTTTTACCAAAAATCACAAACAAATTCATACTACACTATTTTATGAAAAATTCGCTGTCTTAATGACAGACATCACACAAATATAACAGTAATTTCGCAATATTTTTTACCACGCAATAACAATTTTTTTTTTCAAACTTCAACAAAGCGATAGCTTTGAGGCCTAGTCGCCGGGGCCACCCACTCACCACCCATGTGTGGGGGTGCATTGCCGCACCTATTTTCAACTTTTTTTACTAATATCATACCTCATCTATGGGCACAGTGTGAGTATCTCCGGTGAAACACCTTGCCAGTTAAGCTGACACTCTCTGCATCAATGGTGCACCGGTTTACTCGCCACTGTGTAGCCTTTCCCCGGAGAGGACTCAAATATTTCAGGACGTCCATTCCTCGCCGGTCAAGTCAGCACTCTCTGCTAAAGCACCGGATCTAAGCTAATTAGTATCCCCGGAGAAGCCCCATTTTTTAGAGACCACTCCTCACCGGTAAAGCTGGCGATCTCTGCCTAATGCATCGGTAATATCTACCTATAGCCCTAGTACTGTTTTGCATTCACTCAGGCCCGCAGAACTGTGGGGCAAGGAAAAACCCCTGGAATAACTCTGGAGGAAAATTCCACGGAAGAACCCGCCATGAAACAGTCAGGGTTACATAGGTACTTTTCCAGATGAAAACAGTATTTGAAAAAATCTGCATTCACCGTGAATCGAACCCACGACTCTTAGAACAGCGTTAAATCAGTTACAAGCACGCTTACCACTGAGCCAATGCCGCTCTCTGAAGCATGACTATTTATTATTTGAAAACTCTCTTTACCTTTCAATGTTAACAACGCTTTAGTATGCTTAAATTTTTAACCTTTAAAATAAAAGACTATTCCAACTTCATCATACTCTACGAGGAATGAAAAAATTACAAAACTTTGTTATAAACATGTATACATCTAACAGCACAATAAATATCATTAAAATTACTTGTCTAATTCTGCAAGTTAACCTCCTTAATAAAGGAATTTATTTATAGTTGTTGTATAATGAGGCGTTATTTAAATTTGTGTACATAAGTATCAGGTGATACATAGACAAATGAAGAATTAACATTTTTAGAACAAAGTTCTTTATGTCGCGTACTCGGGGGGCTGAAATTTTAAAACCGACAGATTTTTTTAAACGGAAGTGGTTTACCCGAAGTCTCCTCCTCTCAAGTTTCCCCCCTTACATCGTCCTCCTCACCTACTGTTCTCTACACATTTCCCCTCCTCCCACAATATATGTATATCTGCCGCCAACCGTGCCGTGCTACTCTTCTGCACACCTTTGCCCACCATTCCCCTTCACACACCCAAGCAATTAATTTTTAAACAAATTTTAATTTTATTTTCTCACAATAATTTTTTTTTAACTTAGAAATTTTTTCTTTTACAATTCTTGCCAAAAAAAAAAAAAAAAAAAAAACACTTTCCACTTCAGAAATTTGAACCCTCAACCTCCTGCATATGAGTCCAGTACCTTACCCACTCTGCTACGAGCGCTGCCGACTATAGAAACTCAGTTTCTTATACTTATCGTGTGGGTTGTAACTGTAATATTCCATTTTTATATGCATTCACTGATAATACATTCAATTCATGATAAATTATGTATTAATATTCTAAATAATACATAAAAAAAAAAAAGAAAAAAAAAAGAAAAAAAAGTAATGAAATTAAGTATAAAAAAAAAAAAAATAATGGAGTGAAATAAAATATAAGCAATTAAGATGTAATATTAAAAAATAATAAAATGAAATATGAAAAAAAAAACGAGAAATGACAAAAACGAAAAAAGGGAATGAAAAATATAAGATAGAAAAGTATTAAATAAAAAAAGATTAGAAAAATATTTAATAGAAAAATAAACAATGAAATGAAAAAAAGGGAATACAAAAGAATGAAAATAAATATAAAAAAAAAAGAAAATGAAATAAAGGAAGTATAAAAAAATGAAAAAAAAAAATAATGAAATTAAATATGAAAAGAAAAGAAATGAAATATGAAAAAAAAAATATAAAAAAAGGAAATTAAACAAAACAAAATTAAACAAGAAATAAAAACAAAAAATTAAATAAATGAATAAAATATAAAGGGAATCAAAACAACAAACCAGGGGGGATTAATGGGTCTTGGGACCCACGGTAAGAACGAAGTTCTTTAAACATGACATGAGTATAAAAACACAATTTCTCAGGTGACAAGGGGAACGCCAGACCCGTAGGAAGAACGAAGCTCTATAAACGTTAGTACTACATTCATGTAGTTCACTAAACAAAAACTTGAAAAACGAATAAAAAAAAAAACGAAAAAAAATAGTTCAGTACTCACGATGGTTAAACTTCGTGAGAACGTCGTGCATAAATACAGTACATCAACTATATTACCGAACAGGAGTTGAGCGCACCAAGACCCATATACTTATATATTAAAATGGTATTAATGTAACTTTATATCTGATTTTACTCATAGTTATATGAATGGCTCAATTATTAATAATTCGTATACATAAAGTCCAATTATTCTCGTCCTGAGCAGTGAAGAAGTATATTTCATGGTGTTGAAGTGTCTTCTTTAAAAATGATAAAGTCAGAGTAACGGATACGGTATCTGCAAACGTTTACTTAGTTATTAATATATATTACTAGCAGCCCCCCGTCTTATCTTTGCCCGAGACTTCCTAAATCAAACACTGTAGTGTGTTAACATGTAATGTAAAACTTTTTCGGTAAAAAATTTTACATCTGTTCCTGACACTTCTCAGAACAAAAATCTTCTTATTAAAAATATATGTGTTCAGAATCCATACAGTTCTTTTGGTCAAATAATAAGCTGTAAAAATAAAAAAAATTTAATTATGCTGAAAAGTACCGCGCATTCCTTAAATCATAAAATAATCGTTGGCCTTTAAAGGCCGTTGATTTGCAGTTTTCCCGTATAATCTATAAATAGGGCTATTTTTTAAAGTTGGAAAGATTCAAGGCTCACAAAAAATATATATTCAAAGAAAAAAAAATTTCTCTTATCTCACAACTTTATTACCAGGGCAATAAAGTCCTGGAGCTTAATCTCTACATTTTTTATCGCCACAAAAATACAAATACATGTTCTACTTATTTAAAAATCTGAAAGAGTTAAGAAATTACTGTGAGGGTACAATGAGAAGCTAATCTTTCACGTAATGGATGGATTCTTTATTGGTCGATTTTGACGCTGCTGTTCCAATCTCGATAAATTTTCTGAGTCAGTTTCTTGATGCCTAAAATTGTATTCATTAGATACATTTAAAGTTTTCCTTCCAATTCACCCTCTTGCAACTTTTGGCATGATTAAGTTTTTTGTGACCTGTGAAGGCTGTTTTCTGTCAACTTTAGTAAGTTCTAATATATTTGTCGGCAAGGTAGTTCGACGACCAATGGCCCTAAAAAAAAACGGTGAGCTTCTTAAGTAAACTCTTTCTTGACTGCAGTTTACAGTAATTGTGACTGCCTGCATACCTCAGGGTGATCTTCTCTGGCCTGCTGTTGAAGCCCCAGACTGATCGGAAGAAAAATTAAAATGTCTGAAGCTTTGGAGGTAGTTGTAGAGATCTTTCCCAACGTCTCGTGGTATAACATCAAAGACGTTGGTGTCTAAAGCACCTTTTTTTGCAGACTAAGTTGTTTTGGTGATCTTAGATGGGGAGGTTGGTTCGTGATGATTGCCCGTTGGAGACTGCCCATTGGCTCAAGTTTTTTTTCCCTTTATAACTGTTAGGTTCACCCAGCGCAGACCTTTAAGAAGATCGGTGATTCCTGATTGAATGCTAAGAGTCAAGAGGGTAATATAGGGTCGTCGGTCACCAGGGTTCTCAGCCTGCGAAGAACAACTTCGTTCGTGACGACCGTCAGTGAATGACTGACTTGGTATAAGAGTGACCGTCTTTCATTAACATAATCTTTTAATCGACGAATCGCTTCCGGAAATGGTAGTATAAATGCATTTGTTAGCAAGGTAGTTTAAACTCAGCTGGCCCTTAAAAGAACCGATGAGATTGATGGTTAAGTAGGGGACGTAAATACTTATAATGGCTCCTGAATACGGCCAGTGGTAAAACTTCCAGCTATTCCTTGTTATTATTCTTGATGATCAAGAGCTGGCTGCGGGTAGCTTGACTCTTCCCATTAAAGTCTCTGTGTACGGAGTCCACGATGGAGGGAGGTACACCGCTGACCAAAGAATATCTCGTCTTCGGGTCGTTTCCCAGATAACCAATCGCTCATCGTTAGTCAAGAAAGTGGGCCTAGAGAATACCTCCTCTGTAGGTATGCCGTTGGGACAATCACTAAGATGGTGGCCGTTGTGTCTACCCGTACTCTTCAGGACTGTCTTACCTGGCTTGCATTTAAAGTAGAAAATTCTCTGACGGCACCAGGCCGGATGGTGAAACGGTCACACCCTCTGAAGAGTTGGAGAAGGTTGTGCTCTGGCTAGATACGTCTCTTGGTATTACGCCAGAGACGTCATCGGTTAGAATAATTTTTTATCGGTGGTACTCGTCGAGATTCAGGACAAATGTAGACCTAGGTCACTTGCCCATTAAAGAAGAGTGCTGTCCGTGACCGGGATATGCAGCTGTACGACTATCATCTACATTCTCTATGCAGCTCGATGAACTACCGGAGGACGACTGCATCAGTTTTCGAGACGCTCCGGCATATTATAACTACACTTATTCAATTCTTTAGCAGGTAGCCTCGATTTTGTGTCAACGCCACCTAGCGGATCTGACTAAACTAAAGTGAAAAGCTGGTGTATTTCTGCAATACTTCGAGCTTATTTATTGCTACTGTTATTAAATTTTTTAAGATAAAAACTATACTAAAATCATTTAGTAAGTGTCAAGAATCGGTGTGCAAAATTTTAGCAAAATCGATTCAGTAGTTTTTGCGGTTAGCGATTACAACGGTTTCAGCGACTTCGCTTTAAATATTAAATTAAAGAATTGAGCTGTTAAAGATTTATGTTAAATACTTCACTCGGAGAACTATGTCATCCGGGAAGATACATGAATATCTACCTATTTTATACAGTTTTTTGTCTAGAGCATTCTATGAAATTCCCTTACCCCCAACCCCCCGCACAACCCCTAACAGACACTCGTTGTTCCTCCACCCCTCACGCTACGTTCTTTTGAAGAAGAATGTTTTGTGAGCGTATACATTTTTGAATATTTCTTCCAAACATGTTTTTGAAGAAAAACTGATTTAAGCTTACAATTTGGAGTAGGTTCTTACAGGATTTAGTAATTTAATTGTATTTAGTAATTATATAGTGTTTAAACTGCCACTTAAATGAATTCAAACTTTTCAAAAGCAGTTCGAAATGTCTCCTAGTTAAAAATGAGCTTATTGAAAATCAACAAATAAATAAAAAAAATTTAAAGAACAACCCTCCAAAAATGACTTTCAACAAAGTTCAATGAATAACTTCTGTAAGAGCCTATATTAAACTGTAGAACAAACTCTTTTAACTTCGTCTATTATGTAAAGTGATTGCACTAAAGTCATTTTTTTCGTTTTTATAAAAAAGCAATCACAAAAACAGGGTGCGTTACATGTGACACACCGCAAAAGTGAGAACTTTGTGAATACTCAAAATATGTGGGAATCAACTCAGGGCACAAGAGTTTGTATATGAAAAAGTGAGAGGTTGGAAGTTATGGATGTTTAAAAATGTGTTTATAGATGCGTGTTTCAGAAAGTTTGTGAAGAACATGTTTATAGATGCGTGTTCCAGAAAGAAAATATAATTATATCAATTAGACACACGCACGTACACACGAAAATTGTTACTTGAGTCTATCTATCTACCTTCCCGTTAGCGATTTTACGTTACTAAAATAATTTCTAAGGTTATGTTGGGGCAGAAAAATGAAAAATGTTTTTTAAAATTTGTAATGACTTCGAAAATATGCTACAGTTCTTCCTTAAATTTTTCACTTTGAATTCATAGGAAATATGCAACACACTGAAATTTGAGGTTCTGTTTTCGCATAACTCAACACCTTTCTTGCGAGTAATTGAATTTATCGACATTTCCTATCCAATACAATATTGCCAAGGTAACTTGACTTTTTTAGTTAAAACTACCGTTTGTAGAAAATTGTCATACGCAGCAATTAAAAAAAAGTTCCACCTCGACTAGGACTTGAACCTGGAACTCTTTTCTCACCGGGAAAGTGCGTTACCAATTTTGCCATCGAGGTCTCGGCAACTCCTCTTCTCAATTGCTACATTTTATACTTTTTTGGCGATTTTTCAGTCCAACACCTTTCTCATATGGTATGCAAGAGTATTAGAATTTACTCTAATTTATCGATCGGTAAGTATTAAATGCGAGTAATTGAATTTGTTGATACTTTCCATCCAGTACAATATTGCCAAGGCAACTCGACTTTTTATTTGTTTTAAATACCTTTCTATTCGTGCGTTGCAATGTTTTTTTTACTTCGAAAAACTTGTAAAAATCGTTATTTTAGATCTATCTAGCTTTCTTTGCAAGATATGGCTTATTCCTTGATATTTGGAAATTACGCCATTTCATAAGATCCCGTAAAATTAACATTAACTGTCTGCATCGATCTGCTGTGTGTACAAAATTTTTGTATTAATTTTCTTGAATAAAATAACAATATTAATTAGTGTAAGTGTGTATTGCATCCGTACATGCACGCACATGTATACAGTAGATGGTACACACACGAGAGCATACATAGACACATACGCGCATACGTACACACACAAACTGTACACTTTTGTACACAAGTTACACACACATACATATGTGTGTGCATGTGTGACATACTACGCACACGGCATTATGCATACATAATACCATTTACCTATATGTAGCGGAATCTGAAGGCGAATGTTGAGACTCGTACTGGACTACCTATTTTTTTTTAACAAACTGATTCTTTTGGTACCTAATGTTCTGAGCACCCCGGATCACTAGGTCGAACAAAGCTTAGCATAACACTCCCGGAGCAGGTTAACTATCTGTTAACATAAAAAATGGATAGTAGTATCGATAGTATCGATATATAATACAATACTATGGCCAGTCTGCGGATAAATGGCATAGTCACGCTAGAGTCTGAGGATGGAAGAAGAAAAGAAATTTTGGCAATCTGTGTATACTAAGCAATCATATACTAGGTTGTCACAGTTTTCATGCTGATATTTGTGTTAAAAACCATAGTTCAGCTGACACAATGTAATATCGCATAAGATACACTGTAGTAAGATAGTAATAAGTAGTTTTTTCTTTGGTTGAAAATTCGGTAATTAAATATAAAAGTAAACAATGTATGCAGTCACCACGGCATGCTTCTCAAATTCGCCTGTGCGGTGCTATTGTGCTACTTGATTAAAATCATTAAATATAATGCAAACATCAGAGTTGATAGAACATAATGAAGTTTAATAAAGCAAATAAATAGATAAAGAATTTTAGAATATATATATATATATATATATATATATATATATATATATAAATAATTTAAGAAATAATTCATTAAAAAAAGGGAATAAAGAGTTAATTAATTTTTTATTAGGGAGTAACTTCACTAAAATTAAAAGATTTTTGCTAAATTGTCTAGGGGTATGTGTCCCAATCATGGACCCTGGCCTTATTATGGCCCCCCATAATACAATTTTTGATAATTTCAAGAAATAATTTGATTGGATTAACTGACAGTTTCCTAAAAATTTCGTAATTATTACTCGGTTTACGATTTACCGTTAGCATGAAATATAAAAGCATGTAAATATTACTACAAATTTATCCAATGGATTAAATAGTTACGACAAGTTTTTTACTGTTCTATGCATCGACTCTTGTTGAAAATTGTAAGAAACTAATCTTTTTGAACAGCTATTGTAAATAATAAAAGAGGTATTTAAGAATTAAAAAATTGTTGATTTGTTAAATACGAGTTAAAAAAATAATAAAAACAAAATAGGGAATTTAAAAATTTATTTAATATTTATTTTTAGAAGGGCCACAATACGGGCACTATTGACGGCTTTGTCTCTATTATGGCCCCTCGATTTCGCCGCACCTTAACCTTTATGTCAGCAACCACTATCCTACTTATTGTTTTGATCTCAACAGTGCAGTTCTTTATAAAAGCCAAATCATGAGTAAAAATCCAAAAAAGAGATGTAATTATGATAGTGATAACTTGGAAAAAGCCGTAGCTGCAGTACGTGACGGAACACCTTTAAGAACAGCATGTAAATCTTTAAATGTTCCGAGATCGACGGTACGAAACATAATTCAAAATCTGCACGCTAAACCGAAGCCTGGGCCTTCAACTGTATTGACTCCTGAGGAAGAAAAAAGTCTCGTAAATTGGATACTTAAAATGGTGTCACTGGGATGTCCCATTACAAAAGATCAGTTACTTGACAGTGTTGCTATGCTTCTGAAATCTAAAAAAAAGGAAAATCCTTTCACTGATAATAGACCTGGAGGTCATTGGTTTGAAGGGTTTAAAAAGAGACATTCAAACTTAAAACAGAGATAGAGTGAAAATGTTTCACTTGCCAGAGCCACAGTAACTGAAGATTCATTGAAAAATTGGCATGAAAATATTGCCAAGTATTTGGACAACTTAGGATTGCAGAATATAGTAGATGGTTCTAGAGTGTTCAACACTGATGAAACGTCTGTAATGTTGAACCCAAAAGGTGGTAAGGTTTTAGCAGCCAAAAGTAGCAAAAATGTGTACAAAGTAGTAAATTACAATGAAAAAGAAAATCTTATTCTGCTAGTCACTGCCAGTGCTGCTGGAATAATTGCTCCTATACTTATTCTTTTAAAGTATCAGAGAGTACCTAGTCATATATATGAAAGTCTTCCAAAAGACTTTGTTGTTGCAAATTCAGAATCAGGTTGGATGTCTTCACAGATTTTTTATGAGTATGTGGCAAACAAGTTTTATCCTTTTCTTGTAGAGTCACCAATTGCTTTACCAGTTTTGTTGTTTGTTGATGGCCATGCTTCTCACATAACTCATACACTCAGTACTTTCTGTAATGAGCATGGAATTATTCTCATAGCACTTTTACCAAATACAACTCACATTACTCAACCAATGGATGTTGGTTTCTTTTCTCCATTTAAAAGTTATTGGAAAAAAGCTGTAAATAACTATAAAATTGAAAAAAATGCCTAAGCATGATGTAGCTATGCTGCTTAGCCAAGTATTTTGAAAAATGAATTTAAAATCAATTTTAAGTAATGCCTTCAAGGTTTGTGGCTTGCATCCCTTTTGCATGTAAAATATTGATGTATCAAAAATATATATTAGATCAGAAAACCAGCAGACTCATGCATGTGAAGATCAGACTGATGAACAAGAATCAAGTAATATAACTTAATCAATGCTTATAGATTCAGTAGAAAAGTACATTAGTCCAGATACACTTCAGTTATTCAAAAATCATGCAGAGAGTAAAAGTGAGTGGACTGGCTCTTCAGATGACAAAAAACTCTTTGAATTATGGGTTAATATTTGTGGTGATAAATTTGATTTAAACGCTAGAACTAGTATTTCAACTGAAACTGAGATGAGTTAATTGTAATAAAGAAGTCCTAACAATTTCATTTATAACTTACTTACAATTAACAAACATGTATTTACCTAACAGGCTGAAACAAATCTGCAGTCCATTGAATATAATACAATGTGCAACTCTGAAATATTACCACTAAACTTACGTGAAACAGTAAATTTTTCCATTGATGGTCAAGGAAACATTTATAATATGACTGAAGGAGTGAGTTATGCCGTTACAAATGAGCAATTACTCAGCGGGGAAGTAAGTGCTGTGGTTTCTAATTCAAATGAATTCTTACTCATCGATGGAAAAAGTTCTGCTGTACTTCATTTAAATGAGCAAGCAGTCATCGATAAAACAACTACTTCAGCTTCGCATTCAAATGATCTCTTACTCATCGATGAAACAAGTTCTGCAGTACTTCATCCATATGAGCAACCAGTATTCGATGGAACAAGTACTGCAGCTTCTCATCCAAATGAGCTTTTACTCATCGATGAAACAAATGCCGCAGTACCTGATCCACATATCAGTCATCCTTTAATGAAAAAGTCACACTGTACCTGACCAGAATGACAAGTCATCTGCCAGTGCAGAAAATTATACAGTAGGTGAAACAAGTGAAAATCAATCTTTAATTGCTGATTGTTGTAATGATAAGAAAAATTGTTTATTTTGGCCAATGGAGCAGGCTAACTCAAAGAAAAAAAGAAAGATCCAACCGAAATGTCCATCAATAATGTCTTCAAAAGAAGGATTAGAGTGGTTCCAGGAACAGGAAAATAAGAAAAAAAAAATTTCAGAAGAAAAAGAAATGAGAAAAAAAATTAGAGAAGCAGCAGCTACAGTTAAAAAAGAAAGAGTGGAAGAAATGAAAAAAGAGAAAGCATTGAAGAAAGAGAGGGAGAAATCAAAAAAATTACCTGTTTCTAAACGAACCAAAAAATCTAAACAGTCCTGATACATTTACCATAAATATAAAACTTTTATTACAAATAACAAATTTTATTACAGAATATATTTTTCATGAAATTTATAGGTTAACACTAATAACTACCTTGTTGTGTATTTAAAAAGCATTAAGAACTGATAAATAAATCCACTTTTCAATCAATTGGCATCCAGCCTGCTTTATTTTATTCCAGAAAATCTTAAATACAGAGAAACTAGATAAAAACAGGGTCCATAATAGGAGGGGGGGGGGCTAAAACATGGACAGGGTCCATAATATGGGGGGCCAAAATGTGGACATGGACCATTATAGGGGGAGCCACAATATGTTCTAAATTCCCTGGGAGGGTCCATAAAACAGACAAATTTTTTTTTTTTTATTTAATAACTTATAATGAAAAAAAACAATTTTTTCATATTGAAAAAAGTGTATTTTGTAAAAAAAAAGTTAAATTATCTATGCGTTACTTTTTCATGGTTTTAATTTATCGACTTCTACGTATAAAATTTAATTGAACCTCGAACTTTACTTAAAGGGGCCATAATTGGGACACATACCCTAATGGGTGGTCAACTTTCTTAAGTATTACATCCAACTTTTTTTTTGCGAAGAGCCCACCCTCCTCCATTACAGTACTTAGAGCCTTAGTTTCAATAAAAAAGTTTTTGGTTTTCTTAAGTAACAGTTTTCATTCGGACATAGCTGTAGTATTAATTATGGCCTCGACATAGCTTAAACAAAAAATTTAAAATTCATCATCTTACCTTTCTCTATGTAATTTTTTGGAACCCATCCGGGGAGATCTTCTTCTTCCGGGACAATAGGCTTGATCGTCCCTGTACATGACACTAATCGGCCAAACTGAGATAGTTCATCTTGATCTGCAGGTGGCGGTGGTGGTAAAGGTGGGCTATTTGTACCATTACGATTTCCTTGAGAAATTTTGTGGCTCACTATACTATGAACATTGTAGTCCAAAACGTCTGAATTGATCAAAACCAATGTCGAGGGAGGAGCTGAAATTAAAAAATGATTGTATCAATACTCATTATTTTTATGACTCCAAACTTTTTTCATTTACTCTGCTATAAAAATGATCTTAGCTCTTACTTGTTACATAATCCATATACAATGTCGTAACGTTGCTAAGTAGAGAAACTTTAGCTTATTTTGGAAAAAAATAAATAAAAAATTTTAATGTATTGCATTTAGTTCAATGTATAACACTTCAAGAGTATTTTTGTATCCTAAATCCTTACTTGTACCATCTTATTACTTTTTTCCTAATCCTCCTCCTCTTTCACCAAGAAAATTTCACTAATACAGTTTGGTCATTATTCTTGCTAGATACTGTTTTCAGGGGGCAGCATCTGCCTTAAGTACACCACAGCTATTCTCAGATTTAATAAAAGGATCTTATTTACCTACCATGCACTGAAATCGACCATGTTTTCGTAATTTTTGAGCAAAATACGGATATTTTAGTTATTTAATCTTCACTCCCGAAATGACAGAATCATTAATTCATAGAATTAAATTAATTAAAATCCTATAAATAGATCGCTATCATGCCACACTGATGAGTTCCGGTTAGTGATCAAGGACGAAACGATTTCCTTCCTCTGTTCTTCTATTCCTTATTTTTTCTTCGAATACACCACACGCTCTATGATAGAGGCACCAAGTATAAATTTTAGCTGAAAGTTCAACTTAGTTGTCATTTAGAAAGTGCGTATGTATGTGTGGGTAGAATCTAATTGGACAGACAGGCGCAAATAAATAATTCTGCTTAAATCATCGAGTAAAATGCTGGAGTTAAGTTGATTTAATTTCAGTTATTTATTCTTATATTTCATGAAACTTAAGTGAGATCCATTTCGATATCTCCTTAACACTTTACTTTAGCTTAAAACACGCTTAAGAAGAAAATTTTTAAGCTTCGTACAAAACTGCATCTTATAGAGCACTGTAAAAAGATTCTGTAATTATGATGGTACTGAACAAGCAATGGTACGACAGCTATGTTGAAAAATCGACGAGTGCAAAGGAAAACCTCAAAAAAATCAAACACAAGCTGCTTATCCCAAAAAGCCATTAATGTCATAATACTAAACTACAAAAATTTGCTACAGTAACATAGAACAGCACTACATGCGACTCAAGAAATGTAGATATATCTCATAATTAGGTATCACCAGATGTGCAAGTCATGTGTCCAATTTTACAGTAGAAAAAAAAACACATGAACGCCACTTAAGAAAATATGCTTTTAATGTTGTATATCTTGGACGAGAATTGAAATTTAATATGATTTTTATTTGAATACTGTACCATTTTGTAGCTTTTGTATTTTACGTATGGTAAGGTAGGTAAAAACATCAGTATTTTTTTAATACTTTGTTTCATTGTTGAAGACAGAAAAGTTTACTTTATCTTTATTATACTTCTCTCCTTCCTTTATTATTAGATTTTCCAATGTTATATCAAATCCATCCTAAACTTTTGCAGTTTTATATAAATTAACAATTCTTATCATATTTCTAATATTATCCAGTCTTAGACTTTCATTAACGAATTCAAATTCCATGATTTTTTCACATCTTGCAAATATGTGTTCAAAGCCTCTTTCATCACCTTTACAAAATGCGCAGACTCTTTCCTTATTCTATAACCAAAATTTGTTGCTTACATCTAAGTTTTCACACCTCGCTATAGCTAGATGATTTATCTTTAAGCTTTTACGCTGAGGTAACTGGCTGTGCCTACACGCATAATACCTTTATACCTCGTATAATTTCGCGATTCTTTAATTTTGGGTTTAGAATTTTGGTTGTCCATGTCATTCATGAACTGTATTATCATACCTTTGAAATTTACTTTTTGGTTTTTCCAGATCTCTAGTAAGCGCTCAATAAAACCTTAGCTGCTTCAAAATTCTTTTCTTTCCACTCTGTTTGTACTCAATACTTCTCTTTAAAAGCATCTTCGTAGCGTAACTTTGTGAGCCTATCCTTTCGCTGATTGAAGGTTTGCTGATCAAAATAATCACCTTGAGATCCAAGAGTACCCTTACCTTTTTGATGCTTATTTCTTCCATTATCAAATATCTTGAACTTTATGCATTGTCACCTTTCTTTTCTTAAATCCTACTTGACTGTCCAGCACAACGTTTTTATCTTTCAGTTCCTTTACTTATATCCCTCTAAGTATCTCTGTGTATATTTTTCATAAATAGTGAGTAACAACGCGAATTTCTTATAATTGTTTAGCTCGTTTTTGTCTCCTTTTTTAGACAATGGTACAATAACTGCCATCTCCCAATCTGCAAGTATTTGCTCACCCTTCCGGTCCTTTATTAGTAGTTTCTTAAGTTTTTTGATTACCCCTATTTCTGCAAAAAAACATGCCTCATTTGGTATCCCATCGTACCCAGTAGCTTTTTTTTTTTTTGTTTGCTAATCGCTAGTGCTATTTCAGCCTTACTTAGTTTAACCTTCTTTGACGTTCCCTCTCCCTGTAACACCTTCTTTTTCTGGGTTCTTTCTTTTTCTTTTTTAATAGGTTTTGAAAGTGTTCTTTCCATGTAAATAAACTAACATTATTTTCATCGTTCTTTTCTATTATTGTACTTATGTTAAAATCTCCATACATGCGGGTCATTTCTTATACTCATTAAAGCTTCTTTTTTTTATTCTTCGAATTCTACTTCGTATCATAATGGATACGGAGGAGGAGAAACTCACAGATTCACAGTGATAATGGAAGTAAGTCCAGAATATTACAAACAGATAAGAGATAACAACTACAGAGTACTTGTTGAGTATCAAAGTTGTAGAACTATGATACGGTCAATAGTAAAACGTGCTATAATTGATCAAGATTTGATCACAATAGTTTCCAATACAATAATAAAACAGTATGCTTAAAATGTTCTGATAATTATAAAGTTACTAAATGCAGAACTGAAACTCTTAAGTGTATGAACTGTACCTACAGTAATATAAAACATGAAACTGCTTACGACGTCAATTATTAAACAAATAATTCTACAAAGCATGTAATCCCACAAAATAAAATAAAAAAACTAATTGATACAACTGATGATCCCATCGAACCTGCAATACCAGCATGGACTGGTAAGAAAGCACAGCGACTCAATAGGATATATAATTAACCGTTTTTATCGAGATCAACGAATAAACACGCTTATTCAAAACAATGGAGCAAAACGTAAATATGTTTGATGACGTGCTGACGGATATAGTCAAGCCGGAAGTTGTTACTGTGATATTGAGTCTTTTAAGGAGGACATAAGTAACAAAGACAAAATATTATACCTTAACATAAGAAGTTTAAATGCAAATTATGAAAAATTAGAAATCTTTATTGAGAGACTTATTATGAAATCGATTATAATTGTGTACGCTGAGTCATGGATTCTTGAACATTACAAGGGTACAAAGTATAGTATGATTTTAGAAAAATGAATAGAGCTGATAGACTAGTTGTATATATCAAGAACGAGATTAATAAAAACATAGAAATAATTGAAATAGTGAAACTACAAATGATACATACTCAAATACTGCTAAATAATGGAATCAATATAGATCTAACCTCAATATAGAGATACCACGATTTTGATTGCAATGAATCCAATTTGTGTGTTAAAAAGATTTTACAGAAAATGAAAAATACAAAGAATCACCTGATAATTAGAGATTTCAACATAGATATAGCTGAGTGCAATGTGATTGGTGAAGATTTTTAAAATAATCTAACGGGAAATGGATATTATCAAGGTCTTATTGATACAACTAGATCAAAAGATTCCAGTGAAAATAGCTGATATATTTATAATATTTTTATTAAAAAAAATAACTTTGAAACAAATACTTTTAAATTCGAACAACCAATACCTGATCATTATCCTTTGTTTATTAAAATCAACAAATATCTAAAAATTATAGAAGATAGACAAAATCTTCATTATAACTATTATAAACTTATAACAATAGCTAATAATTTGGTTTGGAAGGATATAAAATCAAGACATGAACTGAATACAACTGTTAATAAATTTATTGACGTGATATAGTATAATATAGAGAAAATTAAAAAAAAAATTAAATACAAATAGAAGAAAAGTAGCGTCCCTAGGAAAAATTAGATAACTTGTTTGATAATTAAATCTTGTAAAAATAAAGAAACTTTATATAAAAAAATAAAAAATGATGACCAAAAATAATCAGCTAAAAATTTTATATACCAATTATGTTAAGGTACCAGACAAAGTTATAAACGAGGCCAAAATAAAATACGATAAAGAAACCATCGAAGCGAATAGTAAAAATTCTAGGAAACTTTAGAGCATTACAAATTTGAAAGTAGGAAAAAAAAAAAAATAAAAAATAAAAATATAAAAAATATTTCTAATAAAAAAAGATATGTCGTAAGTGAACAAATTCAAAAGGCTAATTGTTTTAACGAGTATTTCTGTAAAAAAGGTGTAAATGTAAGTAAAAATATAGTAAAACCAATAACACACAGTTTTAAAATGCTGAACGAACGTAATATAAACTCGATTTATTTAAATTCTACAATTACTGTTGAAGTCTAAGAAAATCATAAAAGAATTAAAAAATAAAAATGGTGGAATTGAAAGAATAAATACAGAAGTTCTTCAGTTACTACCTGAGAATATTAGTGATGTACTAGCGCACATGCTTAATATGTGCATTAATAAATGGATATGGCTTAACGCACTAAAAATTCTTGATGTTACACCTATATATAAGTTTGGATACAAAAAATAAATGTCAAACTACCGTCCTATATTGCTTAAGTCTAACATAGTAAAAATTTTTGAAAAAATAATTTACAACAGGTTTATAAATTTTATATCTCACAATAATATCATTGCTGAAAATCAATATCATTTTACATAAGGAAAAGGATCGAAAGATGCACTAATTTGTGTAACCAAAACATTATATAATAACCTAGATAAAAGTATGCCCATTGCGATAAATTTTATACATTTGGCAAAAGCTTTTTAGTCTATGAGTCATACTATAGTGCTTGACAAGCTATATAACAACGGTATAAGGGGTAATGCATTAGACTTCATCAAAAGCTATCTTGACAATAGGTTTTAGTGTGCAGGAATGGAACAAGATCAGAGTGATTTAAAGAAAATTAATATTCATGTACCAGGAGGGACAGTATTACGTACTTTATTGTTTATAATATACATTAATGATCTTTCAACGGCTATGTTTAATGATTGTATTATGTCCTATGCCAACCGATACTGCAACTATTTCTGTTAGAGACTCTGGCACTTTAGTTCATAGTTATAAAGTTATAAGGTTTTGATTATTTTTTTTTTTTTTGGAAAACATTATAATTAAAGTTAAGGTAAGCCAGCCTGCAAACAGGTATTTGTATATACCTCTGCAGGGTTGAAAGGGAATTCATATGTTTCTATTGCTCAGCATGTTCTGTATTCTCTGGTTGTAAGTAAATAAATAAATAAATACTTTCTTTTGGAGGCAAGTTATTCTCCAATCTCTTTCAACCTTTACATAATCATCTTCACAAAATTTAACGATTCTCTAACAACACAGCTCTTTTTTTGCCTTTCTCTTTATATTCTTTTGCTTCCTACCTCACCATTTCGTATAACCGATTTTTCTTACCTTTATTTCAACAACTTTTTTAATAGATTATTTAAGTTACATTTTTTCAACCTCATCCATAACTCCTTGGTATCAATTATATTATTCTTTCCCTCTGTTTTGGTACTAGCTTTAAAAATGGAGCATATTTTATCTAACCACGAGTATAGATCTTTTGTAACGAGATCTCCCTCACAAATTTGTCCTGGGGCATTAACTGTTTTCTTCATTCCCCAGTCAATAGTCACTTCTACAGGCACATGATCCAACTTTAAACTTATTAACCATATGAAACATTTATTCATTAACCAGAACGTATTCTGTGACAGATTTTGCCCTGGAATTTACAAAGGCGTACTCCCCTCTTTCATTACCAATATTCATTCCAGTTAATAAAAATTAACCTCTTTTATAAATCACTAATACCCTTTCCTCACTACTTGCTACTTTTTTTTTACTGATTCTTTTTCTACTAATTTTAGTTATATCTAGCGACAACCCGCAGCTTAAATCACCCACTCTTACATTAAAATTTTTCTTAATTATTAGATTGCCTTTCTCTTAGAAATCTGAACATTCCAAGAAATTAATAATCTTAGATAGGACTCCTCTGTTGTATACGGAACTAATTCTGACACAATCAACCCCACCATTACGATCAGCTAATTTTGATTTAATGATACCGCCGTGGCAACCCTATGAAACAGGTTGTAAAAACGAATAAGAAGGAATTTTGGAATGCAGATTGGAGTAATCGGGATGTTAATGCTTCTTGCACGAAAGTATAGATTTCAAAGACCTCTCTACAAAAAAAAATTAGTTGCCAGATAAAACCGATTGCGAAAGTTCTGGCAACCCCTCTTCAAAGGGTATGAGAAATCATATTTTTTCTAGAAGTTAATTACAGCTAACTTTGAACGCGTCTGTATCAAATATTCTTTATTGAAAACAATACTCTATTTTAACTTGTGTGAGTCTCTAGAAAACAGAAAAAATGGTTACTTGATGAATAATTTTCTGTCAATTATTATTAACAATCAAAAAAAAAAATTTGAATTGTTTTCTCGCTTAATAATCATATATTATTGTATGCTAATAACGAAAAATAAGTTTTTCTTAAGTCAATATACAAGAACAAATAGTGTTAAAATGTAAATATTTTAAGGTAATTTAAAATTTTTCGCTGGCCTACAGTCTTAAGAATTTGAGACGTCCATGTATATAGGCATCTCTTAAAAGATGTGCGGAGGTAGAGTTCTGACATGATCAAAACTGTAGAGCATCGTGAGTTACCTAACACTAGAAACCAAGTGTACCTCGTTTTAATATTCATTGTACGAAATTGTCTTCGCATGGAGATGAAAATACAAGGGATTTCAATCAAGAAAATAAAGCAAGTTATGGAGATTTTTGTTAATTCAGGTAAGTGATACTTCAGCTATGTAGTGTTATTGTTGCCCAGGTAAAAAATAATTTGAATATTTTCAGATATTCATACATCATACTTTTTTAAACATTAATTTCATGATTCTCAAATATTATTGTTATGCTCTGCTACACAAACGTGTTTTTGGTCTTGGGCCTTTGTGGCTTGAAGGGTCACCGGTACCAGTACTGTTATCATGTTGGTTGAATAACCGTCATTTCTATGGACATTATTTAAGTTTGATTATAAAAAGAATTAACAAAACATTTTTTACTATACTTGTAGGCAAGCAACCTTTAGTAATACGTAGACCAACTGGTTTTTTTATTTCATATACTTATCAAATGAATTTTTAAGCAAGTAAGTGCCAGCGATAATGAGCTTAACTGTGTGATATTAATATTGTCAGCTCAACTGCTTATTGTAGTTTATTATGATAAAAACTATTTTTTGGAAACTAAGTGACGGTGATGCGAGGATTAGCCAAACCATTCATTAGTTTTGTGCAGTGATAGGATTATTTTACACGCGAATTAGCACTACTAAACTATTTTTTCATATTTGTATCAGATTTACCTTAATTTATGGAAAATCAAGTGCCAGCAATCAGTTACCACATTGTTGTTTAATTTAGTGTTATGAGTAAATAAATTATTAGGCTAGTATGCACCTGCAACACCTATTCTAAGTATTTTTTTCGTCCAAATAATACTGAAAACAATTTTTAAGCAAGCAAATGGTGACAATAAAAAATTAACCTGTTACAAAAACGTATTATTAAAAAATATACTTTAAGGCTAGTAAGCAGTAGCAATGCATATTCTAACTGCTATTTACGTTAAAACAATAATTCAATTAATTCTTGAGCAAGCAAGTGCAAGCAATAAACAACCAAACTGTTTTTTAAAGTTGTATTAGGAGTAAATGAATCAATTGGTGAGTAAGTGCCAGCAATATTAAGCCTTACTGTTATTGGAATTGTATAATAATTAAATTTTTTTTGGGCTTTTAAGTGTTGGCGGTAACTAAACAAACTATTTCTTAATTATAAATTTCAAGTGAACCAGATTTTAGGGTAGGAAGCTCTGTTTATTAGTAAGAAAGACAATAAAATTAATTTTCTTGCGAGTAAGGGCTAGCAGTGCGTTGCCCGAATAATTTTTTAATTTTCATAAAAATATAATTGTTTCATGAGCAAGCAAGTTCCAGCCATGAGAAACAAAAGTGTACTTTGATTCGACATAATAACTACAAAGATTCTCAGCCACGTTAGCTCCAGCAGTAATTAGCCAAATCGTTTGTGAGTATTGTTAAGCAATTAAATCAATGCTGAGGGGAGCAAGCGCTAGCCAGGGTTAGCCCAACTGTTTATAAATATTGTAAAATAATGAAATTCATTCTTTGGCAAGTGAGAACTTGTGGTAAGTAGCCTAAATGTTTTTTTATTTGTACAATGATTCGATGAAGTTGTAGTCTAGTAAGCACCAGCGTACAGTAGAAAGAAAAATACTTTTTTGGTAGAAAATTTACCTGCTCCTCAACTCTTAAACAGTTTTTTACATTTTTTTTCAATCAAAAGTAGAGTATTAGTCTTTAACGTGCAATTGCTGTTTTCATAATAGAATGAAATATAACCACAAAAAAACTATAAGCGGAACAATGAGAATTACTGATCATCTTAAAATACATAAAAACATCTTTTATATTTGACATAAAGTTAACAGTGATATGAGCATTTGTTCTTGTTACGCAGGAATGATAACCAAAAAATCTTAATATTTAGCCTGAATTGCAAAATAACTTTTTTTGTACTCATTTTATGTGAGGACGACATATATATACATATATATAAATATATATGAGGGATTCTTTGTAAGCGAATGACTCCCCCTTCTCCAAAATTGGTTTAATTTATTCAAGTTTAAAGGAAGGTCTGAGCATCTAGTTTTTAATGCCAAGTGGCTTATACATTGAGTCAACGTTCCTGATCCAATCTGGCTGCCTGGACCTACAGGTGACCTACAGATTTTCTTCAACAAAACTACTATAAATTTCGTAGCATGGATCCTGCAGGGGTCCAAAAATGCTATAATAGAGAGTCTTAAGCTCTTCTATCAAAATAAGTATGAAAAAAATTTTTTGTCTGCTATAAAATTGAAAATGTCAGCAGTAACACGTGACCTACAGCTTTCTTTCAAGAAAACTATTATCAACCTCGCAGCATAAACCCTACAAAAGTCTAAAAAGGCTTAAACGAAAAGTCTTCAGCTCTTTTATCAAATGTTGTATGAAAGGAATTTTTTTTCTGCTATGAAATCCAAAATGGTGGCAATAACACGCGACCAACAGCTTTTTTCAAGACAACTACTATGAATCTCACAGCCTAAATCTTACGTTTGTCTAAAAAGGCTTTGATTGAAAGTTTTGAGCTCTTCTATCAAAACGAGTATGAAGAAGATTTTTGTCTGCTACTAAACTCTGAACGGCGGCAAAAACACTTGCCTTGCGTGATTTTTTTAATCAAACTACTAAATAACTCACGGTATGAACCCTACAGGGGTCTTAAAAGGCTTAAATGCAAACTCTTCTAAAAAGATGTATAAAGAAAATTTTTTGTCTGGTATACAATCTAAAATGTTAGCAGAAATACGTGACCTACAGCTTTTTTACAATTAAGCTACCATAAGTCTCATGGCATAAGCCCTACAGGGGTCTACAAATGCTCAAATGAAATGTCTTGAGCTCTTATATCAAAAGCTGTGTATTTCTTGTTAGCTGTACAATCCAAAGTGGCGGCAAAACACGTGACCCACACCTGATTTTGACTAAAACTATTATGAGTGTGCTACATTTACCTGACTGAAGTCTAAAGAGATTTAAACGACAATTCTTAGTTTCATTCTCAGAAATCAGTCTGAGTTAAAGTTATAATTAAAAGTGGCATCAAAAACACGTCACATATGCGTATTTTTCAAAAATTGTAGGATAAAAATTTTTTTTTGTTCTACTCAGGTCCTAATTAAGCTGCAATAATTATTCATTAAATATGATGATAATGTTAACTTTGAGAATATATAACTGCTGTGGTTTCAAACTTGACATGTCGTTATTAGTTCTGCACCGATGTATTAATGCTATAATACGAACAAATGGATGTATTCTCCAAGTAGGGTATAGTTTTATGGTTTTATATATATTTTATTGTCAATATGGTGGCACTAACCACGTTATACTAGTATTTTCGGTACAAAACGAATTCCAACAAACATTTTTTCAAGGTTTATTAGGATGTATAGTAGCAGGAGAGTGATATACAATATTATTCAAAATAAAAAGTATTACTTAATAGTCTTTCGAACAAAATCGTGGCCAAAAACAAGTTGTATTCGAAATTCCTTGACCAACTCAATAAATGTTGTCAGATATTTTTATGATAAAAAAAAAGAACTCATGATGTGAATCATGAAATGAGAAACAGTTTGTAAATGATGATTAGTAAATTTAGCATTTTGTAGCAGACGAAAAATTTTGTTTATACTTTTTTTGATAGAAGAGCCAAAGACTTTTAATTAAAGCCTTTTTAGACAGCTGTAGGGTTTATGCCGCGATAATTATAGTAGTTTTATTGGAAAAAATCTGTAGCTCACGTGTTACTGCCACTATTTTGGATTTTATAGCAGACAAAAAAATTTTTTCATACATCTTGTAATAGGACAGTTGAGGGGGCTCCAGCGGGAGGAGTTAGGAGGTCACAGGTAGCTTAATTGATAGATAAAAACACGCTGATTCCAACGGTGTCCTGATTTACCCCTCTAACCCTGAAAAATTTTGAGATATTTGCTCTCAAAGTTCGTACATTATACATAGCCTCTCATAGAGCAACGTGAAAACATCGGTATTTTCTAACAATAATTAAGGAGTTACATTTCAGGACTGTAACTGTTTTATAGAAAAACATCTTAGCTTTCAGATGGTACCTTCAAAAATATAGGTAACCCTGGAAATATTTGAGATATTTTGTAAAGTATTGATCAAGTCATTGAATTAGCAGGGTCATGACGGGATGCCATCTTGTTGTTTGTAAGGCGCGCACTTTTGAATATTTCAGAATTACACTGCAAGTACTTACATAAGTTTCATGTCATTTGTAACTCTTTTTTAATCGTGTTCTCTTATGGATTACTTACACATATTTTTTTTTTTTAAATAAAATAGAACATTGAAAAATTTTAACTGAAATTATTTTTTATTTTATCAAAAATTGCGTCAATAATTTTTTTATTTGAAGTAACTCTTACTTTATTATTCACACTCATAGATAATAATGAGGTGATGCCATTTGTAGGGTCTTTTTTATATGCATCTACTAATACTTCTATTGATATCGATTCTTTGGCCATTTTATAAATTATCTTCTTATTAATAATACATTTTAATACAATAAATTTTTGTTTGTTATCATCAATTACTTTTTTATTTCTTTTTTGCTGTTGCAAAATCATTTCAGCATCCTGAAAGTCTTGATGACTTTTACAGTGATGTGTGATTTCTTTCATTTTTTATAACACAAAAAAACGAATTCTAAATAAAACGCTCTGTACGTGACAGAAGCTGCTGTTTGTTTACCATAGGTACGGACACATCAAATATATAGATGATGGTGCTCGCTTATATATACACGTATATATAGATATACTCACAGAAGTGATACCAACTAACCGAATAGTTTTCGGGTTGGTACCAGTGCTCACTGGAGCCCCCTTAAAACGTATGTCAGCGAAAATACAAGAGATGGCTACGGAGGAAGTAGAAAGTTTGTAAAATGAGGGCATCACCCAGAAATCGGCAAACGATTATAGCTCTTGCGCCAGTGATGATAAAAAAATCAGATGGTATGCACCGATTTTGTATCGATTTTCATGCCTTGAATAAGGTGATGACGCGCGACGTGTACCCGTTGCCAAGCATGGACGCGATTTCAGACAGACTGAGAGACGTGAGATATACATCGAAGATTGACTTGAGGCAGGCATATTTTCAAGTATCGATGGAGGCCACAAGTAGAAAGTATATCGTTTTCTCAATGCCAGAATCGGGACTGTGGCATTTCCTTTAGATGCCGTTTGGCCTGACCAATGCGCCGATGACCTTTTCACAGCTTATAAATGCGCTTTTTGGCCCTGATCGGTCTCCAGTTATCTTGAAAATCAAATAATAGCAGCCAGCAACTTTTTCGAGCACCTGCGCTATTTAGAACCTGTATTTCGACGTGTCACGGAAGTTGGCTTAGTGGTTAAAAGAGAAAAATGCAAGTTTTGTACAGCACGATTAACTTACTTTGGATTTACATTAAACAAAGAGGATCTGGGACTAGATTCCGAAAAGTTTGCTTCTATTTTGAAAGATCCAGTACAAAAGGATATTAAGCAGTTGCACCGTTTCTTGGGAATGGTCAGATGGTACAGCCGATTTGTAGATGAAGATTCCGAACTAAAAGTTCCTATAGCTCAGTTGTTACGTAAGAGGCAAGCATGCGAATGGCAAGAGAAGCCACAAGAGTCGTTTAAGAGGCTAAAGCGGGCGTTAACGGAAGTGCCAGTATAAGCGAAGCCGCATTTTTAGAAGTCTTTCATGGTACAGACTGACGCGAGCAACTATGTTATAGAAACCGTATCAGTTCAAGAAGAAGACGACGATAAACACCCGATCATATACATATGTTAGCCACGTCTTAATTTCAGCTGAGAAAAATAATAGCGTAACCAAGAAGGAGCATCTCACCAATGGGCGATTGACGCCGTGATTGATGCACTTTCCTAAATATCAGGCGTGGAGGTAGAAGTTGCAGCCTTTGAAAAAATTAGTGACTAGTGGTACATTAATATCTTGCGAAGGATGTCAAAAAATCCGGTAAAATTTAAGGATTGGCCAGTTAAGGACAGGAAATCGTATACACATCAGGCCGATTCTCTATTAGATCCAATAGTGCATCAAGAGGAAAAGTGGCAACTGGTAGTGCCAAAAGAACATACGGAGCGTGTGATGACTGATGCGCACTGTATCCCATTGAGTGGACATATAAGTACAGAAAAGACTGAGTAGCACGCGAGTATTTTTGCCAATGTATGTATGATGACGTTAAGATTTTTGTAAAATCGCGCAAACTGTGCCAGAAATTTAAGATACCACAGACGGCTGATGGGAAAGCAAATCGTTGAAAGAACATGGACCGTCGTGGCGGAAAATCTAAAGGAGTTTCCACCGCAGAACTAGAGTTTCCACCAAGCAAGAGAGGTCATAAGTACTTTATAGTCTTTCAAGACTTATTCATGCGGTGGATTTAGGCAAAACCTCTACAAAAGTTAAATGGAAAAAGTGTAGCACGAGCGTTGGAAGAGTTAATTTTATTTTGGTGGGAAACGCCAGATTATTTTTTGACTGACAATAGCCGCAAGTTTGATGACAAACCAATTGCCAAGATCTTAAGAAGGTACATATTACAGCATTTTTCACGCGTGAACAAGCTGACGTTCAACATAGACAGCCACGACTGTGAGCGCTGATCATCGTCACTGAGATGTGCACGTACATGAGTTTCGACATGCAGTCAATACCAGGACTAAAGCATCTTTAAAAGTTTTCCCAGCGTTTTTGAATTAAGATAGACACCCTAAGGTGACGAAAAGCTTAATCCAAAAATTTGAATCAGGGGAACCACTAGAGAGAATTTCGACTGAAGCGTGGGAAGATCGTGTAAAAAAACTTGATGCATTACGCGATTTGGTAGCCAAGCGCATCAAATTATATTTCATAAGCATTGACTGATGTAGATTTGTGCAATGTTATCTGTGATATCACTGTACATTGTGAATTTAAATGACTTATATTAATCTTTTATCATTGACTCGTTTGAGCGTTGTAAGCGTATGTATTTAACTGTGATATCTCGTTTAAACATTAAGAGCGATATAGACTATATATCGAAACTTTTGTACTTCTCTAAACAAATAAATCTACTTTTAATTCCAATTCTAAAATACGAGATTAAGGCAGGAGAAATATTATAATCAGGGGGTGAAGAGACGTGCATTTTAAAAAAGGTGCTCAAGTGCTGAGGCAAACTCATTTTTTATCCAAGGTGGCAAAAAAACTTTCGGAAAAATTAACACCACAGTTTAAGGGTCTGTACGAAATTATAGCAGCCAAGTCGCGAGTCGTTTACATATTACGATAAAGGAATATTCTTTCCTTTCAAGCTGCAAAGTAGGTAACAATGCGATGTAAAGGATGAGGTAATTTTCTTTCGCAACTAAACCCTTATTACTGTGCTTTTTTGTCTTTACCTTATGTGTTATTCCTTGAGGATTGCTCTATTTAATTCTACTTTTTTTTTTTTTTTATTTATGTGAGCGTACGGTTAATGCCAAGTGAGTCAGAGGAGGCCAGAACTCTAGTCCTCCCTCGTCCCACAGCCCGAACCACTCGGCCCGTCTGTCCCTGGGTCACCAACAATCATCGGTAATTTTCCTGTCCACCCCTCTGAAAACCCGAGCTACCGAGTTCTGAAGGATCTCCTTGAGTCCCTCAGTGATTTAAGAGGCCAGCGGATAGCGAAGAGGTTGATTTGCATGCAAGCTTAGCAGATGTCTGATGGATGCCCAAAAGTGCAAATCAGGAGTTCCACCAGGTTTCCAACAGACTTACCGGTAACGCCCCGGATTCAGACCTTATTCCTCTTTATTCCTCTAAATCCTGCTGCACCTATTTTTGACTTGATTGAGCAAGAAGAGTAGGACGAGATCAAGAACCTTGTTGGAAGCCATAAAAGAGAAGCAGGAGTCACTTCACCCACACTGGGTCGAATTCATGCACACCCACGGGCCAATGATCTGAAATCTCTGTCAGATAGCAAGATCGATGAGTTTATCTGTAGCAGAGTGCTGCCATAAGTGCGAGACTTTACTGCCCTCTCTGAGATGTCATGCATGCTCTCCCTTTTTCCCATAGACGGAACTAATAGGGAGAGTGCCAGTGACTTGCGGGTGAAGGCACTGGAAGCTTGGACCATGACAATATCCCAACGCTGGTTCGGCTCTCACTTGGATACATAGGGGGAGAGCCACGGAATCTTGAGCACAAGATAAGGGCCATGGCAGATGGCTGACAGAGATCGCGGGAAAGCAAAGAAGGTGGAAAACGAAGGCTAAAGGGCCACAGGAAATGCAGCTGAGCGACTCTGAGTCGCTCAATTTTCCTTTTCAGTCATCCTTTCCTGGCGAAGCTGGGCCCCTTGTGTACGTAGCCCATTTTAACTTTCCACCCGTCTTCAGAGTGCAGGCTTTCTTTTTTTGAGACATTATGAAATTCAGCTGTCAGCGATTCCGCGGTATCGACATCCTTGGTTCAACCCCCGCAGGCTCACTACCTGTGGCCTGGAGAAGCATCCCAGATCCTGGCAGGTGTAGGTCCCATGGATTGGGAGGATAATGAGCCAAAACATTTATAACTATCTTAGCCAACAAATCAATTCTTTAGACGCAGGTTTCTTCGGCTCTAACATAAGAGAAAGCCTTTTTTAGGATAGGTTACATAATGTCATAGAAGTTGCAAAGGTACACTAAAGCTTAGGGCTTGCTTAGTAGTTAAAAAAAAAAATAAGAAAAAAAAAAAAATCTACCAAGATTTGCGCTGTCGGCAAATTTTTAAACATAAAAAGTCACTGTAGCCCAACTGTGCTCCACCTAGACAGGAAGCTAGGATGCCATGAGACCAAATCTCAAGAGGGGTTCTTGTCAGTTAAAACAGAGAGGGGTGATGTTCCGAGAGATGAGGATAATACCTACCAAACCGAGGGTGGAGCCCCCGCCTCATGCCTACTTCACATACTGGGTACGTGGACATAATTCAGGAAATTGCGACTCACCTTTAGTCCGTAGGTGCGTCAGTCGGCACCCCCTCTCAAGCGAAATGCGATTACGATCCATGTCAGAAGGCAAATTCCATGTCCCCACTGCCAAGGTACTACTCAGACGTGGCCTCGCACGAATATGCGTCCAGGAAAAACGCGAAAATAAAGAAGCAAGATCGGTGTTACTTTCACTTACACGAGTCTCAGGCTTATCATGGAGTCAATCCCGAGTCATATCTACACTCGAGGATCGGGTGTGCACAACCCCCGCAAAACATATACCGTGTTAGAAAATGTCAAAGCGTTCAGTGGCCCTTCCCCCAAAATACGGTATCGCGGGTGCAAAGACGATTAGGAGTGGATAGAGCGGTGCAATAATGTACGTATCGTATCCTATCTGCCCACTTTCCCTGGTTCAGCTTAAACCCAGGCATTTCAATTCATGTTCTTGGAGGAGGAGGAGGAGGCAAAGAAAGTGGAGAGATGACGTAGGTAAATGCCAGGCAACCCTAGGTGCTGTGTGTGAAAAAATAAATAAATAAATAACAGTAAAATATATACAGGTAGTGCAAATTGACACTTGTAGGTTTAGCTATAGAGTCTTAATTTATTGCGCCGAGAAATTAGAAAAATAAAGATTTTGGGAGGGGTTCACGCAAGGTGAATGATGGTGACAAAGAGCCAAGTAAGTAGGTCGATCTGGTCAATACGAAGCTTAAAAAGGAGAAAACGATAGCTTCAATGCAGTAACACTGGTTAATATTGGGTAATTGCTTATTGTGCCAGTCGAAAAAGAAGAGAAAAGGAGAGAGTTAATCAGTCGTAGTTGTATTAGAAATTAATTGTACACTTGGGCCAGAGAAGCACCCCCTTCCCTAAATCACAATACCTCGCCAGATACACGCCGTTACAAGCAGGCCTAGGTCACGATCTTTATCCAGGACCACGTCGAGAGGAACTAGCAGCTAATATATCAACTGACAGGAATAAGGGTCTTTAGACCCCAGCAACTTACTCATAACGTTTTTCTGCTAACGGTTGAGTTTAATTTTGGAGTAGATTGGAGCATTTAAGGAAATGTCTGTTTTGAGGGAAGGGGTATAAGTAACAAAGTCACGTTTTTTCCTCAGAACCTGAATTCATGTGAGAGAAAGAGAGACAGCGACTAATTATCAGATGACGCTGGTAGCCGAAGGAACAGAAAAAAAAATATAGACATATTAAGCTTAGTCAGATAAGTGTGTAAAATTGTAGTTGTTAAATGAATTTGTAGGTATGTTCTATGGAAAGCGAAAGAAAACACAAATAAGGCTTGTGCATGCCAATATTTTACTTGTAATATGAACATTGTACCGTACTTAGTTTCTTAAAAAGGCACTGACGTAACTAGCGCATGGGTACGAGGGTGTGTGCGCGCGTGCACGCGCGCGCGTGTGTGTGTGTGTTGGAAATTGAGTGTAGTGTAGCCTTGTATTGATTAGTGACAATAAATAAGAACGTCGGCAAAGATTTTCTTATGTTGGGATTCATGTTTCATAGGTGGTTTTTTTAACCAAAAGCCGCTGCTATCCAACCAGCCACCTGTAACGGGACCCCCTTTTTGCATACGAAAGGCCTAGCCAAATAAGGAGGATAAAACTGCCTTAGCTCTAACAACTATGAAAAAATTTATGTAATTAGTGTACTATATAAAAAATTTTTTTTTTTAATTTTCCGGACCCCAATCCATTCATAGGTTCACTATAGGCCCTAAATGGTAAATTTTGGTTTTTTAAAGATATCTCCGCTATTTTTCAACCGATCCCAAAGATTCTTATTGAATTATAAAGACAAAAATAATTCATATTAACTGAAATTTTTTCAAAATTTTTGGCACCAAATTCAAATTTTAGAAAATGTTTGAAATTTTCAAAATAGCGTACTTCTAAGAGTTTTATCGGTACAGACTCAAAGAAAATTTATAAATTGTATTATATTATATTCTATTGCTATGAATTTTTCCATATTTTTTGAAACTTGGCAACCTGGATGAAACAAATGAAAACCACTTTTTCACCCATTTTTTCGCTATAATGGCTTCAATATGCCTTAAATGAACTATAGAAAACATTGATATATTTTTTAGCACTTTATTTAAGCTATTTATACTTTAGAATACTTTATTAAGATGTATAGTTACTTAGTGAAAAGAAAAAAAGTTTGTAATTAATAAAGTTGAAAATAATGTGAAAAAATAATTCCAAACAGAATTGAGTGTACGCTGAAAATCAGTTAGAGTAACAGGTTCGTGCAAAGCATTATTTAAAAAGATGTATGTAACTAAATACTTTCATTATATAATATTTGAACTTCTGTTTTTCGTTCTTAAACTAAGTTCTGTCATCTACATGCTTAGGAGATATACTGTCCAAGGGCGATTTGTGCGAGGCCACCGTCTACACTCACCTACGCGTACGGAAAAGGCCGGAGAGAAAAGGGTATAGTACGATAGGATCTTGTTTTGATCAAAATAGATATAAATTTTTTTTTTTTTATTTATATTAGAGTGGTCTACGTCTGGCTCCTTTAATAAGGGTACTACTATGGGCACTTAGCACTTGGGAGAAGGAAGGGAAAGAGGGATGGGACGCCTCCCATTACTGAGAGGGGGTAGGGAGAAAATAGGCAATTATTGCTGCGAGAAGGTCGCCTAAACCCTTCTCGAGGAGCATTGCGTGGTGAAAAAGTACATGTGAAAAATCACAGAGGTACTTGCCCGAGAAAGTCGCACTATGGCCGGGAATCGAACCACGGTGTCCCGCGGGCCAATCCACGACCTAGCCGACTGAGCCACCGCGCGCTCAATAGATATAAATATTGACTGTTGCAGTAATTAATTGCAAACCCTTTCGTTTGATGCCCATATCATGGGGGTGGATTTCAAGCAGCCGGTCCACCATCTTGGGGAGGTGGCCGTATTGGATTTGTAATGACGTTTCTCAGCTAGTCATGTATTGTCATCAGAACTCAGAGCGTGTGCCAAATTTCATCCCAATCGAAGACCGGGAAGTGGGTCAAGTTAAAATTCCAAGATTTTCCTACATACATAGTTAGTTACAAGTAAAGCTAAGAAAAGCGTGTTAAAAACATTTTAAAAGACATGAAGTGAAACACTATGAATATAAATTGTATAAATGTAAAAACTGTTCTCATGTCTTAAACCAGTATCCAGGGATGGGTGAAACCGTGATCACACGTATGCATAAAAGAGCTGTGGATTGCAGATTGCGTCGAAGAAAGTTTTCTTACCCTTATAAGTTCGACTGGTGCAGAAAAGGCTTATTGGACTACGTCAAAGAAATTGAAAGTATCATGCATAAGCGTTGAGAGTACATTGTTTACATGTAGCTGAATAGAGATTCTATTTCGCACTCAGCTAAGAAAAAAATGAGCAAATCTTGTTTTCTGATGTCTAAGGGTGCTTCTGTGTGACCGTATCAGTTTTTTGCTATGCTAATCAATACATTTGAAACAAAATGTAATAGTTTCTATAAATTATATTTCGATAACATAACAATTTTTAACTTTTGGTAACTGATTTCAGCATTGATTTAGCACTAATATTTTTGATAGGGGTAACCACGTTCTATAGATATACAATATTTTGTACCACATCTCCTAATACTACATTTGTCGTCTATAGCCATTAGCATGCTATAAGTATTATAAACAAATGAAAAAAGACTGCTTATTCCAATCGTAAGATTCATAAGTATACAAACGACGTTTTTAGTAACTCTTGCACGTGACATAGGTTTTTTTTCCTTATATTAAAAAAAATGGTGTAGTAAAATCACTATGCTTAGCATAAGATAAAGTAAAAATCTATGCTTTATATAGGGATTCCGCGATCGGTTCGAAAAATGTTGCTTCCAGATGATAAAATTAAACGTCAGGATATGAATTTTCAGGGAGGCTGAAACCTTCAGAAATCTTTTGCGATCGTGTAAGTAATTTTATTATCCTAATCGTAAAAGTCACATCTTTACTATGAGAAGTACCAGAAGTACCATCGGACTGGTAATTATTCTATTTCCAACAAAAAGATTATGTTATTATCTCCATTATATACACCCATTACTTTTGCATTTATATAAATATCTTTATTATTGTGTTAAAATAGTATTAATACTTCTAAATAAGTTTATAGAAATACTGACTTTCATTACAAAATTTTAATGAATAACTTAATTTTAAATATTTAGGTAGCTTATTACAAATGATATTTTTGTTAGAAAAATTGTTTCATTAAAATAAACACTGAGCTACATGAATTGAAATATACTGTTAACATAAAATAAATAAAATTCAAACGTATTAACAAGTACTTAATCATATTAAAAAAAACTTTCGAGCCACAATTTGACGCAATGATACATGATCTGAAAAGTGTTTACTTTCTTAAATGTACATCCACGTGGAACCAGCCACCCGGTGCTGCGCTCGCAGCACGTTTTTTCAGGAGAACGGGCTATATTAAACTATCTCACAAGCAACGTAAAATAGATAGAAAAAAATGTAATGACATTAGTTATTTAATTTTGACCAGCTCTTTTTAATGGTGAAATTTGTTTTTTGAAAAAATTTTTTGAGTAATAAAAATCAAGTTTTAAGTTCAGGTCGATTTGTCTCAATGTTTTTTGTTTTTTTTTTTTTACATAGACCAATCAAAAGAGCAACGTATAAGCTACATATCCTCAAATTTTTAGATTGGGAGAGCTAAAGTTATAGAAATAGTTAGTAAATGATGACTACAGCGCGTGGTCTCGTACGTTGCCATGCACACGGAGTGGACTAGTCACTGCGGCTGCTGGGTGATATACTTTTTCATACTCACTTACAATCGAAGAAAGCAAGCTAAGAAAATATCTAAAATATGTAAGCCGATAGATTTTTAGCTGCTTTATTTATTAGTTTGTTTGTTTGTTATTGCTAACTCTTTTTTTTTTTTTTTTTTTTTTTTAAGAAAATTAAATTAGTGTGAAAGGGTAATGTTTCCTAAAATACGGTTCAACTTTACCTATTATTTAACAGTAATAAAAAAAATTATGAAAGAATAAAATCACACAACAAGTAAAATGTAAACTCAAAACTCTATTATTTCTTTTGTTTTTTACCTTTTCTAATGTTTTTATAAGAAACATTTTTTTTTACTATTTTAGATTTTTCATTAGACGTATTTTTACAGCTTTCCTTTTTAATTTATTTTTCATTTCTGACGTATTTTCAGCTGACCTACTAACTTTTTTTTAATGTCAGAAGCAAATGTGATAATTTTAAGGCAGAAAATTTTTTCATTTCAAGCTGGTTTGCTCCTTTCACTGGTATTGCACAGTGTAATGACAGTGTACCTGGAATCGTTTTCAACGATTGAAACCTATGTTTTAATTTTTCTTGAGTTAATACATAACTACTTTTGGACGAAAAAAATAAGCAAAATTTTCTCAATATTCTTTAGCCCAAAAAAGAGATCTAGAGGTGTCAAAATACAAGTGAAGAAATCATTCTCAAGCTGGTTCGTCTTGCAATACTTTTAATGATAGCACCGATACCATCATATGCATTTTTAACGTGAACTATCGCATGAAAGTGCCATTCTGCTTTGACCGAAAAATCTTTATAATGTGAGCACAAATTCATAAATTTGTATTTGTTCTGAAAGTGCCACGCAGCACCGTCGGCAAAATTCATGATTTTTTTAACGATAGGGAATGTTTTCTTTATAAATTTAATAATGATTTCTTGTACACAATAAACCACAACAGTGTCATGAATTTAACTGTTGGAAAAAATAATGATGCTTTTATGTTCACATTTTGAGTTTTAATCCTTCTAATAAATTACTATTATGGCTAGACTGCGTTGGTGATTGTTGTAATAGAACAGTTAAGCGTTATCTTGAGTTACAAAAGCGTTATTTTTAGAGAAGTCCATTGATATAAGAAATTCTGCAGTTAATAAAGAATTTCTTAAATTGTGATGCAAAGTGGCTGGCTGCTTTGCTATGAAAAAATGTGTTTTAAGCTTTATTAAATCTAATAACAAATTTTTAATAAATGATTCAGATGAAGATCTATAAGTAGTATGCAAAGTTTGAAACATCTTTCAATAGCTCCAACTAGTACACAATTTTTGGACCGTAATTTCGCGAACTTGCGAAATTCAATTTTCTTGTCAGGACTTGCATTTTTAAATTTAAGGTATAATTCTGTTAAGTTATACAGCACGAGTCTTTTCGCAAAAACGTGTTGCTGCCATCCTTTTATTTAAAACAAATATTGTCTTTCATTCTAGAAATTATCCGACTATTATCATCATTTTCGTTGAATACTCTCACTAATTCTAATTAATTATCAGCTAATTCATTGGTTGGTTTACTTCTGCCTAATAAAGAATCATTCAACAGCTTACTTTGCTTTGACGTACACTCCAAAGTGAAGGCAATAATTAACTGAGTAAAAATTTTTCATTCATTGAAATATTCTCAGCTCGTAGCTCTTTTTTCAAATTTTTCACTACTTGAAATTAGCTATCGGTAATACATTATCGAGGATTCGTGTTTTTTCAACATTACAAATGTACGCAATCTAGGGTAGCGTGGGAAAAAATTTACTCACAGATTCAGGTACAGCCCTCATATTTGGTAAATGCTTAACACCGTATTCGTACGGATCAAAACAACGTTTAAAACTCATACAGATAGCTCAATGCAATAACGAACACCAATAAAAAAGACGTTTTATTTCGATTCTTCCAGCACTTGTACTTTAAAAACTATGCACTGCATAACTTAATACTTACACAATTACTTTTAATAATTTCTTTGAAACTTGCAAAAGTAAATATAGTTAATTTAAATTTAATACACCATTTAATTGAAGGTTGAGTTGCTGTAAGGAAACAAAAAAAATTACAAGAGGTAATTCATATGACTTTTGAACAGAATAAAACGATAATTGCAAATCAAAATAGATAGAATACGAGTAAATTTGTCACGAAAACAATAACAAAAACAACAGAAGTTAAAAAGAATATACTTGTATGTCTGAATTTAACGCATCTCTTTTCGTCAGCTAATTGCCATATAGCGGACTGAAAAAAACCTGTACTTAAGAGCAAATTTTTTAAATTCAACTCTAAATTTACAACCATTTTTTCTAATTAAAAAAAAAGAGTTAGCGATAAAAAACAAACAAATTATTAACTAAAGCAGCTAAAAATCTATAGGTTAAGGTACATGTTTTCAATATTTATTTAGCTTGCTTTCTTCAATTACAAGCAAGTATAAAAAAGTGTATCACCCAGCAGCCGCATTGGCTAGTCCGCTCCGTGTGCACGACAGCACGTAAGACCACACGCCTTAGTCTTTATTTACTTACTATTTCTACACCTATAGCTCACTTACTCTGAAAATTCGAGGGGATGTAGTTTATTATTTGCTTTTCTGATTTGTCTATGTAACAAAAAAAAAAAAAAAAAAAAAAAAAGGAAAGATACTTTGAAAAAAATTGACTCGAACTTAAAACTTTTTTTTCATTACTAAAAAATTTTTTTCAGAAAAAACCAATGTTACCATCAGTAAGAACATGTACAAATCTATCGATTTATATTTTTTTTTCTATTTATTTTCCATTTCCTGTGAGCGGGCTTAATAGAACGCGTTCTACTGAAAAAACATGCTGCGACAGCGACGTAAACGTGCTTATGTACAATATACTTAATACTTACTGATTATGAATTTCCATAAGCTCTCATAAATAACTTCCTTTCAATTCTGAGGAGATACGAGTAAATAAATGATCGTAATAATTTATTTCAGTGTAAGAATGCAATGCACGAACCGTAAAGCAGTCAATGCGAGATTCCCGAATCCCCATCCAGAGTACTTAATATCTGCATGTAATTTTAATACCAGACATTACTTTCACTATCTTGTGTTACTTGGATCACTGCATCTTTGCTATCGGAGCACAATATTACCATTGTCTCGTATTTTTCTAGAGATGTTAATAGAATCTTAATTGTCTTGTAATTTTGAAAGCCAATTGTATTTAATATGCAGCTAGTAAAATTAATATGCTGAGCATATTTCTTACTTTTATCTATGCTCAGTACACAAATTTTGATAGCGGATAGTCATATAAACATATTACTAGTAAAATGACGATGCTTCAGACAGTTGTTAAAATCAGATATTATAAACGCTGAATAGTAAAAAAAGTTACTACCCTCCAGTAATTTTACTACTGCATTTTTTACAGTATACATTATTCAGAATGGAACGATCATAAGTTTCGGACCCATGTCTGGATGGATCAATTTAACTATTTACTATGAAAAAATCTCGTTGTGGTGGCGCCATTAATGCTATAAAAGTAAAAGACCTACTTCCAAATGGATATTGAAAGCGGGCGAAAACTGAGACCAAGCTTGGCTGTCACGGCTACAGATTGGCACCTAACCTGCTCTACAGTGGGTTTATAATACGGCGCTGATTAGGGCGCAGCCTGTCCTGACTTGGCATTACAAACCTCCTTGCGGCAAGGCTTCATTGCTTGAATTGGCTTATGCACTTTAGATTGGCAACTTACTTTTAGTTCTACTTGGGCTGTTTTTATACTGGAAAATTTGGAACTGAGCTCTGGCATAAGTGGTACCACCTAAGGGTTAAATATCACTCTGTAAAGTATGATGGGTGAATCCAGTCTGGATCAGGCATGTAATTAGTTTCCAAGTAATTATTTAAATACCATGAAATAAAATTTATTTGATTTGTTGCTTGGATTGAATGCTTCGATGTTTTGGTCATTTGATTAATCAACCATAATTTTTTTGAGAAAACACAATAAAATAAAATAATAAAGTACTATTAATAATGCTTACTAAGGCCATGATCATATGGAGCATGTAATCCACAATACGGAACAACTTAAGCCTATGAGAATAAGAGGTCTCTTCCGTGCTACTCTCGTGTACCTCTCTTTCACTCGCATGTGCTGAAGTGGTTCTGTATTGCAGATTGCGTGCTCCATGTAATCGCACCCTCATTCTTACAAATATCATAGATCCAGACTGGATTATAATCACACAGAATGACTGAGGTTGTTTCTATACGGGTAACTGCGTATGATGATGGACAGAATATGCTAGGTAAAAGAATAATACTAGGCAATATTATTTCATCTTTTGTAATAAATATAATGCTTTATATAGTATATTGTAATACGAAATATTTATAAGCAATATACGTTACTTTTTAAAGTATAAAAATCACATGACTCATAATTTAAAACTGAAAACAAAGTAGTATTAAATCACATAACTCTTACTTAAAGATAGAATGTGTGAGGTTAGCGGACAAAACACGCAGACAGGCAAAGTCCCACTAGTGTACATATATATAACTCTTATCTGAATTTAAATCACTCTTGAATTTTTTTAAATAGTATTTGTTTTTTCAAAGATTACAAAAATTGAAACATTTACTTTTCTTGTATTATACCAATTTTAAGTTATACAAACATACATGAAAAACTTTGAACAAAAATTTTGGAGAAGCATTCAAACTTTTTTTATAGTAAATACATATTCAAATATTTTGTTCTCTACTACACTTGATGTAATTATTGATTCAACATATAAATATAGTGATGGAGCTAGTGTTAACGTAAGTCACATTTGACAAATGAAGATTTATAGTATTAAATACTTAAGATGGTAAATATTTATAAATTAATTTTTTTACTGGAAGAAATTTAATCCAAAATCTTAGAAATAAGCTGAAACTATAAGCTGATTATTGAAGTAATTAATAAAACTTTCTATGAGCCAAAAGAAAAAGAAAAAAAAATCTTGTTAAAAATGACCCTTCTCATCAATTATATAGTGTAGTTATATACACATAAGTTTTATTCTAAAAGCTTGACTGTTTTAGTCATTTGAATAATACTATTTTTAGAATTCTGTTGAGTTTTCAACAAATTATAAATTTTATTTTGGAGATGGCAGAAATGGATTTAAAAGAGATTATTTAAATGAGAGAAATGGTCAGCGTTGGCCCCGATGGTCAAAAATTTGATGCCGACCTTCAGAGCGCTTCTTTATCAGCACCACCGCCAGCCAAGCTGTGAACTATCTCTGATATACACATATGCATACATCTATATATAATTTACAGCGATAGTTCACAGCTTGGCCGGTGGTGGCGCTGATAAAGACACGCTCTGAAAGTTGCGGTCGGCATCAAACTTTTAACCATCGCGGCCAACGCTGGAAAGGGCAACAAATAAGTGGAGGGGGAGCTGTGAGGGAGTGGAGAGGAGCAGGGACAGTTTGCTTGGATATAATTAAATTAAAAATTACATGAAAATAGGCAAATAACTACGTAAATTATGGGGAGCTAAAGTAGTAATTGTATGTTGATGCCAAGCGTTTGTGTACGGGCACTTTTATATAGTAGCTTAAAAAACTTTGTAGAGGCAATTGTTAAACAAAACCTCACAAAAATGTACATTAAAAAGGTAAATAATGTAAAAAATGCTATTATAAATACGTGACAATGTATTATTTTATAGTGTCTATTTATTTAACGTAAGTAAGAAAGGGGTCAATAAATATGTATCTTACGAGTAACTTATGCGGATAAAAAAATTGCAAAAATAACAAAAATTTATAACGCAGTCAATTAGTAATGGTAATGATACATAAATAGGTAAACTTCGCTGAATGTTACTCCCATGTTCTACATACAACAAGGCAGCATTTACGTTAATATATTACAAGATAACTTGTCTCCCTCGCAGATCATTTTTTCCGAGTATTTCTGAAAAATTGCATAGTCTTCTAAGTCTGGTTCAATTTTGACATACTTTTTTTCATACTTACTAATCATTTATATCATTTCTTAAAGCTTTGTAAAACAAAATTTGAACTTGTTCAGAAAGTTTAAAAGTTATAGCATAATCTGTTAATGGGGGTTAGCAAACAATGCACACAGAGAAGTAAAGCCATACAAGTATACATTTCTCAATATTATTAACTCATTTCGTCATCACCGCTGCCACTGCCTTCACCGTGTACAAGAATTAACAATTTGCGGAGGTAAAGCGAAACAAAAGAACAGAAAGAACATAATATATATACTAAAACCATTACGCTCCATATGACCCCGCTCTTATTTGAATATTCTTGAGGTTGGCTGAAGTTGACCCAATAGTCTTTAATACGTTAGGAACTCATTTCGCCAATGTCGTTGCCACCGCCGATGTTGTGTACAAAAGCATCAGTGTACATCAGTTTCTTATAGTTATTAGGTGACAGAAACGGTGGAAATTTCTCTCTATTAATGTTCCTTATTTTTGCGAGCCATCGTATAGAGCCCTGATGAATCACAAAAATTTATTATTTTAACTTTGTCTGTACCAATCTGTATGTCATCTTAATAGTCATAGGTAATCATTTTAATATCCATAGAAGTATTCACTGCTCTGCTTAACTTGCTAACTCTTAACTTATTAAAAAAGGTCGTGAGTGAGGAGCAGTAGCTAGATTAGGAATGTTGAATATTGTTAAAAAAAATAAGTGGACTGCAGGTGCGATGCACTAATGAAATGATAAATCGAAAGATTTATCTTGAAATCAACAAAAAACTATAATTTCGACTGAAAAATAAAAACATTTTTACGAAAGAAATAAAATTGAACTACTCTAACATTCGTCGGTTAACTTGGTATAAGTGAACATACGACATGTATAACCACAACCAGTGAATCGTTGATTCTAGTAAAAAAAAAAAAAAAAATCTTTCTTAAATAAACGAAAAGTGGCTCACCAAGCCGGAAACGACGAAAACAACGTCACAAGCAGCAAAAAAAAAGAGAAAGAGAGAGAGAGAGCCCGCACACTAAATAACACGATGTGCACGGAGAAACATATCGAATTTAGTAGAAGAAACGAAGATCTCATACTAGTATTGCGCAGGTATCAGTCCGTCGGCAAAGTAAGACTAACGCGAGATGTCACCACATTGAGAGGCACAAGCACTCATGAAACCAGGGCAGCGAGACTACTCGTATTTGCATGTATATAGGCGTTTAAGCTTAAGCAGTGTAAAAAACTATAGCTAGAGAACTACTACATTCGTAATACACGACAATTCCCCATTGCCACCCTACTGTCGGAGCAAAGTGACAATGCATCTTAGACTTGCTATTAACTTGGTGTTACGATTGAATTCTCACATAACCAAGAACATAAGGTCGAATTAATTTATCAAGATATTCGGTACAAATGTATTGTTCAATCGAAGATCGCTTGCCAATGAATGTACTCAAAGTCATCCCTAAGATAAAAAAAATTTTTTCCGATTTTTTATTTTATTTATTTTTTTCTTTTCGACACATTACTTACAATTAGATAATTTTGTTATTAACAATCACGTACCATTACACAAACAATCTTATATACTTCAATTCCTTATTGACATTACGATACTTTTAATTTTCATATTAAGTTTATGAGGTGCTGAGCCTTTACAGATAATATTTGAAGTTTCTAAGTAAAAATGTATATAAATGTCTGGTTTATCAACACTCCTATTAGTTTCTTGATCTAAGATATGATACAATCTACATCTAATTGTAAAAAAAGTATCTTCATTGTGTAAAGTTAAATAACAGTAGTTTATTGAGTAATTACAGATATTAAATATTTCTGAATGACCTCTAGCAATTTAATAACACTGTGAGCACTGAGTTTGTATATTCTAACTGCAGGAGCACGTCAAAACTTCGGGATTTTATTGATCTTTGTACCTCATCTAAAAGTTGTCTAACACTCATCACACTTCGAAAACAAGAGGTTAATGGCACTACATAACGTTGGGTTGTTCAACTGTGGTATTCAATAATCAATAAGGGGTTCTCTCTGGTTAAATAACTGGCCTAAAGTCCAGCTCCAACTATAGCTTAAGGTCTGGTTTAATGTCTGGATGAATGTATTGGTGAAATTATAGCTAAAACTATGGATAAATGTCTGGCTGCATGACTGGATTGATGTCCGGCTTTGTACACTTTGAATATTAAATTGTATAATTTTTTCTTCAAGCTTTGACAACACAGTGCATTAGAAAAATAGTTGTATTTATTAAATAGTAAAAAATATATCTACAAACACAATGCTGGGCCTCTGACTCCGAACTTTATAAATTGTTTTTTCTGTATAGGTTGCAAATGCAGTGAAACTCTACATTGTAATGAAATAATTATTTTTCAAAGCCGAAAAAATTTAGCTCTGCTAATTCACATAAGTTTATAGGCATTTAATATTGTGTGTTGTAAATGTGAAACGAACTTTTGACGTTGTACACGAATGATTAGAGATGGTTGCATGAGTATGCTCATGTGCATGTAGGTGATTGCGACGTAACTGACTGAGACAATGCTGTGAGTACATATATATTCTTGTACACAGTAAAAATGCAGTAAATAAAATGGTCAGATTTTATCAACAAAATGACATACTGTCTCCTTTATCGATGAAAGTCAAGATTCAAAGATGTTTTTATCAAGTGTTGCCTTTTAATTATTTCAGTTTCTGGTTCTCGCTATGTACTCATCACATTTCGAAAACAAGACTGCGTGAGTTGCTGGCACTATATAACGTTGGTTTGTTAAACTGTAATATACAAGTAATTATTTGGCAGTGCCCGTCTGGCTAAAGGTCTTGCTCGAAGTCTGGCCGAATGTTTGGCAAGTAAGGTTCCTTCGCTTCAACTTTTAGGCGAAATACAGTTGATACTAAGCGTTACATACTTACGCTGCTTTATGCAAAAATTAATATGCTTATAATTTCACTAACAACAATTAAGAAAATAATTGCAGGGACTAGACGCGTGGGGCCTCGACCGGGGGCGAGGAAACGCGAAAATGCCCGAATACAGGCATCGGTTTCGGCGGCTCGCCACAGGGAAAGGGAAAAGCAGGGAGAGGCTAGAGAGAAAAGACGGGAGTGGCATTCAGAGGAAGAGTTCCTCATGAACCGGACCTAATCGGTCGAGTGGTTGAAGGGTGCTCAGCAACTGCAGGCTTTCTTCTCTGGGTCCTTTTCGGGGACAAGGCCTTCTTCATCCCAAGCCCCTCGCCTCTGCCTGTTTTTTTTTCCCGGTTTGCGTGAGTAAAAAGGGGGCTATTTAATAGGCAATTGAAAGGAGTTCGCGAATTATCATTACGATAATTCCTCGCCGCAGAAGCAATAAATCCCTTGTGGTGGCTTCGTAGGCGCACTTATCTCTCTTTGCTGACTAACTAGCCTACCTCCTTCTTTTTGAAGTTCATTTCTTCTGTTGTTTTTATATACCGTGCTCCCGTGTTGCTAGCCGATGTATCCCGTTGATTCTGCAAGGAGCCCACGATTGTACTCCTTATGTTTTTATTATATTATATCTGAGAAATTGTTGAGTCCCATAGAGTATAGAGTGTAAGGGATTTCGGTTATTAGTTACAACTATTATTTTGCGTTCTATGGTGATTAACCCAAAAATAAAAACGAAAGTCTGAAGTTCGTCATTGAACTAATTAAAATTATGATTTATTGATATTAGAGCCACGTCAATCGTAAATATTGTGTAAGTATCACTTCGGATTTATTAGCCAAAAACCAAATTTTGATATATTAGACAGGGATTTTCGGTGAAAATTTTACATGAAAACGGTATTCGCTCATACCTCAAACTTTTTCGACGAACTAAATGAATAAATAAAAGCAAGAATAAGCCCAGGAAATGTAGTAACAGTTAAGAAACAGCTGAAAAATTTCAAAGAAATACAGCATTAATTTTGTAAGTCCTGTTACGGTAAATAGTCTATTGGTTTACTAAGCGGAGGTCTTTTGTTATCCCGGTAAATAATTAGTAATATTATTTCAATTCTAGTACGAGTTTTTCACTCAGATATCAGCTTAGTAATAATTTTTTTATCAAAATGAATACCTTTCCAAGTAAGCCAATATTCTTTACCACTAACAACGCATCATATGGATCGCGGTATATCTCAGAGGGGGTTTTATTATTATAGAAACTAGCTCTATGTAAGTAAGGGCAAAGCTTTTCGCTGCAGCGTTGTATTGCAGAACTTTCTCCGTTCCTCAAATATTTCTGGTGGTCTGCCTTCGATCTTGTATACAAATTACACAGAATGAAGTACAAAATTAATCATACAAAGACAACACAACGGGAAGCAGTTTTTTGTTAAGACGCTCCTAGGGGTCAAAATGAAACAATGCTTATTAACATTGTAATGTTAAAAGTTATTTTATCTCTGTTTGAACTAGATCTTCAAGTTGTTAGATATGCATCAAAACTTTAAATATACGTTTAATATCCCAAAACAAACAATAAATGTTATGTAGGTTTTTTCCTGATTTCTATTATAGCCCTGCAATATTCATGTTTGGAAACTCTTTTATTAATTTAGTTATAAATCCGTTTATGCACTAGCAAAGTATCTTGATAAATTTCATAAAAATATTATGTAATTGACTTTAATAGATTTTTCTGTGATAAAACTTACCAGGCATATTGACATTATGATCCAGATTACATGTCATTCCAGATATAACAGAGTTGCTACTAGATAATGTTGATGATGCCTGAGTAGAACTTTGCAAAGGATAAACCGTTCCAATTTGCGGAGCTGGTATTATGTGGTTATGCATTGAACAAGATTGCTGAGTTGTATGTGTATGTACTGGAAGTGTGCTATATCCAGGGCCTCTTTCTCTTCTAGGATGCCCTAAAGGGTAGTTAGGTGCATAATGGCTCGGTACTTGAGGAGGAGCCACGGCAGGAGGTGTCCGATACTCTTTGGAACCTTTACTTAATGTACCTAAAAAATGCGTGCAATATATGAGTATAGATACTCTTGCAAAACATGTACAAAAAATAGCTTTAAGACAGTGCCTGTAGTAAATACCTTTATAAAATAAAGCGTCAAGCAAATGCATATATTAAACAAAAGGTTTGAATACATGTTACAAAAAAAAACTTACTTTGTCAAAAATTTCTATTCCATGCTAACAGTGAGAGATTTTCTCAGAGATTTTAGCAGTATAAAAACGTGGTAATCGTGTTCACGCAAATTATTATTTTTTAAATATTTTTTTCGTACTATTCTTTAGAACTAAGGATTTATAAATCATTATTAAAGAATTTCTCTCCTACAACAACCCTACCCAACTGTCACCCACCGATCAGAATAAAACTTTGCACATTGATATAATACTAAAAAATATTCAACCCGTATTTTTTTATTTTTTCGGAATCCACTTTTTAGGTATAGAAACCACCCCTAATAAACCCCTACGTGGCTAACCCACGTAACTATGGGTAGAGTGAGTTTATTCGACTGCTTTTCTATCAGAACATTACAATCTTGACCACAGATAGGCTAACCTACCTCAACCCTAATATATCACATCCCCACAAACCGTTACAACCCTTATAAACTACCCCTAATAACCCCTAAGCAGCCTAACCTACGTAACTCTGGGTAGAGTGAGTTCATTCGACTGCTTTTCAATCAAAACTTTACGATCTTGACCACAGATAGTCTAATCTATGTTAACCCTAATATAGATTATTCCTACAAACCGACACAACCCTAATAAACTACCCCTAATAACCCCTATGCAGCCTAACCCACGTAACTCTGGCTAGAGCTAGTTTAATTACTTCTTTATGTACAAAAAAATTAATTTATTGATTTTAAACAGTTTATAACACTCTTACCACAATCTTTTTTATCTCACCAGATATTCAACCGTTAAAAACCACTTTTACCAACGCCCAAATAGGCTAATCTATCTAATAATTTTTTTAACCCACGTTTAGCGTCATCCAGGAAGAACGACGAGGATGGAGTAGGTGTTTGTTTCCTTTGGGGTGCTAGATTGTCGTGAGTCCCCTTGCCTCTTACGTACTTTAGCATTTACTTTAACCCATCCTAACTACAATCTTATGTTGATTGACTATACCTCTTTATCGCTTCTACATACAGTAACTCATTATACTGACTTGTAAGTGGTAGAAACTACCCTTGCATGACAATAAAGGCGGAAATCTTAATATTCTTAAAATTAAATGAAGATTTATGTGTACTTATTATCTAAACTCACCCTCTCAAGTCTGCTCACATATTTCTCTAAATCTTAAAGAATCCTATCATCCTAAATCTTGTAAGCCAACGTCTTACTCTAATAAAGACCACTTAACTAATCTAATTTAGCGCTTTCATCTTAATTGTCACAATCGTACGTTAATCAACCAAATCTTCGTATCACTTTTACAAAAGCTGATCTCATCTCACCCTCTTACCTATCCTCTATCAGCTCTGAAGGGGTAAAAAAATATCCCTGAAATATAGTGGATTGTATTACAGGACACGCGTGTGGCACGAAGTCCCTTTCATTTGCAGGATCATCATATTAATCATTTACATGATCGGCTTTCGTTATTCCCACCCTCCCTTTTATTTCAATTTGATTATTGATGCAATAAATAACTATATTCGTAAATTCATTTGCAATATACATACATATTTATCAATTTTTATTTTTAAAGATTGTGTTAAGCATACAAAAAAAATGTGTGGGTCTCGGGACACCCAGCAGAAGTAATACTTTGATATGATGTGTTGCGGAATCCAATGATATCTTAATTATATAGTGCAAGATATGTCAATTTATTGATTTTGATTTTAGAATCATATGAACTAATTGTTCGAAGAGTTAAGTAAAGTAAAATAAAAAAATAATTCGCTTTTTGTGTCTCTTGATTTTATTTTCCCTTTAGCAAACCCGTAAACATTTTTGTGTTTAGCCTATTCTCTCACTTTTTTTTGCTTTTTCCTAACGTTTTCTCGCAACCTTACAATTTTTTTCGGCTAGTTCCCCACGCTGAACCCGGCATAAAGAACTTCGTCCACACCGATTACAGACCACTGAATTAGTCCAATTTAAATACTTTTTATTTAAACAACACTAATATTATGGAAATCAATCAAACTATCTAATAGCTCTAATATTAGCAAACAATCTTTTTATCCTATATCTACCCTTTTTCTCAACCAACTCACCTATTATATATTGCCCATCTTAATTAACTAACCAATTTTTTTTTTTACGCTCTCCCAAACCAACTGAATATTCTTACCGTCATCAATACTAACCCTAGTATAGAACAGCTCTATCTTTTACAATCCTCTAACCAACTCTTATTCTAATAGTAAGTAAACTAATTATTAAATGAACATAAAACTGGTAGTTCACAATGAGTGTAATGCAAATAAATAAATTATAAAATTTTGTATCTATTCTAGCACTCTTATTACATGGTCGTTGAAACATAATGAGATACCCTGCTAATTTTTTACCTAATAAAAAAAAAGCTCTTCAAAAAAGGTTTTATTTTTACTAAATTCATGCTTAAACATGTTTGTACTTTAAGAATGTTCATCATTTGCATTCGCATACATCAATAATGTTTAAAATAAAAGTCATTGATTAAGCTTGCTCATCTTCATATTATATTTTTCACTAATTTTTTTCCATTCCCAAATCAAAAGTTAAATTTTAAAATAGTAGTAATAAAAGCTTGTTTTTTATTAAAATGATAATTTATAAATTCATAATGCTGATGAATCCAAAAAAAATTCTAACTGTGCTACATTCTGCCTTTGATGGCTCTGAATGCAATATCAAATCAAGAAAAACTCTGAAGAACGATCTTTTGCTTTTAATCTAGCAGATATTGTAAAGACATGTTCCGATTTCTCATTACTTATCGAGACTAATGAGACTTTATCCTATAATGAAGAAAGCGTCACGGCTGAAGCAGTAGAGGTTGATGATGATCCTCAGGTAGGTGAAGAATCTTATGATCCTGATGAAAATGATACAAATCTGTTATCAAAAAATGGTATAGACTTGGATTATAAGATAAAAGTGGTCACTTAGGGGCATTCAGGTAAGAAAAAAAGAAGAAGCCTTGAATCTGTGCAAAGTAAATTTGTAAAAGTCAAACATCGAAAACTGCTGTACAGATGGGAGCAACAAATCGAAACAAAAGGATCAAAATCAGAAAAACTAATGAAAACTTTCAAGTACATTTGAGATGGATTGGATAGTGATTTTAATAAATGTTTACCAATTTACGACGCAGATTTAAAAAAGTGGGGACTCGAAGCTAGACAAATTGCACAGTTATCCTCTCAATCGTTTAAGGCTTCATCAAAATGGATACATAACTTTAAAGTGAAGCATGGAATAGTCTCTAGAAAAATCAATAAGTTTGTCACTGCTGCGCAATTGACAAATATTTCTGAATTGTCAAAGTCAGCTTCGAAATTCGTAGAAAAAATTAGCAAAGATGCAGAAAATGTTTATAACTCTGATCAATCGGGATTCAATTTAAAAGCTCATGCTGGCCAAAAGTTGTCAAGGGGTTACTAAAAGTAGAAAGACTTGCTCAATCAATTAACTCATTAATCCATAGTTATACGGTACAACCAATTGTTTCAGCTGATGGTAAACTACATTCTCTCTTACTAATAGTCTTGCAAGACACTTATAGCCCATTTTGGACCAATCGTAAAAAAAAATGTATAGAGCAAATAATATTTTTATTTGCCCTTCTAATTCTGGTAAATTACCATCTCAAATGGCCGCAAAATGGTTTGAACAAGTAGTTTTATCTTTTACTGGTAAGAATTCTTCACTGTTATTGGATTCTTGGTCAGGACAAACCGAAAAAGTATTTGAAAAGACAGATAAAGGAAATGAAACTGTTCAAATACAAACTAAACCCGCTGGAACGACTGGTATGATTCAACCGTTAGACGTGTATGGCTTTAGACCGTGGAAAAATTCAGTAAAATGCTTTTCTGATATAGTATTATTGAACGATATCAAAATAAATCTACATTTGCGAAAAAGTATTTTAAAATTATAGTCATTAACACACTATCAGTTTTCAGCACCTAGATTTATAAACATGTCTCAACACGAATGGTGGACATGTGACTACGTAACAGAAAGACCGGATACATTTAAAACTCCTATACAATACCGCTTTCAGAATATTGATGAAGAATGTACACTGTGCAGCCAATTTTTGATTATTAAATGCGCTTGGTGTTCGATAAATTTAAAAATACAGCATTTTATTGCTATTAATGAAGACAACTCACCTCACTATTGTAATAAACTTGCATAATACATGGCATCCATTCATACAACAACATTTGTCAGGGCTGTAAAACGTGAGAGGCAAAAGGGACTTACGATGATCAAGCACCCCGACGTAAGAGACAAGGGAACTCACGATAATCAAGCACCCCGACGTGAGAGGCAAGGGGACTCACGATAATCCAGCACCCCGACATGAGAGACAAGAGGACTCGCGATAGTTAAGCACCCCAAAGGGAACAGACACCTACTACGTCCTCGTCGTTGTTCCTGGATAACGATAAACGTAGGTTAAAAAAATAGTTAGATAGGTTAGCCGATTTGGGCGTTGGTAAGAGTGATTTTTAACGGTTTAATATCATGTGGAGATTAAAGTAATTATGGTGAGAATGTTATAAACTATTTGAAATCAACAAATTCATTTTTTTGAACACAAGAAAATGATATAACTAGCTCTACCCAGAGTTACGTGGATTAGGCTGCTTAGGGGTCATTAGGGGTGGTCTATAAGGGTTGAAATAGTTTGTGGGGATGAGGTATATTAGAGTTGAGGTAGGTTAGCCTATATGTGGTCAAGATCGTAATATTCTGATAGAAAAGCAGTCGAATAAACTGACTCCACCCAGAGTTACGTGAGTTAGCCTACTTAGGGGATTTTAGGGGTGGTTTCTACCCCTAAAAATTGGATTCCGGAAAAATAAAAAAACACGGGTTCCATATTTTTTAGTGTTATATCGATGTGCAAAGTTTCATTCTGATTGGTGAGTGACAGTTGAGTAGGGTTACTTGTAAGATTGATTTACTAATTAATTAAAAGTATAAAAATAGAATAAATTATTTTTTAACAATTGCATGTCCGTAACAGTATGTAAATGCATGCATCACATATAATATAGCGACAGCTATTACTAGTTTTTCTAATGACTATCTTTAAAAATTTTCGATTTTTCTTGGACACAGTTAATATGTACAAGTGTGCACAACCTGATATTCACTTGGCTACAGAGAAATTTTTATTAAATTGACAAGGATATAATTTGCTATATTCCTAATAAAGTTTACGTGATAGGACTCAATTTTTGTGACTTGTAGATTTTGCAATAAATTAAAGGTATTTCGATGAGGTTGTGTTGGAAGTACAGCAAAGTACGTACACATTGTTTCATTCAAATAAATTATTATTTATTTACTGATTATCAACTGGAGATACGAATACTCACAATAAAGTTTAAAAAATTTAGAACAAATAGTCTTACAGATATAAGCCTGAGACAAGTTTACACTTGGTGCAGGTACGAACAGAACTGGAGCGTTATAGTGCACACTTGCACGAGTAACTACAGCTAACTACTGCTATACTATACATCTATACACCTATTCGTAGTGTTAAGCTTACTATACATCTATTCGTAGTGTTAAGCGACAAGTAGCACCACCCCAATGGTTAAAAGCTCAGCCAATTCTATAACTATTCATAAATAAGTGTATTGGATTTCACTGATTACGTACATGAAGGATCCCGTAAATACGTTGAACGACAAAATGTAGCAAATGCAAAGCATATTTTTTAGTGTGCCATAAAATCAAAAAACCTTATACCAAACAGATGTGGTCTGTTTATATTTGAAATCGAATAATTTATTTAGAAAACCACATGAGCTGGAGATTGAAATAAGCCCTCTAAGCTCCAAAAGAAAAAAATGATATTACTGCAACGGTTTTGCCCTACTGGCTTTGGAGAAAGCTGTTAACACATTTTAATAGTCTTTTGTCAATGTATATGGGTTATAAAATGTAATTAATATCTGACACTGAAGGATATTAGTTTTTACACTCGATGTATCATATATTATAATCAAATAACCTTGATAGTAATTGTCCTAAAATGTTCACTGAAAACAAATGTTGAAGTAGTGACATTTTTGGTTATGATACACGCTTTATTCGGTATACTAAGAAAAATAATTTTATTTATATTTGAACTATTATCGCAACTAGAGACACTAGAAGGAAAGCGATAGAGCTTTTGCTTACTCATTTTAAGACGAAAAAATTAGTACTTTTGTTTACTACTGTTCACCACCAATATACTTTCTACTACATACTAAGTAGTAGAACTGGTTCCATTTCCAACCGTCAGGTTGGCGCTACTTGTAGCTTAACACCGCGAATATCAGTAAAACTAATAAAGTCGAAGTTCAATTACAACATCCTCTCTTTAAGATGTGAATTACGAATTTACTTATTTTAAATAAATTTATAAGGACATCAAATCGGTTTTAACAAATAAACTATTACAATTATTCTACAGTATTTATGAATTAAATGATTTATTGATAATTAAATATCTTACAAATAGTATTAAGTCGAATTCAAGTCTAAAACAAAACATGTTTGGACGGCTAGAGTCCAATCAGTCCGAATAATCTCTTTTTGACGCAATTGGGTAGTGATCTTGTCAAAATGTTCTTTTAATTTTGCCTAAATTAATTAAATAAATAATTACATTTTACACGTCGTAGAGCCGAATTTCGAAGTTTTTATAAGAGTAATGTTGATGAAATTATACTGAAATCTAATCATTTTTATTTTTAGAGTGAACAATACATATTATATGAATGTAATGAATTAGAACCAGTAGTTAATTTTAACTTCGAAGTGTACGCAAAGACATTTGTGTCTCCAAAAATAGCTTTTATCTTTCTTTGAGGCGAAATTTTTTTATTATGTTTGCTGATATAAAAATTTAGAAGCATCTTGTAACTGTAACTTTAAAAACTTTAATTTTCCATTACTTATTTCCAGAGCCTACTAAATATCCAGATGGTCATATCTTTCATGTACTCAATCAACCAGATATTATACATGGATTAATATGGCTTAGACTTTAGAATAAGATAAAGAAAAAGTAGATTTGATGCGTTTGAAAAAAATTATCATTACGCATGAAATTATTAAAGACAGAGTAACTAACAAGTAAGTTATCATTATACTTTGAATATTAGACGTTTCTTACGTAATTAATTTCTTACGACAGAATGCTCTCAAGTAACATTTATTATTTTCATAGTCACGATAGCATAAAAACGTGTTCATAGCTACAGACAAAATGCTGCTCCATCTCACTTGAGTCATCAATTTATATTGATGCCGATGATATGATTATAGATAATGCAGACTTACTTAATTACGGGCGTATAAACTCAACACATGTATATACTTTTTATTACATAAGGAGCTGTAGTATTCCAAAGTAGGAGAATAATTGTACCAATCCGTTAGTATACGTATTTGCCCAGGTCTGGCACTGTTCCGTCTCAAAGAAAAAAGCTGAGCCACTGTCAAGCGCGTTGGCACAGACACGCTACCGTTTCAGACCACTACGCTTCCAAAATTGGTAGAGCGTATGCGCCATAGTGTTAGTACTGTACAGTCACCGCTGTCGGTAATGCAGCTGTACTGACGTTCTTTTAGTGTAGGTATTTATTTAAAAAAAAAAAAACTTTAAGCCTGTCATCCTTCGTTAAATGTACCTGGTGTTTGATGGCTATATTAAGTACTGCATATGCAATGTTAGAAAGAATAGTATTTGTTGCATAGAACAAACTGTCTACACAACTTTTTTGTAAGAAACGTTTAGGTGAGATTCAGTTTCAGCTAACGTATTTTTACTCAGATTATTTTTTTTTTATTGAGCCTTTAACAGTGATCTACTCGACTAGTTATCATAGGTGATCTTTGCAAATATACGTTATCCATACCAAATTATTTAAACATCTTGACGATATAATGACTTTGTGACAGAGTTCACATTCTCGTTTCTGCATCTCAAATAATTTTGTTATGAAAAAAACTTAGCTTTACCCAGATATGTCATATCGAATTAACTTTGCCAGTAAGTTTTAATTTCAACTAACTTCTGTGGACAATTCATAGCCAGAATCATATCCTCCACATGCAATAGCGATATCTTAACTTCATCCCCATCTTATTAAGTAAATAGACAAGGCTCTAACAGATATGTCTCAAGTTCTAATTTGTTTTAGTAAGCCACTCGTTCTAACGTTAACAGCTAATTTTTAATCCACGAAGCTATCGTTGCAACTTACAGACTATATTTTTACAAATAGTTTTATTAATATTAATACGTACTAGGATCTCTATATGAATTCCGTTTTTTATTTTACCGTTTAAGAAAGCTATTTTTACTTCAGATGACAGGGGTCCGAGTCAAATTTGTTACAGTTATAACTGTAAATATCTATCTAACCAGGGCTGATCGCGAAACAGAAACATTAATCATGCGAATTGCCATCTTTAAAGTCCCTAATACCAAGTCTAGCTTTGTTTTTGATTCCACCACTTTGACCGACCTTTTTCTCAAAAATCCATCTCGTCTCTAGACTACACAAAGGGATTTAGTGACAGTTAAAGATGGTGCAGTGCTGCTGGCGAAAACAGCGTGCGTGGTAGGGGGGCAAAATAATCCGAGCAGACAGCGAAAAAAGCTGTGCGTGCGCGCACGTGAATTTGAGATGCAAATGCACGCTTTTTTCCACGCAAGCCACTGGAATTTAGATTGAGCGGCTCCAATATAGTTCGACACTTATTTGTAAGTACCTAACTATGAAACTTATACGAACATGTAAAAAGGGTGCCCAATAATTTATAAATACTAAATAAATTATATCAGACAGGAGTATTACGTAGATATATACATATTTTTATCTTTTAAATTAATTATAACGTAAATAGGATAAATAGAAGAATAAGAGCTGTCGTAGCTCAGTTGGATGAGGTGCAAGTCTTGGTTGGCGGAGATACGGCTGCTCAAGTGGCGCGCAGGTTAGAATCTCGGTCAGTACAATTCTTAGAAAAGTTTTTTCAAGAGTTGTTTCCGTCCGATTTTCGTTTCCAAGCCTCGCAGCTAACCCAACGCCATGCCACAGAACAACGCGGGGGTCAAACCCCACGGACGCTCTTGGTAGGTGCGGAACCAGTTGGGGGAGTGAGGGGTCATAGGGGTAGAAAGAGGGAGGTACGCTACCACAAGGCGACCCAGAGGTAAGCTTTGTAGGCGTCTTGTATGGATGCAAATCTCGGGAAAAATTTGCGATGACTAGGGGTGCTAAAGAGGGATAAAAGGGGGTAAATGGGAAGAAAGGGAGGGTGAGGGTTCACGGCATAGTTGGGGGTACTGAGGGCTGGGGACCTAGGATCACAACCCTTCACACTACGGTGGTAGAGGATGCCCGTAAAAATTAACTTGAGTGGTGTACGGGTGGAACTAAAAAAACAAAAAATAAATAAAAAAAATAAAGTAAAATAAAAGAGCAAAAAAGTAACGTTGTTTAAATTTTTATTCAAATTAGATGGTGAAAAATGTACATACATCTCTAAAATAACTCTTCTATTCACGCCGTGTATGTTTAAATACACATTAAATACATGTAGATATCTAAGTAATACGCCTGTCTGATTTACTTTATTTAATGTATATGAATAATTGGGCACCCTTTTTACATATGAGTATAAGTTATATAGTAGGCACTTATAAATAAGTATCAAACTATACCAAAGCCGCTTAGTCGATGTTCCAGTGGCTTGCACGGAAACAAGCGTGCATCTGCAGCTCGAATACACATCACACCGCTTTTTCCGCTGTCTGCGCACGTTGTTTTGCCTCCCTACCACCCACGCTGTTTTCGCTATCAGGACTGCCCCACCTTAAGCTATAACCTAATCTCTCCGTGTACTTGGATTTGTGCCATAGTTTATTCATCGATGGACGGTCTACTATATTCAATACTTTGATTGATGAGGTTTAACTCATCGTTATCAGCTTTTCTCCACAAATCTCTTTCAGAAATTTTCATAGCCCTTTAAAATAAAGACGTATCATAACTAATATTAGCAAGCAAAGCATAGTGCATATCATTACTGTTGCGCATTATTTTGTTATCAACTCGTTTATCTATATCCGTATTAAAGAAGAGTTCAGCATTTTTTTAAGATACTTGGGAAAAAATGTTTTGCGGGGAGGGGTCAAATTATGTTACAATATCTTTATGTAAATACTGCCTTACCGTATGTAGAACACGGAAATAAAATTCAGTACTTATTTTCACATTGTGTTGAGTATCTTTACTGTATTGGAACAAGAATATATTAATTAATTTTTTATTTTAGTTGGTTAAACTTTTTTTTAAATCTTGCTTGCAGATTAAACTTTCGTATTTTTAAATGGGTCTCGCAGTAAGTTCAATAGTCAAGAGTGCTCGTGACGCCACCCACAAATTGTAGCTGGGTTTCACTCATATAATAGAAAGCAGAAAAAAGTAAGAGATATATTTATGTAATAATCAATACAGGCTCAAAGTGTATTTACATTTGCAAAACCAAGCCACAATTAATAGGTGACGATATCAGTGCTTTTCACTCTGGAATTCACTGCTAGTAATGTTTTTGACATGAAAATGAAACTCTAAGTGAGATAAAAATACAGCATAATTTCGGTATTGTCAATATTTTCAAGATCTTTACAATTTTTTGTCTGCGGATAACTCCGGTTATACGTATATTTAACCTTCTCTGCAATCTACGCATTGATCCCCCTGTAACTAAACTATTTTCTTAAATTAAAAAGGACTATGTTGAATGTATAAATAAAGTTAAAATGACATTTAATTAATTATCACTTGAAAATAATATAATAACACTTATAAATAAATAGCAATTTTTATAATATTTACTTTTCAACATACATTTTTGTAATATCTTTTCTTTAATGAAAGGAAGGCACATGAAGAATTTTTGTAATATGGATACGGAAAACAAAAATGCAAGAGGAGTGATTGGGTAAAATACGAATCAATAGATATTTGTCTTTTTTAGAACGAGCACAAAAGAAATTTTCCAGAGAAATGAAAAAGAATTTTTCCTTATTTTAAGAGGGGCTAAGGAGGGAGGAAAAAAGTGGAAAAAATTGTCAGGGGGCGAGGGGGGCTGACATAAAATACAATTAAAGTCATATTACAAAGAAACAGAAGAAATTTTGTTTTATTATGAGGGGGGCCGAAAAGCGATAAGAATAAGGAGGACAAAGGAGAAAATTGTAGACAGCCCTTCTCAGATAACTATATAATATAGGATGTTACATGCACATATTTTCCTATATCATATAGTGATAATTCCAAACAACTCCCCACCTCCCTCAGAGCCTCTCAGCCACCTGCTAGATAAAATAAAATTATATTAGATTTTACCTTATTTTCATTAAGATGAAGATTCGTTTAGCCCTCTCCACTTTCGTCTGCCTACTGTTCGATTTAAAAAAGCCTTTCACAGCCTATCCTCGGCCCTCTTCTACATAAAGTAAAACATTATCAGTTTTAACCTTATTTCTATTGGATTAAATTCTCTTTCATCCCCTCTCCACCCTTTACTGTTATATAACCCTCTAACCAAATAATTTAACAAGCTCCACTCATTTTTTTAAAGAACTTCCTCCAACTGCATCTCTAAATAACGTTAAATAGTTGTTTATCATATCATTTTTAGTTAAACTGGTTTTTGCACCCCTCCCTTCTCAGCTTTTTTTACACTTTTTAAAAAACCCACTTGAGCCTCCTTAAAATTTCTAAACATATTGTCTGAGCAATACTCCAACATTTTTTCTAGCCCTCTCAAGTTACTTTCCACTACTCTCTTGGAAATTATTGTATCTAGAATAATCAGAACAAGCATCAGATGTTTTTTATTTATTTGACACTTGCAATAATTCTATTTTTCCTTCTCCAACATCTAATAATCATTTTAAAAATATTTTGTCAATCGAAAACTTTTAAAGAGTTTTTTTTAGATTCTTCTTTGAGCTTAGAAGTTAAATTTAGCTGTAATAAAGTATAACTTTTTTTATTGTTTTCGGAAATCTTCAATTAAAATTAATTTGATTTTTGTAAATAAATTTTTGCCTCAAATATTATCAGACGTTAGAAAACACGCAGAAATATTTCTCAATTGACTTAAAAGAATAACATTACATGCTTCTTCAAAAATATTATAAATTTGAAACTCGTGTTCCACTAAACCTTAAGTAGCGGTATCTTTACATGTCCTACAAAGTATTTTATTAACTGCTTTAGACATTTCAAAAGGTTCTGCTCTATTAATCCGATTTAAAATTCATCTAATTAAAAAGCGCTCCAAAATCTTCAGAGACACTGTGTTAAGTCAAACTCTTGTTAAACCATTTTAAACTCTTTCCCGATTCACTTAAGTTTTTAATACTGGATTAAAACAGTAGTGCTCTCAAATATTAACGTAGCAAACTTTGTGCAAAGATTTCTGAATTGTAAAAATTCAATTGTTGTTAACGTGGAAGAATATTTTTACCTGTTTCATGTCTGTATGATAATAAAAAGCAACTATTTAAACAGTAATAGTTAGAGATACTTAATTTAACATCACAATAATTTTTTCTTTATTGCAATGTTTTTTGCCGATGTTGTGGGTAAAAAAAAGCTATTTGAAATTAAAGAATTCAAGGTCACATTTGTGACACGACACCTACATCTCTGGATAAAAATTCTGATGATCCATTTCACAGTATATATATATATATATATATATATATATATATATATATATATATATATTAGTGGGCTCCAACCCCCTGCGCGATCTGCACGCCAACCCCTCCCCCACTATTGTTGTGTTACAAGTCTAATTGTTTCAAAATGAGCTTTGCATTAATATTTTGTAAGCCTTAAAACATGATAAAAATGATTATTAATCTGAAAAAAAATATGATAAAGTATATTTGACAGAATTCAGAAGACTGCGGCATTTTTCAGAAATACTCGGGAATACATAATCTACGCTGGGGAATGATTAGTAGGCTGCTTTTAAGGAAATATAAAAAACAAGCTGCTAATTTCAAATAAAAGTGGTTAAAATTGTATAGAAAGAGAGATGTGCCCTTAAATTTTTTTTGGTGAGCTTTACTATTCCTTCTAGTAGCCCCCTTTTTTTAATGAGCTGTCTATCCTGTACGTGTCAAGAGATATTTCTAAGACCTCGTTCTAAACTCTAATAACTATCTCTACCCCCTGCGCGATCTGCGCACCAACCCACGTAATTGCAAATATAGATTTATGAAGTATGATAAAAAAAAAAATTATATTAACTATTACTTAAAATTGATGTGTGTAATAAATGTATGTTGATCATAATTAATTAAATAAATTTTTAACAATCATTTTTTATTTTCCCTGACTAATGCCTAATTTTTATGTATTTAAAACGACAACGTGATGTAAGATTTTATATATCGTCAAAAATTAAAAAATTACGATATTGTTAGAATCACAAATTGATTTAATATTAACAGTATCGTTAGCTAATTGTTATTTTTCTTTTAATTTTCTAGGACTAAAATTTTGGCCCATTGGTATTTTTTTCTTCGTTTACTTTTACTTCGTAAAATTCGTTTAAAAAAGTTACAAAATGTCTAAATAAAAATGTGACAGTGAATTAGACTCCCAAATTGTAACGAAAAAATAATCTTCCTTTTACATCAACATAGAACTTGAAGTCTAAATTTGAAGTTGGAGATAGATCTGTGTAAGACAATTATTACTATTACTACTATTTTTCAAGAAATACTAAAATTTGAAAAAAAAATTTTTTTTATCGATGGTCCTGATCGATCTAAAAAAACTTTTCTATATAAAATATTGATCTATTATTTCATATCAATTCAAAACGAAATTCTTACAATGGCTTGTACAGTTACTGCTTCTATTTTGTTTCCGAAGAAAATAACCACTCACAGAACTTTCAGACTTCCTTTAGACTTAAGCACTATAGAAAGTGCGCTCTTCCAGTTTGAGCCAAATAAACAAAAATTACGTAATAAAGAAGTAACTCTTTGGGATAAAGCTTCTATGATACCGAAAAAAGCGATAGAAATCGTTGATAGGACCTTAAAAGATTTATCTAGTAGGAATACACCTTCTGAAAATAAAATAATTATTTTAGATGAAGAGTTTCGTCAAATTCTCCCAGTGGTAAAAAACGGAAGCAAAATTACTATTGTTCAAGAAACCAAAAAGTTTTTTAATTTTTGGCCTTTGTTAAATATTTTTTATTTAAAAAATTATATACTTTGTTCGATAAAAAATTTTCTTCATTGCTATTGGATATAGGAGAAGGCAAAATTAAAATTATGAGAATTTCTCAGACTTGGAAAACAAATGATATGTGTTCTAAAATTTTTAATAATAATGATGATTCTTTTATAATTAGAGCTGTATTAACATCTCACAATGAATATACACATTTTTTTAACAAAAAAATTTCAAATAATGTGGTAGAAACATTAGTAACGTATTAAAGTATTGATAAAGTAACTCACAAAGGAGTTAATAAATCAGACGATAATATTTATTTCTATTTCTCTACAGAAAATTTGGATAGTATTTAAGAACGGCTTCCTCCACACGAATTTGATTTACAAATTAACGCTATTGTTACGTTAATACGAAATTTAAACGTATCTGAAGGACTTCGCAATGGTACCAGATTACGAATCACAAAATTATTTAAATATAACATCAAAGCTGAAACAATCACAGGTGAAAAAAAAAAAAATAAAGTCTTTATTCCAAAAATAACACTAAATACAAACAATTCTTTTTTGCTACTATTTATATTGTACAGAAAACAATTTTCATTTACCTTAGCTTTTTCTGTGACTATCAATAAATCTTGATGTCAAAGTTTTGATGCTTTGGGATTATACCTCAGAAAACCATTATTTTCTCATAGGCAACTATGTGCTGCATTGTCTAGATGTAGAAACAAAACAAAAAGTTTTTATCTAATATGTTTTCAAGTACACCATCATGGATGCAAAATTTCATCAGTGTAACAAATGTAACTCAAAATTTTTAAATCAAGAATGTCTATCATCGCACGAGAAAATTCACAAGAAAAATTTTTTTGTATGTGATCCATGTAGCATTATAACATAAGAGAAGAAAAACTATTTGCGTCACAAAAAGGAATGCCGAAACATTGAGAAAAATTTGAAGTGTATTAAATGTGGGAAATGTTTTAAAAGAAATTATCACTTACAGAGACATTTGAAAAGTTATGAAAAAAACTTTCAGAAAAATATTTGTCAAAATTGTGGGGAAGGTTATGTAAGAGCAGAGCACCTAAAAAGACATTTTAAAGTACGTAATCGAAATAAACATCGTAAGTAAGATAATTGTAAAAAAAATTTTTGTTCTGGTCAAATAAAATTATATTTGAAAATTAGGCCATTTGTAACAGTTAATTTGTCTACTAATAAAGGCTTTACAAATTTGTTTACATTATATATGGGGTAGCTAGGGAGGAGCCGGGGGGAGTATGGGGGGAGCTGAAGGGGAGCGGAGGAAAGATGGGAGGAGCGGGGGGGAGCTAGCAAAAAAGTAGGATTACTCGAAAGAAAATGAAAAAAAAAACTACCTTATTTGGGGGGAGCTGGGTGGTAGCGGAGGGGGATCGGAGGGGAGAGCAAAACCTCGCTCTTACTCTTACGACTATATAATATAGGGAGATATATACACACATACATAAATACATATTGATCTCACGTCTATAGAAAAACGTTCACCATAGTAGCTTATTTTTATAGTTTATCATTTTTTGTGTATAACATTTCTGTTTTTATCTCTTTTATTTCTTGACTCATTTTTTTTCCAGTATATTATTTTTTGATTTTATTTTAAAATTTTTAAAGATAGAATAATTCAAATTACTCAAATAATTTTAAATACGGTGAACAAAATTTAAATTTTTGAACTTAATGTAAAAAAAGTCTTAAATTCATAGTCATAATATCATAGTCTTACCAACGCCTCAAAATTGGTTCCAGCCCTCTTCAGACACTTTCTATTACTCTTTTCACGATTATTTCATATAAATAATTTTTTAATCCATTGCTACACCACTCTTGAGGTAATGCCATACAGGGCTGGTTTTTTTTCTTTTAAATTCTTAATATGTTTAATAATTGCATTATTAAATATGTATAAGAGCATGACAAAACAGTATTCAAACAACTAATTTATTGACTTGGTACATTCAATTATTATTAAAATGAATTTTCGTGCAACAGTTCCACGTATTTTTCTATACTATTGCAAATAGATAAAAACAAATTTTCTGTATCCACCTCGGATTAATAAAGTTTTTTCTTAAACAATATTTTTCATTTCTAAATTATTATCTTGTTCTATTTAAGTACACATATTTTTTTATTTTAGCAATATGATAACGCGACGTATAATTGAGCATAAGTAACAACCCATGTCATATACTTAATATTTATTACTTCGAAACACAGAGTTCATTTTTAAATTATTAAAAGCAAAAGCTCAGCGATCTCGAACCATCGAGCCGTACACCTGCTTCTCCAACCACGTGACGTATAACTTACTTCTTTTAAAATAAGCTACCGTCGCAAAACTCGAACTACGCGTGCAGCCTCAAACAATGTTATAAAACACTCATCTCACAAAATCAATTCGCACAAGTACATCAAATGTGATTAATCAACAATTTCAACATTCTTTGCTGAGGATGTACACAAGAAATATCATACACAATTTCAACAGCAACTTGTACTTAATGTAAAATCCGAGAGATCAGCAGTTTTAACCATCAAATACTGTGAAATTATTGCACCACGACTGCGCTCGTGTCAGTCGAGGGAATTAGGTTAAGCTCTGATTCATCGTTCGGATCCCCAACTTAACGCGTCCTTCTTAAACGCGAGAGTATAAAAACTCCTCGTACATAAAAATATTCGCCTTTTCTCTTTTATCAAGTGCTCCAAAGTAACTATAAAGGTTGGAGAGTGAGTTCTATTGCATCTTTTCAGCGGATGTAAGACTTAGTTCGGTGACTAAGCTGTGTTACAAAAGCTCGAGCAAACCAGGCCACTGTAAACTCACCTAAAAAGTGAATCAAGGAGGAACAAGAAAAAAAGGACCGTCGACTTGGGTTCCAACGTTAAAAGCAGAAGCCTAATTATTGTCATCACCACGAGTGCTCTTGTGTAGGATTAAGAACCTCGTTGCGGTCAACCTTGTAAGATCTTGCGACTGCGTGCGCGCAAGCAGCGGCTAACCAACGATCATAGAAGTAAGTTAAGTTAAAGAAACTATAAATTGTATAAGATTGTAAATGCGAATCTGAATCTTTATTTTTTATACTATTGTAAAATTAACTATTTCTGCATTTTCTAAATTTATTAAATCATCAGATAAGACATTACTTGGTTGTTGATTAAAATAATTTTCTTAATTCAAAAACATTTCAATAACTAAATTATATGAAACATTTTGAGATCTAATAATTCTAGTTGATCGACACATAATTCTTACCTTAATGAATAAATATGACAAAGATCTTTACAAGGACGGGAGATACAAAGATGAATAAGATACACTATACCGTCTGACATAAGACATAAACTTTAACAGTAAGTCAACGCCAGCTCAGCGTTCACCACTCCATATATATCGCTCTGTGAAACCTAACACCACAACGCCGAGTCAACGATTTCAAAGAAAAGTATACGGTAAGAAAAAACAAATAAGGCCTTTGGGCCGATGTCTGGTTCCTGACGAACAAAAATTAAATTTATTTGTTTGTAGAACGAAGCTACGAGTTCCACCTTTCACTTATAGAAGTTCGGACGTAACACATGCAAAAACAGTGATTTTCTCAATTATAATCTATTATTAAAAATTCGACGTTGAGATTTGTATACGGTCATGTAAAACAATAAGATTAGAGATAGTAGGTTTCTGTATTAAATAAAAGGTTATGATGATAAATTAGAAAACGTTCTGTCAATCGAACGAATATTGAGAATACAATTTAGAATACGAAAAAAAGGTCGAAGATACGATGATTCAATACTTTTTTGTACAATCATGCTTCTATTACTATTTTTTTAAGTTAGAGGGACCTGTCTTGAATCCCCTCCCAAAAAAATTAATTTTTCATCAAAATAAATATTTGTTTTATGTAAATCACGCAATGATCTTTCAACTATGTCCATGGCTTTTTTTGTGATCACAGGTGCCTTGTCGATGTGATCAAATTAACTTCACTAAATTGTTTTGTTTCACAGATTCAAATTTTAAGAACGAATTTTCTATACTGCTTAAATCAAATTATAAGCAAAATGTTTTATGACTCTTCATTCATTTGAAAGTAATATTGATGCTTTTTTTAAGTCAGTTTTTGTTGGTGTGGGTAAATTGAATTTTTTACATGATTTGTCTTTTAAGTGTAAAATTTTATTCATATTTTAAAGTGCACAATTTCTGTATTCATTAAACTTTAAAAGGCAAACTGAAAGAATAAATTATTTGACTGATATTCAAAAATTGGGGGGTTGGCGTGCGAAGCGCGCAAGCGGGCAAATACCCCACTAGTTTTTATGCTTTCTCGTATCATAAAAAAATTTTTCCCTACAAATTTACGAAGACATCTAATTTTCACCTAGATCTTAATAATAAATAACGATTTCAATTTTAAATCATCATTAATATCTCCTATTATTTCTGGTCCCTCTGATCTAAGATGGAGTTAAAGATAAAATGGATCGAACGTAACTTTAAATTAAAAAAGGTTTTTAAATACATTTACAGACAAAGTGCTTTGTTTACCTGAGTGAGCAATAAATTTAAATAATTTATTTTCCTGACATTTAGTCAAATTGATAATATAAGCAAAAAGGTGGCATACAAACATCAAATCTCACCTTATAAGTTTTGTTGTTTGCAGGTCTACCAGATATTCTGGTTTTATTTTATTTTGTTTATCTAAGTTATTCTGACTACATTAAAATAAATATTTTTATTGCTGTCACTAATTTTTCCTTGTTTTTTAGCTGTTTTCGACGTTTTTTAATTAATCTCTTTAACGTTACTTGTTATTCTTCTTAAATATGTTCTTTATAATAAATTCTCTAATTCAATTAAATTTAATAAAATTTTATTGAATCCATTTTCATAAATGTTAAATAAAACATTTTAAAACTGTACTTAAATTATTTATACTAATAATTGCATGAACGGTGTTGAATAATCAGTGACAAATATCAAACTTATACCTCTAATAAGGGTTTAGAGGAATTGAAACGACTTGAATGCTTTTTCACAGGTTATGGGACCAACAGACGCTAAACCATTTTATTTGAATGGTTTTGTTAACAAAAGTTATATAAGTTACATACTAACAGAATACTTATGAGTTTGAATTTATTTTTTCTTGTAGGAATTAATTACAAAACTAGATAGAAAGATTTGAAGAGATAGATAACTGAACTAAAATTCTCGTGCGGTCTAGAATGTACGATTTCACGGGAAGCTTTGAGTTTTAAACTGTAAAGTAAGACAACAAGTATACGTGGATTCGTGCAAAAGAAAAAAAGGAGGAATATGTAAATAATATTAAATAAATAATAATAAATAAACGTTAATAATATATGAACATAATAATCCAAATCTAGTATATTTATCATTGTTAAAGTAATCGATTGTTTTCTTTCAAACTTCCGTAAAAAAATTTATTTTCGGCCTATTCAGGTGTTAGTGTTAGTAAGTTTGGCCATTTTTCCTAATTCTTAAGTTGTTTCGTTAGTATTAGTTTGTTTAAAGTTACGATGTTGATTGTAAACTCTGTCTTGAGGCACAATTTATAGTGCTAGTCATACTAAGCTAGATTCACGTTTTTATTACAGATGAAACAAAGCCTTTCCGTATTTATTTGCATTTTGCGTAAGTGACTATGCACTTAAAAATCTGATTTATGTATAAGGTTTCCATAGAGAGTAAATGATTGTCTGTATTAGCATTTTTTACTTTTCAAATATTGGACTAAATAATCTTTCAGTCCCTCGAGTGCTTATTTCGTTGAGTGGTCCTTGCAACAATTGGCAAATACCATGTATATGGTCCGTTTATTCCGTTTATTTAATTGGCACTTTTGCCATCGATTTTTTTGGCATGTTTTCATTCGACATCATTTCAAGTAGATTTTCTGCAGTATTTCATAATTAGTCATTCTTCTATTAATTGTTACACACAGTTCTACAGGGTTGTGAGATCTTTTCAAGCATTTACAAACCATACGCCTCTTGGATTAATAAATTATAGCTACATTATTCAGCTTCTATTTTCATGATGATTAGTTATTAATTAGCCATGTATGTTATGTGGGGTCTCGTGTGCGTATGGTTTGTGTATTATATTTATTGGTTAATTAATGTCAATTATGTATGTAAGTTGTATATGTTTAATCCGTGGTCTTACTATTTTAAAAAAATATTAAGAAATAAGAAGCATGCTAATTAGTGCTGATGGTACACAGTCTTAACTTATCAATAGTCAACTTGTATATAAAAATCTCTTAACTAAGTCCTAATTTAAGGTATTAATGGTACATGTAATATGTATGTTTGTATGAATTTATCTACACAGTTTGATGTTTGGTGTATTGGCAGTAATAACTCTTCCTCTATATTTTTTTTTTTTTTTTTTTTTTTTAGAGTAAGAATCCACATAATAAGAAATAATTTCAAAGTGTGTAATAAGAACTACTTTTTATTTACATGCTAAAGAGAATTTTTGACTTATATACTGAAGACTTAGGAGTTTTATTCGATTGATTTTCTTGAGTTTTGTTCATTGAGTACTATCCATGAGTGGTAAGTATAGAGTTAATATTTTTCTAGTGTTCTGATGAATAACATCTTACTTACTTACAGTACTCGTTTTTCACACAAATGGATTTTCTATTAGCGCCACGAATTTCAATTTTTCTGTCAGTTTTCTAATATCTTTAGCCATTGATCTTTACATTTCAAAGAAAAATAGGCTAAGGTGAACTCATCCTCTTTGTAAATCGTGTAGTACACCAATAAAATTATTGTGTGATTGAATCATATGATGTGGCTTTAACTCTCCTAACGTAAATAGTTAAATAATTTAAAGCAACTTTGTTTTTAAATTGATGATAATCATTAAAACTAGGCAGTGTACGTAAAAATAATACTTTTGCATAATAATACAGTATGACATTGTTTTTTAATAAAAGTAAATAATAGAAAACAGTTTATCTTGAAAACGTAACGTAAAATTGACTATGTGAAAACAGAGGTTCTTTTTTTTTTTTTAAAATCCAATGTTATCAAAATTTTGACCTTAAAATTTATTTATAGTCATGCAAGACTAAAGAAAGTCGCTTTATGCATTAAGTGAAAGGTAAAAATGATTAGATTGCTGTAACCAGAGTTATTTTTAGTATTAAAACTTTTTTCCAATTATTTCTTCATTTGTAAGTTTTTTTAAATATTTTATTCGAGTAATTTTGGAATTTTTAATCTTGTACCGTTACATGTACACATACATCAACTATACTATATTTTTGTATCAACATAACAATTGTTCCAATTAAAAAATGTAAGTATATTCGTCTTGAGAAGTAAGTATAACTTTTTTATTTAAAAGTTTAAATCATCAGCTAGCATCCGTTGTTTTTCATTTATCTGGCACTAACGCTGACTAAATTTTTTCTTCTTTGATATCTAATGATAATTTTGAAAATGTTTTGTAAATTTTGTCAAAACATCAGTTAGTATTAAGTTTTAGAATGTAAAACAATGACCATACTAATAATTTGAAGCGACTATAGCCAAAGAATGATGATTTGAAATTTTTTATTTAATATTAAAATAATTTTTTTTTTTTTAATAATCTAGAACCAATGTTGTAAATGAAAAGAAAAAAGGTATTCATCACTTAATAATTTGATGTTGTCACATCACACCTCAATCTCTTATACACAATTCTGATTATTCTTTTTTACAGTAAACTATCTGTGTGTGTGTGTGTGTGGGTGTGGGTGTGTGTGTGTGTATGATGACTTCACTACCGTAGAAAAGGTTCGTCCAAATGGCTAGTTTTTATAATGTCAAGTGTTTGTTGTTTATGTAGAACGTTTTTATTTGTATCAGTTCCATTTATTAAGACATTTTTTTTCCTAAGTATTATTATTTGATCTTACTTTTCTCTTTGTGACACTTAAAATTTTTTGATTTTATTAAGAAACTGTAATATTTATATGATCTTGAAACATTTTTCTACATAACAATATTTTTTGTTTACAATTTCCTTCAGTTTTTCCTCAATTCCGACATTATTTTATTGTATTGAGTCATAATGTCTGCTGTCATTATACCCAGAAAAATATTGTTTAATTCAAATTACTTTAATAATTTTTATGAGTATGAGTGAATTTAAACTTTTTGTTTTTAATTGCTACAAGAATACCGTAAATTTGAGCAAAACTTATTAATTTATCTTCTGTTCCAAAAATTTCATTACTTTTCATAAATGTTTATAAGTGGTGACTCAGTCGGCTAGTTTGGCATACGGCAGACCGTGGTTCGATTCCTGGCCAATGCAACTTTTTCGGGCAAGTACCTCTGTGAATTTTCACCACACAATGTTCCTCGAGGAGGGGATGGGCGACCTTGCAGCAAAATTGCCTATTTTCCCCCATAATTTCCCCCACCGTTCTTCTGATCATAAGTGGCCTTTCATTCCTCTTCCCTAAGTGCTAAGTGCGTAGAGTAGTGCTTTTTATAGGAGCCAGACAAACAGCACTATAAAATTTAAAAAAAAAATTCACATGCAACATTAGTCACTTTTTGAAGTATGAAATCACGCGACACATAATTTAAGTTTTAAAATAAAGTTGTTACATTAAATCACATAAATCTCGTTTTGAGATAGAGGTATTAGAAGGGGGTGGAGCAAAGTCCTACCAGTATTTATATAGTCCTGAATATTGAAATAATAATCTAATTCATCCAAAGACAAGTTAAGAGTCGTTAAACAAGTTACACAGATAGACGACATTACACTGTAATACCAGGAGAAGTTTGTAGAATAAGTGATAGTTTGCCATCAAATAATAACGATCAGGATAATAAGGAGAAGCTTTTGAGCTTAAATAAATATGACGTGTAGTTCAAAAATAAAGCGGGTACTAAACTTATAATTATAAGTTCAAGACTGCTAAATCAAAAACCTAGCATTTTTGACGAAATACGCAATTAATTTACTTAAGTTTTAATCTTGTAGCTGACTAAGAAAATGACTTGACTTGGTCCTGGTAGACCTCATGAGCTAGATTCGGATCTTTGCAAAGGTTAAGTTTTACTATTAATCGAACTAACTATTGATTGAATTAAATAAGAAAGCCACGTAATCGTAAGTTGCCTCGCAAAAGATCTAAAATGATGGAATATTTCGTGTGGAAAATTAAAACGCTGATTTTGATAAGAGGATGAATAAAAGATATCCAGACTGACCGAAAGTTAACTAAGATATAGCAGAGTATTCGTTCAATGTCGATTGCAGATTCTTTTGAAGATATAATGGTCATTTAACATGACATGAACAAAAGGTATGAGTTATATACTAATCAGTTTTTTATGCACCACTGAAACCTTTTTTTTTTTTTGCTGTAAAAGTTGTCTTTTAGTCCCTCGAGTGCTTGTTTCGTTGAGTGGTCCTTGCAATAATTGGCAAATACCATGTATATGGTCCGTTTATTCCGTTTATTTAATTGGCACTTTTGCCATCGATTTTTTTGGCATGTTTTCATTCGACATCGTTTCAAGTAGATTTTCTGCAGTATTTCATAATTAGTCATTCTTCTATTAATTGTTACACACAGTTCTACAGGGTTGTAAGATCTTTTCAAGCATTTACAAACCATACGCCTCTTGGATTAATAAATTAGCTACATTATTCAGCTTCTATTTTCATAATGATTAGTAATTAATTAGCCCTGTATGTTATGTGGGGTCTCGTGTGCGTATGGTTTGTGGATTATATTTATTGGTTAATTAAGGTCAATTATGTATGTAAGTTGTATATGTTTAATCCGTGGTCTTACTATTTCAAAAAAATATCAAGAAATAAGAAGCATGCTAATTAGTGCTGATGGTACACACTCTTAACTTATCAATAGTCAACTTGTATATAAAAATCTCTTAACTAAGTCCTAATTTAAGGTATTAATGGTACATGTAATATGTATGTTTGTATGAATTTATCTACACAGTTTGATGTTTGGTGTATTGGCAGTGATAACTCTTTCTCTCTATTTTTTTTTTTTTTTTTTTTTTTTTAGAGTAAGAATCCACATAATAAGAAATAATTTTAAAGTGTGTAATAAGAACTACTTTTTATTTAAATGCTGAAGAGAATTTTTGACTTATATACTGAAGACTTAGGAGTCTTATTCGATTGATTTTCTTGAGTTTTGTTCATTGAGTACTATCCATGAGTGGTAAGTATAGAGTTAATATTTTTCTAGTGTTCTGATGAACAACATCTTACTTACTTACAGTACTCGTTTTTCACACAAATGGATTTTCTATTGGCACCACGAATTTCAATTTTTCTGTCAGTTTTCTAATATCTTTAGCCATTGATCTTTACATTTCAAAGAAAAATAGGCTAAGGTGAACTCATCCTATTTGTAAATCGATTAGTACACCAATAAAATTATTGTGTGATTGAATCATATGATGTGGCTTTAACTCTCCTAACGTAAATAGTTGAATAATTTAAAGCAACTTTGTTTTTAAATTGATGATAATCATTAAAACTAGGCAGTGTACGTAAAAATAATACTTTCGTATAATAATACAGTATAACATTGTTTTTTAATAAAAGTAAATAATAGAAAACAGTTTAACATAACATAAAGATTTACCTCAGTATGTCATACAACAATATTTTAATTGTAATTTTATTGATTTCATGTATTTATTTTTAATTTAAATGAACTGCGCAATAATATTACGCACAGTTTGATACTTTTGTAAATGCATAAAAGTTTAACTTTATTTATTTACTTAAGATCAGTTAACGTCAAAAATTTTTTTCCAAAGAATATTCTTCTGTTTTCGTATTACTACAGTATTCTATTCGAATAGGAATTCTATTTTCATTCATCCATCTTGAAAACGTAACGTATAATTGACTATGTGAAAACAGAGGTTATTTTTTTTTTTTTAAATCCAATGTTATCAAAATTTTGACCTTAAAATTTATTTATAGTCATGCAAGACTAAAGAAAGTCGCTTTATGCATTAAGTGAAAGGTAAAAATGATTAGATTGCTGTAACCAGAGTTATTTTTAGTATTAAAACTTTTTTCCAATTATTTCTCCATTTGTAAGTTTTTTTAAATATTTTATTAGAGTAATTTTGGAATTTTTAATCTTGTACCGTTACATGTACACATACATCAACTATACTATATTTTTGTATCAACATAACAATTGTTCCAATTAAAAAATGTAAGTATATTCGTCTTGAGAAGTAAGTATAACTTTTTTATTTAAAAGTTTAAATCATCAGCTAGCATCCGTTGTTTTTCATTTATCTGGCACTAACGCTGACTAAATTTTTTCTTCTCGGATATCTAATAATAATTTTAAAAATGTTTTGTAAATTTTGTCAAAACATCAGTTAGTATTAAGTTTTAGAATGTAAAACAATGACCATACTAATAATTTAAAGCGACTATAGCCAAAGAATGATGATTTGAAATTTTTTATTTAATATTAAAATAATTTTTTTTTTTTTAATAATCTAGAACCAATGTTGTAAATGAAAAGAAAAAAGGTATCTATCACATAATAATTTGATGTTGTCACATCACACCTCAATCTCTTATACACAATTCTGATTATTCTTTTTTACAGTAAACTATCTGTGTGTGTGTGTGTGTGGGTGTGGGTGTGTGTGTGTGTATGATGACTTCACTACCGTAGAAAAGGTTCTTCCAAATGGCTAGTTTTTATAATGTCAAGTGTTTGTTGTTTATGTAGAACGTTTTTATTTGTATCAGTTCCATTTATTAAGACATTTTTTTTCCTAAGTATTATTATTTGATCTTACTTTTCTCTTTGTGACACTAAAAATTTTTTGATTTTATTAAGAAACTGTAATATTTATATGATCTTGAAACTTTTTTCTACATAACAATATTTTTTGTTTACAATTTCCTTCAGTTTTTGCTCAATTCCGACATTATTTTATTGTATTGAGTCATAATGTCTGCTGTCATTATACCCAGAAAAATATTGTTTAATTCAAATTACTCAAATAATTTTTATGAGTATGAGTGAATTTAAACTTTTTGTTTTTAATTGCTACAAGAAAACCGTAAATTTGAGCAAAACTTATTAATTTATCTTCTGTTCCAAAAATTTCATTTCTTTTCATAAATGTTTATAAGTGGTGACTCAGTTGGCTAGTTTGGCATACGGCAGACCGTGGTTCGATTCCTGGCCAATGCAACTTTTTCGGGCAAGTACCTCTGTGAATTTTCACCACACAATGTTCCTCGAGGAGGGGATGGGCGACCTTGCAGCAAAATTGCCTATTTTCCCCCATAATATCCCCCACCGTTCTTCTGATCATAAGTGGCCTTTCATTCCTCTTCCCTTTTTTTCCTAAGTGCTAAGTGCGTAGAGTAGTGCTTTTTATAGGAGCCAGACAAACAGCACTATAAAATTAAAAAAAAAAATTCACATGCAATATTAGTCACTTTTTGAAGTATGAAATCACGCGACACATAATTTAAGTTTTAAAATAAAGTTGTTACATTAAATCACACAAATCTCGTTTTGAGATAGAGGTATTAGAAGGGGGTGGAGCAAAGTCCTACCAGTATTTATATAGTCCTGAATATTGAAATAATAATCTAATTCATCCAAAGACAAGTTAAGAGTCGTTAAACAAGTTACACAGATAGACGACATTACACTGTAATACCAGGAAAAGTTTGTAGAATAAGTGATAGTTTGCCATCATATAATAACGATCAGGATAATAAGGAGAAGCTTTTGAGCTTAAATAAATATGACGTGTAGTTCAAAAATAAAGCGGGTACTAAACTTATAATTATAAGTTCAAGACTGCTAAATCAAAAACCTAGCTTTTTTGACGAAATACACAATTAATTTACTTAAGTTTTAATCTTGTAGCTGACTAAGAAAATGACTTGACTTGGTCCTGGTAGACCTCATGAGCTAGATTCGGATCTTTGCAAAGGTTAAGTTTTACTATTAATCGAACTAACTATTGATTAAATTAAATAAGAAAGCCACGTAATCGTAAGTTGCCTCGCAAAAGATCTGAAATGATGGAATATTTCGTGTGGAAAATTAAAACGCTGATTTTGATAAGAGGATAAATAAAAGATATCCAGACTGACCGAAAGTTAACTAAGATATAGCAGAGTACTCGTTCAATGTCAATTGCAGATTCTTTTGAAGATATACTGGTCATTTAACATGACATGAACAAAAGGTATAAGTTATATACTAATCAGTTTTTTATGCACCACTGAAACCTTTTTTTTTTTTTGCTGTAAAAGTTGTCTTTTAGTCCCTCGAGTGCTTGTTTCGTTGAGTGGTCCTTGCAATAATTGGCAAATACCATGTATATGGTCCGTTTATTCCGTTTATTTAATTGGCACTTTTGCCATCGATTTTTTTGGCATGTTTTCATTCGACATCATTTCAAGTAGATTTTCTGCAGTATTTCATAATTAGTCATTCTTCTATTAATTGTTACACACAGTTCTACAGGGTTGTAAGATCTTTTCAAGCATTTACAAACCATACGCCTCTTGGATTAATAAATTATAGCTACATTATTCAGCTTCTATTTTCATGATGATTAGTTATTAATTAGCCATGTATGTTATGTGGGGTCTCGTGTGCGTATGGTTTGTGTATTATATTTATTGGTTAATTAATGTCAATTATGTATGTAAGTTGTATATGTTTAATCCGTGGTCTTACTATTTTAAAAAAATATTAAGAAATAAGAAGCATGCTAATTAGTGCTGATGGTACACAGTCTTAACTTATCAATAGTCAACTTGTATATAAAAATCTCTTAACTAAGTCCTAATTTAAGGTATTAATGGTACATGTAATATGTATGTTTGTATGAATTTATCTACACAGTTTGATGTTTGGTGTATTGGCAGTGATAACTCTTCCTCTCTATTTTTTTTTTTTTTTTTTTTTTTTTAGAGTAAGAATCCACATAATAAGAAATAATTTTAAAGTGTGTAATAAGAACTACTTTTTATTTACATGCTAAAGAGAATTTTTGACTTATATACTGAAGACTTAGGAGTTTTATTCGATTGATTTTCTTGAGTTTTGTTCATTGAGTACTATCCATGAGTGGTAAGTATAGAGTTAATATTTTTCTAGTGTTCTGATGAACAACATCTTACTTACTTACAGTACTCGTTTTTCACACAAATGGATTTTCTATTGGCGCCACGAATTTCAATTTTTCTGTCAGTTTTCTAATATCTTTAGCCATTGATCTTTACATTTCAAAGAAAAATAGGCTAAGGTGAACTCATCCTCTTTGTAAATCGTGTAGTATACCAATAAAATTATTGTGTGATTGAATCATATGATGTGGCTTTAACTCTCCTAACGTAAATAGTCAAATCTTGTTCTAAGTATTAAGTTCAATTTCATAATTTAAGGTACATCGTGTAAGAATTCAACCATTTTTTCAGTGCATGTTCATGTTTTTTGATACTATTGTATAGTTTTTTAAACGAATCAGTGAATACGTGGGTATTCTATTCAAATGTAACTATGTATTATTTTTGCTCCGAATTCAATTGATCAATGTTGCTACTTATGATATTAATGTCATCTTCGGTTGCCAAGCAGAAAAGTCCCTTAGCTATGCTGCCTAATATTCCAAGAGAAGCCAATCTTTCAATCTTCATACTGGAAGCTGGAATAACATCGTTATGTTTACTGTCAGTTTCTATGGTATTTATTATATTATGTATGATATTCTTTTGTTTTTCAAATGGAGTCACTTTTAGATTTATGAGATCTATTTCTACATAACTGGATTAATTGGAATATCCAAGTTGTATACTACAATGTCCAAAGGTTTAATTCAATCCCTAAATAGGTATGTCCTATTCAGAGTTGATTAATATAAAACGATTTAAATCCTCCAATCTGCTGTGTTAATCCTCATGATATTTAATCGTTCATAAAAATACCTAGGTTTGATTGCAAGGATTATATAGAGTGATTGCTAGTATAAATGGGTTCTGAAGCACTTCTACTATAATCACCAAATTAATCAGGGTACTCCTCTTTCTGTCTGTAGTTTGAATGGTAAAGTTTTCATCATTTTGTAAAACTTATTTCGGTACTAATTTAAGTTTATCTATGTTTTTACTGTATGGCAATGTATAGTCACGTCAGATAGTGTCACGGCGTTTACTTTCCGATATTCAATTTAAAACCGATACTTACTGTCTTTTTTACGTATCATGACTACGGGACTGCCCCAGAGAGGATCTCTTGGATTGATAGACCACGCTACTCTGAAGCATCTTACTCATGTGGGCGTGTGTAACCTCCTGGATCTAATCTGATACTGAGTAGGACTTTTGCTTGATAGGCCTTGAGCTCGTGACCTTGATCTCCAACCAAACCCACGTAGTGTGTTCTAGAGGAGCATAAAGGTCCACATAGCGGTCCAGGAGTATCTGTAACTCCTTTTGTTTGTTTGGATGAAACTTTATTTAATCGTATGGCAGCAAGTCGAATCTCACCCATCGCTGTCGGACCTACAGGGACCTAGATCCCGTGTTCTTTTAACACCAGGACTCTATCAACTGGATCATGCATGATCCCAATAAAGTTAGCACCAACGTAACAATCAGCGTCAAACTCAGGCAGTACGATGACGTCCACGACCCATTTCGCCACTCCTACCTCGAAGGTAGGGTAATGGGACCTACAGTGCGTGACGGTTGCCCATCGGCCATCGCCGTGCTTTCCAGCGTGGGAAGTAATTGACGGCCACAAGCGCTCGCTATCTGTAGCCCTACTATTCACATAATCGTATGAGTAATGGTAAGGTTATGTAGCACTTGTATCTTAAAGCCGGCTACTTCTAGCTGTAGCCACTACCAGCGCGTCCTTTAATGTAACCGCCACTTGTGAAGATTATAGAGGGAGAGGCGGCATAATACCTTCGTTTACATCTGCCTCCTCTCATTTTCCTACTCCTTGTTTCTGCAATACAGAGCGTAGTGGCCTACGTGGTTCCACTTAAAGCAGCGTAGTTGTGACTCTTGATAGGGGCACGTATCCCTTGGGGTGCCAGGATCTTTTGTGCCTGACCTGCTGTTCGTATTCTACCTCAGTGAGCGTGAATACATACTTCGCCAAAGATGTCCAACGATTCTTAACGTACAAGAGGTCTAGTAGTAGCTTCACCATGTCCTCGTCGATAGCAGATTTTCTCGCCTTTTTTTAAATCAAATCTTTGACTATTTAAGCCGTGTATTCATCTCACACGTCGAATTCAGCTACATTAGGAAAGTTAGCCAACTTTTTCAGCAGCTCCTCAATCGCCTTCGACTTTTTCGCTGCGGATGGACGGTATCTCCTGCACGCTTGTGTTCAGAGGTTGAGGATCGCTCATACCCGCAACCTTTTGCTGTTTAATGGCCTCCATGGCCTTAGCCTTAAGCATGTCAGCTGGCTCCAGCAGGAAGAAGTGTTCGGGTGGGGGTAGTTCGCGAAATGCGCTTCTCAGCTCAAGGAGTTGCTCTGCCTCAGTGGTTCTTCGCAGCAACTCTACTAGGCTGCAAAACTTGTCCCGTCTGACTTGATCCTGTACCTCAGGTCGATATTCTTAATTTACGTTAGGAAATTTAGCACGGGTTTGCCAGCGTACAAAGTGCATAGTTGTGCGTCAAAGGTTAAGTGGCGCTGTACCTTTTTATCTGAACCTTACCATTCTTGGCCTAACACTACAAATTTTGCCCCACTTATTAATTATTTGTTATTTGTATAAGAGAAATATCAAAGTTATCATGACCTTTGCCCGTAAACTTTACATCCCTTGGTCGGAAAACCTGTCTAAGGTCGCGGCATTCGGAATCGATATACGACCTGATTGTCCCAAACGGTATTCCTACAGTATGTAGAAAATTCTCCCCCCCCCCTTCCCAGCCAGGCTTAACGTGTTGGATCACCCAGTACAGCCGAAACGGCAACTGGTGTAAGTATATCAGGCGTGTTAATAAGTTTACTACATAAGTATGTAGCCACGTTGTAAACGCTTGCATTTGCGTTTAACAATCAGGTGGCACAAATGAACACCTACTTATTTGTGGGTAGCTTACCGATACTGAGTATCGCTTGTTACCATGCATCCCAAGTATATTGCTAGCACCAAGCTGATTGGTGTATGTGACCACGGGGGTTTGATCAACATGTGTAGTGCCATCGCTGAAACGTGTGTGGACGTTGACGGTTTGTCAACGTCTCTTTGGCCACTCTCGGGTAGCGTTACTTGCGATTCAACTAAATTCGCAAATGCTCCCTAACCGAAGATTTTTTCGTATCTATTTGCTGGGGCAACAATAGTTGAACTTTTTCTCCTTTTCCGTGTGTCGAAGGGCATATCTTGAAATCTTACATTCCTCAAGTGAGAGTGAATCTTCCTGCCAATAAAATTTGAGCTTAATCGTGTCAAGCTCACGATATCTTCATTAGCTACTAACAGCTTCTCCAGCAAAAATCTGTTTTTTTCTTTAAGAAGCTGCACCGGTCGAGCTCTTTTATCTTCTTCCGCATTCAAGGTTGAACGATGATATATTAAAAAGTTCGTCTTCACCCGTAGTCATCGCTTGAAGATCAAGGGTCCTCGGTCTGCGTGTTTGACCTTACCGCTTTTCTCGTAATGTCGAAGAGTTCATTTACCTCACCACTATCACGTACTGCTTGAAGCAGGTGTATGAATTCATCGCCAGTCTCATCGTCACGTGCTTCTGTGAGCTCCTCGCAAGCCTGCATCACTAGTAGATGTCGAGCTTTTACGCGTCGGGTTATAGACGCATTAATGTCATTTGCTGGCTATAAGTCTTCAGGATGGTAGTTTCTAGCAAGCCATTGATAGAGGCGATGAGCTCTGACTGTTTTACTACCAGTTGTTAGAAGCTGTAAATTTTATAAAAAATCGCGTTCAAGAAAGTCCTTTATTAGTGACGTACACAAGTTACACACCTGGTCCTCTTGCTGCTATGGTAAAGAGAGCTGCTAGGTAGGGAGAATTTTTCTCAAGACTTTAACTGGACGCAACTTTCCGCCTATTGGTCTGTTTTAATGCTTTAAGTCACATATTTAATTTAATGTAGCTTCTTATTTGAAGCTGTATGCTGTGATGAATTCAAATTTCCTCAACCATCTCTTTTTATGTATGTATGTACGTGTGCGGTACAATGTAAAACGCAGGTATGTTCAGTGTACCTTGCACACGTACACTACTTCTATCATGCTCATAACTCTGCGAGCCTCGAGAAGCCAATAGCCGTGCAACACTGTACTTATTGCGTGCGCTGTAGACGGACGCACGCTGCCTGTGGAATTCCGATTTCACAGGCTAAGCTTGTTGGCTATCAAAAAAATATTTCGTCTTAAAATATTTTTATCTCTCTCGCTCGCACCCATACACAAAAATTAAGTGCTGAAAGTCAGAGTTGGCTCAGAATTGTCACGTAAACAAAGCTACTGTTTTGTTTACGGGAGCAACATACTCAAGCCTGCCCGTGTATGTTGTCTATGCACAAGTAACCTACTGCACTTCACTGTAGTTGTAGCTGGTGTTCAATCGCGGTAATGGATATGTCAAGAGTAAGATGAAACGTAAAGGAACCCTAACCTATTTTCAAAGCACCTGAAGGTGATTGACGTCTTGAGACAACTACACTTTTTCGATATATTATGATGTATCGCGTACCACGATTGAACCCCTACTGCTACAGCTCCTACTTTACTAAAAATGTTTTTTATAGTGATATTCAACGTCTCCTACCTCAACATAATGTTGCACGATACCTCCTCTAGTGGATTTTTGTGTGAGGTGCCAATGTTAAGGGGTATGCGCGAAGCAGTTAAAAGAGGTGAAAGCTTCGACCTTGACCTATCCTATGCCCTTTACTTCTTTACTCTTGTTCCCTTAACTTACCTAGCCTTCCTGAAGTGGCCTAACGGTGTCTCACCATTACTAGCGTAAATGAGTTATTTAAAACATTAAATTCTGTAATTATCTGCTTAATGAATTTAATTCTTTAAAGAAGTGCAATAAATTTTTTTTTCTTGACGTTAAGAATATTGAGATCGTGGGGTAACTTTCTTTGACACAATCCACTATTAATAATTTTTCAGCTCTATTTTGCAGATATGTAATCATGGCCTACCAATAATCCGTAACTTACTACGTAGGACTAAAAGAAATATTCTTGCTTTTTGACTGCTGAAAAAAAATCGCCTATAATGACGAAAAAAAAATTCATCTGCCTATACGGCTGGCACATAGAACTCGTATTATTTTGGCTATTTCTTCTTGTTTTAGGTATTCTACTTTGCCATAGCAGATGATTGCTCGTACAAGCATCTTATCAAGTACTATAATGAAGCAAATTTTAACTTGTGACTAAGATGAGGGGAAAGATTGCTAACTCCAATGCTACGGTGAAAGACCACTTTTTGCCATTGATCGGAGCGACTCGCCGCAGCCAGCCGTCGAAGCAGGCGCACATTTTTCAAGAGTACGACAATCGTATTCAAGAGCGTGCGCCTATAAGGAGGTGTGGAATTGTCGACTACAGCTGTATATAGCTGAGCGCACAGCCAAAGTAAGGGACGACACGATTTTTTCTCTCTGTATACTTTAACTGTTACTAAGTATATGCTAGTTAACTGACTCTTGCTTCAATCTCATCTATCAATCTTGTTGAATTAAACCGTGGAACTAAATACTTACAATTATATGCACAGTCTTTTTATTTCAAGACATTTCTATTTTATTTTTTCCGTACTTTTAATACTAATTTTGCAATTGAGTAATATGTTAAAAATATATTTAGCCTGTTTTTAAGGATGGCAGTAGAGCTATAACCACCAATTTATTATTTTTCCTCATCATAATGGCTATCAACTGTAGGACAAGCTCTGTAGGTTATTAATGAAAAATTTTATTTTGAATATTATGGAATAAAAATCTGAACAGGAATAAAAAATAATAGATCTTACAGATAGAGATTACTTTTTAAATTATTTATCAGTTGAAGTTATGCTCTTTTCTTGCATGCTATAATAAATAAAATTTGTTAATAAGAACGGAAACTTTATAACTGATCACGGCAATGCAAAATAATACATTTTTTAAGTTATCCTTCTATAGGCGCGTTCTGCACTACAGAGTAAATGAACGATTTCAGATAGGTGACTTTGAGAAAAAGTGTAACGGAAGTAGATTTTGCCTGATTTCCCCCCCTTGACGTACTACCGGTCCCTTGTACACCACACCACACCACTCATTTTAAACTTCATGAATTGTGTTTCTTTTTTTTTTTAACCAGTTCTACAAAAAAAAAAAAAAAAAAAAAAAACACGGTTTGCGAAGAGATTTGAATCTTCTAATTCCTGCACACGATTAATGTCCTTTACCTTAATTTTTTTAGTTAAAAATTTTTTTTAAGAACTTAAAAATTAATATTTTTCAGCACAGAAGCTTTCATATGAGTCAATTAACTTTTTTTTTATTTATTATTAATTTGTTACTTTTAAAATAAACAAATAACTGTTTATACAATTTTATCACATTTTTTCAAAATTTTAATGGTTAAAAAATAATTTTTTTATACTGTATAAATACACTAATTGATTTTTATTGCGTTTTGTTCTTTTACAATTTTTCATTTGTGATGAAGATGATTTTTTGACTTAAAGACGTTTATCATATATTTAGTGGTGGAAAAATTCCGCTTAAAGTTCAGAGTGGTGGACGAAGCGCAAATATATGCAGCAACGCTGGCAATTATTTTTCTCATGTAGATGTACTTACATATACGCTTTTACACATACTTGACCCCTTCTTTCTTGTTTTATTGAGAAAAAAAAAAAAAAAAAAAAAAAAAAAATTATAGATCTATTTGAAAACAAAACAAGTTTATTTAAAAGAAATTTTTCGTACAAACAAAAATTAAGAGGTGTATACAGATCTTATAAATGCAATTTTAAGTGATTTTTCTGTAAGGTTAAATGTTACATTGCACCTTTTTAAAGGATACAGTTAAACGATCTGCAATTTTTTTTGGGTATTACTAATACTATTTTCAATATACTTTCAATGCACAAATGATATCTATCAACAAAAACCAATGTGTGATAGACGTCCTTCCTGAAAGGAGATTCTTTATCAAGTACAACTATGCTATTAAAGAAAGCCGTGCTACAGGACGGTTTGTCTGAATTTTTTAGATGCAATTATATTGTGGGTATTAAATACGGACTAGGAATAAGTTTATGAGCGTATGTCATAAATATGAGTATGACGTTAGAGATGGAATCAGCTTAGGCCGTAGGAAGTTTTTTGAAAATCATCCAAAGATTCGATGAAACTGCAAAGTCTTATACTGGCCAGCCTACATATTGTTTATATTATATTATGCCATAATACATCGATTATAATTGTTTAGTTATTAAACATTAGAATATTTATTGAAATTACACCCAACTAACGTAGGTATACTTATTTCAACGATAATTGCACCACGTCGTACACGATATCGTGTCATAGAAGGTATATTCATATTTGTAATTATATTATCTGCTATATAATTTTATATAAATATAACTTCTTATTTGGGTGCCCAAGCACCCACTGTCTACCAGCTTTTTTTTAAATTAAAGTGAGTCATGGATGTGAGTTAACTCTCTTTTGTTTTGCAATCAAAGTTTTATAATTAAAATTAAAAATGTACTTTAAATCTATGTTATAAGTATAGCTGCTGTATCTTAAAAATTTATACGATAAAAAATATAAAATAAATGTTGAGGGAGTTTTGTGCTAATTTATTAAGAGCGGTGTTGTATGTTAAGACGTACTTGAAACGATTTAAATGTATAACTGGAGAGTGTGATTTTAAATTCAAAGATTGTAAGTATTGTATGGTAAAATAAAAATTTCTGAATTTCAGAAAATTACGTATAAGCTTAAACCTTTTATACTTTTTAACATACAAATTCTTTAACGACTATTAACGTTTTTATCACAAGTAAAATCTATTTTCTAAGTTATTATAATTGGATGAGTAATTTAGTAATAATAAATAGTAACCTCCTTTCATGAACTAATGATTTCATTTGCGCTATTCCTTACAGGTACAATAAGTTTGGATCTCGACTCCACCACCACTTCCTCGTCTAGTTTCCAAAATCTACCACTTGTAGATCCTGCGTTATCCTCAACCTTTTCTTGTAGCAATGATTGCTGATTACCAGACTTGAGTTTCAATCCAGTAATCCTCAGTCATTGATAGGAAAATTAATTAGAACAATTCGATAGTTGGTAGGCTTTTCTTGCATGGTAATGTATACTGTTTTCTTCATTAGGACTAAATGAGGTGTTTTTTCTGTCAAATTCATAAAATCTTACAAATCTCCTGGAAATTTCTAATCTAATGTATTAATTTTAATTTTATTAGTTGCAGCACCATTATCAAGAATAAAAGTAATATATGAACTTCCAACTCTGTTGGATAATGTGGTTTTTGCAGTTTGTTGTCGCATTTCTTCATTTTAATGAGTGATAAACTCATCAATATCATTAAAATCTCAACCACTGACGCTAATGCGAGCAATTTCGCACATGTTTTAATGTATTACTATTTTATACCAAACTTTCTGATCATCTTTTAGCCAGCTTTCACTATTTCTTATATCTTAAATATCATTTTAAAGGAGAATGTTTTATCAATCGAATATGGGGATAAATTTTATCGCATGCTGGAACGAGAAGTATAAGTCTAAATTTCTTACGAAGTACGTATAAAATATACTGCAATAATACCTACTGTATATACAGTACATTTAATATATTTACTATACATAGCTGCGTATTTATTACTGAAAGCAAGCTTACAGGCGTGCATATGCCACTATCAATCATACTATCAACTTCCTTTTAAGTCAGCAAAGTTTACAAAACCCTGAGATTTTTCGACTGCTGAAAGCGCTACCTTAATATATGTAGGCTTGCTGCTGGAAATTAGCAGCTTTTACAGTATATACTGTGTTAGATATGCTTTTGCATACACACTGAAAATGGTTCGAAGTGCCCTATACTCCTTGAGGTTCAAAGGCTAAGTTGATTGACGTAGCAGCGCTTGTACTTTGCATCAGAGTAGGTACTACTCTGATCTGACTAATACGCGTACCAACTCAGTTCACAGAGCGCACCAGTCGATCGAGGTAGCCTACAGTGTTTATATCGCAGTAACCGCTACTCTATTTTCTGGTGTATGGAGAAAGTAAGACGCTAACAATACTTTCTGATATTCAAATTGGACAATGGACGCATTTTTTGTTAAATACGAAGTTTTGTTACCACGTAAAATCAAAGAACTGATTATCTCTGGTAAGTTTTTCTCATTATAACCTCAGTTAGTGCTGATGTGAATAAATATGCGGTAAAAGCGTCTCAAAATTTATACTATACAAAAAGTTATTATTGAAAATCAAATCAACTTCAAGTAAATTAGATTTTTTTAAATACACGCAATACAAATAAAGTTGTTTCAAAGTCTCTCAAAATAATTTGTCTATTATAGAACTATTGCTCAAATCTAACGTGCTGTATTTTAAAAGCTTTTTTGTTTGTTTCCTCTTTTCAGCTATACGCATTAAACTTGAACAATGCTTTTTATTTATTTGTTGAATAAACTCATCCTGTTCGTTTTCGGCTCTTAAGATTCATTGACACCAGGGCTTTATACGCTCACTAAAACTGTGGGCTCAAAATAAAACAATATATTTTCCAACCTTTATAAAAAAGAACACGAATTAATTTTACTCATACACTTCTGCTCTCTCTGAAGTTTTAACTAGCTTTTTGTGCTTTTTACAGTTTTATTATTTGTTATTGTATTAAATGTAAGAGTTACAAAGTGCTTGATTATTATTTCTTAAACTTTTTCAATAGTCATAGAATATCTTCAATAAGATTTCTTGAATTAACTGAACTTATCCATGAACTTTTTCCAACGACAAACAAGATTCACTGGTACCGACCTCAAACTTCCAATGCTTTCGGCGATGCAGTATCACTCAATATGCAGCTGGTTGTCTCCTCAATTTTTATAAGCAATACAGAAATGATTTGGGTAACCCAGAGATATCAAAAAGAGGAGAAAATATCACAAGAAATACTGATGATACAGGTAAGTTCGTCAATAACTATTCAGAATATTTTTTCAATAAATACTCTTGAAATAATGTTATTATTGTCATGACAGTTTATAAAATGTGTTTGCGTATATAATGACCTTAATAGACTTAAATGTTTCAGAATCTAAAATAAAAAAATAATTTATTTACTATGATGATTTGAGGGTTAGTGCCTAAGCACACGATCAGTAAGAGCTAATTTTGGGAGTACGAATGAAAACTCCAAAAAATCAGGTGTTAGTTTGAGCAACGTTTCGTTGGTCTTAACGCCAACCTCATCAGGCTCACTCTATTAACAAAGAAAACAAAAACAAAAAACACAACAATTTTTGCAAATTACATTGTAGGGCCACTGTTTACAAATATTAATAACAGATACTCACGTCTATATCGTTAAGACGATCGTTACAGACTGTTGGTTACCTTAAACGAATAATGTAAGTGTCGAACATGTATGTATTTCTATATATCCATACAAACAATAAATATACGTTTCTTGCGAATATAGATAACGTGTGTACGTATTTAAAAGAGATTACTTATAAGAACTTTATATTTGTTATTGAGAAATATGGTATCCTCTTTTTTATTTATTGTTTGTTTAGTCGAGTGTACGTGTAGCATTTCTGACATTAATCTTTTTTGTCTATTTGGTTCATGATCTAGAATTTTGGTTTGAGAAAATTTATTTACTATAATTAATTCACATTTTTAGTTACCACACTTAAGTTACGTATTTAATGAAAGACAACGTATATTCGTTACTTTCAAAAACAAAAAGTAACTGTAAATTACAGAGCTTATTTAAATACATTTGTTTATTTGAATTTAAGTTCTGGACTAGAGTTGTTTAGTTTTTAATTCACTATTTTATAATTTTATCATTTTATTTTATAATTTTAACGTTGATTAGAACTTATAAATATTCTATACTTGAAAATTTGCATAAAAAGTTTCCTATAATTTTTAACGAATTTTAGCTTTAATGTGATTGTGCACGTATCATAGAGAAATTGGCAAACGAAAATGCAATTGAGAAAGATACTGCTGAACAGTTTCAAACAAAATTTTCAAGTAAGTGGTTAGAAGTATCCCAAGGTATTTGTTACCTGGGATCAAGTTCGTAAGTAAGTGATCTAAAAGAGTTCAAGAAAAATAATAAAGAGTGTCTGTAAAATGGTAAATTGTTTGTGTACGTGTATTTTTTTAAATTATAACTTTTGCTACAAGCGATTTTTGTTGCAGTTTCTAATATCTTTAAAACTCTGTATTTTTTACCATTTTTTGTAACAAAAGCAGTTACTGTAAAAACAAAAAAACAAGGATCAGTAAAAATTTTGAGGAAACAAGTCGTAGAGCACTTCATTAAAATAGTCAAGGTAAATTTAAATTAAGACAACAAGTTTTTATGTTAAAAAAAAATACAAAAATTTTTTTTAGAATTATTCTCTCATAGAGTCACACAAAAAACACTTTGAACAGCAGTTAACTGATTTTGGATATCATATACATCCTTACATTATTTTTTGTGATTAATTAGACTCTATAACAAAAGCGTTTGTAATATTAAATGGTCAAAATTACGAATTCAAAAATTCTTTGGATGTGATTGATGTGTGCTATAAGGTGTCGATTGCTTTGCATTGCTGGTCAAACATTTGCACTAATGTTTGGAATTACATACAAGAGCATGTATACAGAATAAGACCCAAGATATCGTATGTTTTTCTTTCAGCAAAATCACGAACAGTAATTTCAAATTTTATAAAAAAAGTTAATCACGCTAAGACGCAAAAACACCAATCAAAAAATTCTAAACATAAAGTTTATTAAAGCTAATTTATCTTATCAGTGTCGTCGTTACTAAAGTTCCATATAAATATGTACACGTGTATATATATATATATATATATATATATATATATAAGAATCGAATTCCTTACAAACAAAACGTGTTTTTGTAATGATTGGTAATTTTTTAACTAAATGTAAATCTCAAACCGTACTTATTTTAGGAGATAATTTAGGCCTTGATCAAATATGTGGATTTGTGAGCTCTTTTCATGCGAATTTTTCGTGTAGAATATGCCGTGCAAATTCTCACGATTGCTCGCAATTGTGTGCCGAAGATGAGAACTTCCTAAGAACTCCAGAAAATTATCTTTTAGATCTTCTTCGATCGAGTCCCACTGATACCAGAGTGAAAGAAAATTGTGTCTTTAATACTGTAAATAATTTTAATATTATAATAAACAAAACAGACGACTCTATGCACGACGACTTAGAAGGTGTATGTGTTTATATTATACGTGCTGTGTTGCATGAATTAATTTTCAAACAAGAATTTTTTACATTGGAATGTTAAAACCTTAGAATTAAAGCCTCTTATTTATTGGCACAAGATTCTAATAAACCTCCACCTATTACGATTGGTCATACAAAAGATAAACTTAATTTTAAATGCTCAGCGGCTGGGATCATGTTTATCACTCGTAACTTAGATGCAATAATCGGAGACAAAGTGCCTGTTGATAAAAAACATTGGAAAATGTGTATTTTGCTACGAAAAATAGTCGATGTACTAATGTCTCCATGTATTGTAATTGAATATTTGCAAGAGTTAAAAAACAACGTAAAACAACTAAATTCACTGTACTCAAATTTTTATACAAAATTAAAGCCCAATTTCTATTTTCTTACACATTATGCCTTAATAATAGAGTATTTCGGTCCTTTCATACATTTTTTTAAGTATGCGTTTTGAATTCAGACATAAAGAAGTGAAAGCTAATGCTACATCTACAAGTTCAAACAAAAATTTATTGACCACCATTGCATTGAAACAAGTGTTAAAATATGCCAAGTATTTAATAATATTAAAATCGAATCAGAAATTGTATTTATTTATAATGATACCAAAAATACTGTTAATTAAAAAAAAGTGTACATAAATGCTACCCCTTACAGTTTCGATAACTTTAAACTTATAAGTATGACAGAACGAGAAATTGAATTTGGAGAAATAGTGCACACAAAAAAAATCGAAAAATTACATAATAATAAAAAATTAAAAACAAAAAACTTTTTGAAACTTAATGTTAAGTTGACTGTCAATGTTTATGAACGAAGTTTTTTTTAGTGAACATTTTATTGTGTATGCTGTTGAAAACAAGAAAAAACAAATTATATTCTACTATAGTAATGTTTCACACATGCCACGAGTTATGGACATAAAAAAAGCCTCTTGTTCTATTCGATCTCAAACTTTTTGATCATTTTACGATACAAATTATAGATATGTGTCGATTTACTTTTAATAAAATTTGTCTAACTAACTTTTGTCCAATTAATTAACTTTTGTATACGTTACCACCTGCCATATTATTATATCATTCTGTTAACTTACTGTCGTAGTTGAAAAAACAAAAAAAGAAGACATATAA